>NW_025335701.1:13176185-13380222 GCF_004798865.1 Varanus komodoensis | reverse complement strand
CTTTAGAAGGCCAGATCCTGAAGATGAAACTCAAATACTTTGGCCACCTAATGAGAAGGAAGGACTCCCTGGAGAAGACCCTAATGCTGGGAACAATAGATGGCAAAAGAAGAAGGGGACGGCAGAGAATGAGGTGGTTAGATGGAGTCACTGAAGCAGTTGGTGTGAGCTTGAGTGGACTCTGGGGGATGGTGGAGGATAGGAAGGCTTGGAGGAATGTTGTCCATGGGGTCGCGATGGGTGGGACACGACTTCGTGACTAACAACAATGTTTTGTTATTTCAAATAGTCATGCGTTTATACAGGAGAAAGGAGCGGATATGCCAGTTAGAAACTGGGCAGCTCCAGGCAGAGGGCTGCTAGCACTGATAAGCAAAGGGCAATGTGCAACTATTCCATCCTTTCTTCTCTAGCAGATTTTTGGTAGTATGAAAAAGACAGAATGGTAGAAAATATACTGGAGGGCTACCAATTGAAGAGCCCCTGTTAAATTCTGTGAATGAGGCAATAAAAGCCTCATTTGGAAACACCAATACACAGATGGAACTAATCATCAAGACCTGAATTAACTTACCAAATTTATCAGAGCTACAAAAGCAATCAGCAACAAGATAACCATGCACTGAATATATATTAACCAGTGATAACTGAAAAGAAATATTGACTTAATAGGTGCTAAATAAAATTCAACAGTACATTTCTGACTCAAAGGACATCCAAGGTGGTTTATAATAAATGAATAACCATTTCAAAAAGAGAATGATGAGTTTAACCATTGCAACACACAGGAAAAGCATAAACCAATAACCAGCAAAAGTGTTTTCTATTTTTAATATTCTAGTTTTATTATTTTTATGTCCATAATACAGTTATTAAAACCTCTACATATAATCTATAAGAAGTGGTCGAGCAATTTTTGCTGTATGTATAATTCTAAGCACCTCCTTTCTAATTTATTTTAAAGTAAAAATCTACAAGGCACGAATGGATTTAACCTCTTACCTCACCTCCCACCCACATTCTTTGTCACACAAAGGGCAGACTCTCCACAAACCATCACTACATCTTAAGAGCTCTTGGGACACAATATCAAGCCCCCTCATTCCTGCCTTCTATTCCATAAGAGTGAAAAAGAAGAGCTTTCCATTACAGCTCCACTTCATGGCCACGTATGGGCCTTCAATTCATGAGGGAGTTACAGAACATTAACTCATCCTCAGATTCCAGTGTGTGCTAGCTGCTGCTCTGGGTGCAGAGACAAGAACAGAGGTATTGGCAGAGATATCAATAGGATTGAACCTCAGGACCTTGCAGGCCGGAAAGGCCTAATGAACTACCAAGGAGGGGCAGGTGTGGGAAGCAGCAGTAAAAGATCCCCTGTCAACACCTGACCAGGCATAAGAACACTGGAAATCACAGGGGCTGATGCCACTGCTGCAGAATCTTATTTTTCAAAGCACGTTATAGTTAGAAGCTGGCTAACCATGTACATTCTAAGAGATTTTCAGAGAAAGTACCATAGATACTTCAACTTATTTCAGAACTGTGCACATTTTAATATAGCTTAATCCAATAATTTGTGGCGAATTGGGATATTAAAACAGAAAAACCAATTTATGTTCATTTTTTACTTCTTCCGTTCTGAACCCTTGAAATAAAAAAATCTAGAAATCTGATTTATGGACATAGAGTATGTAACCCTTAAAAATTTAGGGCACAATCCTGTTGGTTGCCATGCCTGTAAGCCCCTGAATTTGGAGACATATTACCATCCTTCACAGAGTAAAAGGAGTAAAGGAGGCTATATCCACCTCCCCAAACTTCCCGCTCTGCATTTTTAGTCAGCCCTTTTCAGCTAACCACCTGGAGTACTTTGTGGAGGGAGATGCAAAAGACACCGTTCATATGCTGCCCTTCCAAAGTCTCCTCCTGTCACATCAGAATGCTCCTCCCCTTGAACTTATTCCCATGGTTAACTTCCCAACCACAGAGAGACAGCTAGATACCATATTGACTGCAAGGTAAGGGAAGAAAGCAAATCAAAGTGCAAATTTCCAGCTCCAAGGTAAGAATTATGTTTCCATTCAAAGATCTGGGAATCCAAGGTATCATATGGCCCTGCAGACAATGTCTAGGACAGTGATGGCGATTTTAGAGACCAAGTGCCCCAACTGCAACCCAAACCCCACTTATTTATCGCAAAGTGCCAACACTACACTAAAACCTGAAAACTGAGGTTTTTGTTTAGAAAAAACAACTCACAGCAAGTCCAAGCAAATATATCTATATCCTTGGCAGGGCACTGACAGGCCATGCAAAAGCTTGAACGTGTTGTGACTAATTAGTCGCAGCTTGTGACATTATCACCTGGCGCCACTACTCCTTTCCGAGCATACGCATGGCCCCTATGCGCGCTGTTAGCTGATGCCCGACTGCTGGGGTGATGCTGGGACGACTTGGCTAGCACACCAACAGAGAGGGCTCCGCTTGCCCGCTGTGGCACACGTGCCATAGGTTCACCACCATTGGACTAACCCTACCCTGGTGCACTCCCCTAACCCTAATATAGGGGTAAAATATCATAGAAAAGAGGGCGATTTTGAAAAAGCCTTGAGTAGCTTTTTCTGCACAGCTCAAAACTTCTACCCATTCTAAACACATTCCAACCATCAAAATCATGCCAGGACAGCTCATTTTTAAGCCTAACCCAGTGATGGTGAACCTTTTAGAGACCAAGTACCCAAACTGCAACCCAAAACCCACTTATTGCAAATTGCCAACCCTACAATAAAACCTGAAAACTGAGGTTTTAGTTTAGAAACAACAGCTCACATTCAGTCCAAGCAATCCTTGGCAACGCACTGATCAGCCATGTGAAGGCTCGGACGAGTCGCAGCTAATGCAGCACCAGGCAATGACGTTACTCCTTTCTGAGGATGTGCATGGCCCCTATGTGTGCTGCTATCCGATGCTTGGCTGCTGGGGCGCTGCTGAGGCAACTTGGCTTGCATGCCGATAGACAGGGCTCTGCGTGCCTGCTGAAGCACGCATGCCATAGGTTTGCCACCACTGGTCTAGGAGGTATGAGATAGCTCTCTTAAATGTTATATTCCTTATGCAATAAAGAAATGTGTATTCATTTAATTCCAAACAAGAAAGTTTTATAGCAGTTACCAGAGAGACTATAGTTTCTTAATAACTTCCATTTTTTTCAGTTCAATCGAAATGATTTACTCGTCACATTTATGGTACTCAACATGGCCTCCATTGCAATGAAATATTTAAAAATCAATTTGCAGAGCACTGAAATATAATAGGTTATTGTATTTAAGTTGCTATACCAAAAATAATGCAATTCATTAAGTGGAACAAGAACTGGTTGATAATATACCTATCTTCAAAAATGATAGACAGATCACAATAAGAGTATTTGATGCTGACTTCCTTGAATAAAATAATTTGAACCAATATAGTCATAGTAATGAGTAAATAGCCACATGCTAAAAACTAGTGGGCCTATGAATGACTGAAGATGCATTCTACCAGTTCAGTACATTTCGAAATGTATCAGAATTCGGTCCTATAACAACATTCAGCATTTTTACTATAGTTTATGCACTGAATTCCTTACAAAGGTATTTCTTGATGGCTAAATATTATAAAACAGAAACCTCAGCTATTTCCAAGCATATACTACCCAGATTAAACAATTAGGGATTTTAGGTGTATGAGAAGAAATGGACTTGTCCATTTCGATAGTTATGTTCCTAATGAAAAATAGAGACTCCTCTTTAGGCTTATCAATTCCGTATCTTCAGTATTCTCTCTGTAACGTTCAAATTCAATCTTTCTTTATAACTTTACAAAGTAATATGAACAGCTGGAGTATGTAGGAGGTTTTAATATAACTCCCCCCCCCGCTCTCTCTCTCTCACACACACACACCCCTACCTTAATTTTATTTTCTATTGTACTTGATTTTAGAATGCTTTGTGTTATAAAATATAACATAATTTTATGTTATATAGATTTCTCTATTTCACTTGCTAACTTGGATTTTCCTTGATCAATACAACTTGAAACTCAAATTCTGAATCAGATTGGTCACTGAAAAAAATCCAAATGGAAAAAGTACAATACAATACTCAGCAAGCATCTAGATGAATTACCTAGAATACTATGGATTCCCAGCCAGCATGGGAACCCAATCTTAGGCATCTGATCTCACATAGGATTTTCTGGGGGCTGCATACTTATAAATGGGCAACCAATTATGCCCCCTCTTAACATGGTAAGGGTGAATTAAGACTTTCAGAAAAACCGAGAGCCATGCTGATAGGAGGCCAGACTCTCTCACTACTCTGATCTCCTAGCAGTCACCTAGGGTATAATGGTTAAAGCTGAGGCACCAGCCTAAGATGCATCCATCCTCTTCAGGGATAATAGTCGTATCAGCAGAAGGTAATGGATAACTTTAATGGTGATGGGGAGAGAGAAAGTCTTGAAGAGCAGGTACTGGGTGGCAGCAGCAGTTTAAGGTAACAGTGGCAAGGGA
Source organism: Varanus komodoensis (assembly GCF_004798865.1). Lineage (NCBI taxonomy): Eukaryota > Metazoa > Chordata > Lepidosauria > Squamata > Varanidae > Varanus > Varanus komodoensis. The sequence goes on along the minus strand of NW_025335701.1, from coordinate 13,375,667 downwards.
TCTTTCAAAGACAGTGGCAGTAACGTTCACGCTAACTCTGGTTACTACTGCACAGAAGACAATGCTAACCACCTCTGAATATTTCTTACCTTGAAAAAACCTGTGATGAAACAACTCAAAATGAAACAAAAGATAATGCCAGAAGATGAGATTCCCTGGTTGGAAGGTACTCTACCAGGTCTTGCAGAAGAGCAAACACTCTCATTAACAATGCAATTAGATCAAAAAGAAATCTAGTGGCTGACATGCACAAAGGTGAAAGTCTGATGCTGCACAATGTAACTGGAACATGAGAAGAATAAATCAAACTAGAAACTGTGAAGCAAGAAATGCAACTGTTTAACAACATGGTACTTTGTGTAAGAGAACCAAAATGTACAGGAATGGGACATTTTCAGTCTGACAAACAAAATGTTTTGCTCTGAAAATGACGATTTCAAAAGAAATGAGCAGTTCTCCTACTGAGGCAAGATTGACACCAACACTAAGGGGCTATAATGCAAAGTCCTACTGAATAATATTAACCAGAATTATCAGAAAACCTATCAACATAACCATTATTCAAGTCTACACTCCAACAACAGATGCTGAAGAAGCAATTGAAGTTTTTATACAAGCATCCAAGTGGAAATTGGTAACACACCAAAATAAGACATGCTAATAATAACAGGTGACTAGGATGCACAAATGTTCATAGAATTCTGTGAAGCACCCAATCTGTTTATTGCAAACATATACTGCAGATTACCATTTGGATGACTATACATATGGATAGTATCAGATGGTCAATACAGAAATGAAACAGATGAAACAACGGGAGAGACATGACAGAGAAGCTGTACTCTCCCTCCAAAATAAAACCAGGAGCAGACTGTGGTAATGACCATGAAGTATTAATATTAAAAATCAGAGTAAAGCTAAAAAAGATGATCATCATATTACCGGCAAAAATCAACAATGGACTCAAAGGCCACCTAACAAAAGCAAAAAGAAAGAGCAAAAGCAGGACTGCAGCTGAGCATTAAGAAAACAAAAATCATGAAAAGAGAAGAATTACACCATTTGAATGCCAATAATGAAGAAATTTAAATTATGGAGGTTACTGCATACCTTTGCTCAGTCATCTATTCAAAATGAGACTTCAGCCAAGAAATTTAAAAGAGAGTGAGATGAGTAGCAATGAAAGAACAGAAGAGATCATCAAGCGTGAGGGTATTTTACTGGAGACCAAGGCCAAGATCATCCACACAACTGCATTCCCAACGGATGTGAAAGCTGGACAGTGGAGAAAGTTAACAAAGTAAATTGATGTATTTGAAACAGGGCGCTGAGGAGAGCTTTGCAAATACCCTGGACTGGCAGAAAGATGAACAAATGGGTTCTTAATCATATCAATCTAGAACTTACCCTGGAAGCAAAAATGACAAAACTGAAGCAGTCATACTTCAGGTGCATCACGAGAAAGCAAGTCTCACTGGAAAAGACAATAATGTTAGGGGCAGTTGAAGGCAGAAGAAAAAGAACAAATATGAGAGGAACTGATTCCTTAAAGGAAGTCACAGCCTTGAGTTTACACAAACTAAGCAAAGTTATCAACGACAGGACAAGTTGGAGGGCATTCATTCAGAGGGTCATCATAAATTGGAGATGACCTAATGGCACATAACAAAGCCAATTATGGTTTTTTTCATTGTGATCAGCAGCTCTGAAGTGATAATTTCCCTTGTGTTCAAAGGCTACATTATCTTTATTCAGAAATGCTTTAGGGTTTTCCCTTTCCAGTATAACAAGCAGTGCTTTTTTTGTAAGAAAAAAAGGTACCAGAACTCATGAAATTATTTACCTTTCACACGTAGTCAATCACTGTACACACACCCACACACGTCAGTTGTGTAATGAAACATAATGGTCGCTGGCTGCAGTAAGCACTCAGCACGTGACCACACGACCAATCACAAGCCGAGCAGCACCATCACAACCAGCGCGGACGAAGCACGCATGCATCGGACTCGACCACAAGCAGCCTGCATGCACTGTTTTAATGATTTTGCCGCCGACCTGCTACACTCAACAGGGCGATTCAAATCCACGTGGACCAAACATCAAATTTTCAAAAGTTACTTTTAAAACTTGGAAAATCTGTCAAAAAAAAAAAAAAAGGTGCCGGAACTTTGTTTCAGTGCATTCTATGACAAAAAAAGCACTGATAACAAGTATAGATATAATTCTTCCCAATTATTTTCTTTCATCAAAACTCACACAGAAGCAGCTTACAAAGGGGATGCTGTAAATATATGCTGCAAATAAAAATCCAAAAAAAGCACTAAATTTCTGTATAAACAGGAAATAGAATAATGGTAATTCCCCCACACAGTGAGCCATCTAGTACTCTGAATACAGAAGTGCTGTAGTTGTAAAAATTCTCTTCCCCCGAGAAATAGTTTAAATAGCTGACATCTTTCTAAATGCCTTACATGGGAAAAATATTTGCTTTTATGTTTGCTGTTTATTTTCATTGCGACAATGACCATAGTACTGAAAAGTATGTACTTAAATTGGGTGACATCACAGGAACATAGGAAGCTGCCTTATGTTGGGCTGGTAGTATAACACGATAGCCCCCTGTAGCTTATTTCACCTGCAGAGAATGTGAGGTATACGTAGCTGCCATTTTGAATATTCAACTCGGACTTGGAGATTGTATGTTGTATGAACCCAGCAAGCATACATAATGTGAAGGTCAGCCATGGTCTGTTTTATGGTTAGAAAAGGGTTGTTTAACTCTTCCACACTTGCTGGGTTCACAGCATGACAATCCCCAAGCTGGAGTTGCATATTCAAACTGGTGCCTATGTACACTTCAGTTTGGCATGAGTTAAATAAGTAAATAGCTTACAATGTCCTGGAGTGTGACTCTCAATCCAGTCATTGAGTTAGACCATGGGTCCTCAAACTACAGCCCATGGGACGGATCCAGCCCACCATGGCCATCCATCTGGCCTGCGCCGCAGTTAGCAGCCTGTGCTTGCTGCGTGGGCAGGAAGGTGGTGGCTTGCTCACACGGAGAGGGTTTTGGACTCGCTGGGAGATCTCCGAGCGAGCCGCTGCCGTGCGTGCCCGATGCCGCCTCGCGCATGCCCAACAGCACCTCACCGGCCCACACCCCCCCCCAGACACCCCCACCTCAGTGGTCGCCGCAGCCTTTCAACTGGCCCCCTTTTCAAAAAGTTTGAGGACCCCTGAGTTAGACCATCAAGTCCATCTAACCCAGCATTGCTGACACTGACTGGAAGCAGCTATCCAAGGTTTCCAGTAGGAGCGCTTCAGAATCTGTCTGGAGATGCATTGTAGCTGCAACACTCTCTAAACAAATGTGTTCTGCTGCTGAGCTACATCCCTCCTCTTTACTTCCTCAAGGTCTAGCTCACCTTTCACAAATGGAAAAGAAGGAAGGAAGGAGGAAGAAAGCAATTAACTGAACAATGCTAAACAAATATCTTATCTTGCTGGTACCCAGCCTAATCTGGGTACAGATGAAATTTGCATGCACAAGATATTTTCTTAGGGCACTTATAGACAGAAGGTCACTTCCAGAAGCTATTCCCAAGATGTCTACCAGCACTCAGATAAGTGCAGCCCTTGACAGGGATATCCTCTATCCCATGTAAAATTATGGGGGAAGAAGACTTGGCTCAGATCAGGATAGCAAATACTTTTAAAAGGTGCATTAGAAGCAGCCAAGTGCTAGACAAATTAAGAGAAATAAAAATCAACGAAACTTCTCCCCCCACCCATGCCATCAATATGCATAAAGGGCTTGTGATGCACTTCCTGCTGATGTTACATGATGATTTTATTCAACAGGCACCCATTATACATTGTCCACACCAACTGCAATTAAAGGCCAGAATCAATACTGTGCAGCAACTAAATAAAGAGAGCTGCAATTTTATGACAATGAAATTCAACTGTTTGTTCAACTTCTGGAAAATGACTAATGCCTGGGAATGTCCTTGGAAAAGATTAGAAGCATCTTTATCCAACATCCGGAGGACTTCTATGGCAGATGGGCTTCCATATCTTATCAATAATACTTAAATATAGCTCACTTTAGTATGAAGACCAAACATGCCTTAACAGTAAAGTACATTGCCCCAATCTTTTAATAAGCAAGTCCTGCTCTCTAAATCTGCTAGCTTCAGATAAAACTCAGGAAGTTCAGATTCAGTCGAACCAAAGTTCTAACTGCAAAATCATGGAAGCTCTCAGTATCAAGCCAAATTGGCCTGACACTTGTGCTGTTCTGCAAACTTTGTTGCATATACACAACACTTGGGCATTTGATAAAACTAGCCAAATGCCCAAGTAGTTTGTAAAAGTATCCAGTGTTCATTTAAGAAGGATTTAGCAGAACTAGCAGGAAAGAGCATAGAAGCATGGAGCTTAGATCAGAAGGGCCTGGGCACTATGGTGCTGATTTGCCCAGAGCAAAGGGAAGTTTTAGGGTTGGTTGGTTCTAAATGGTTTGCTCACTGAAGCATAGGAGTGTTAAAATTTACTTCAACACATCCATCTTTCAGGGCCTTCCTAACTGAGAAAGTTAAGTCCCAGTCGATCAGCAGAACCTGCATAGGACTAAACTGCACAATGTAATATTGTATACAAGAAATACTTTTCACCCAGTGTTTGATGGTGTGCGGGGGGGGGGGTACTTAGCATAAGGCAAGCTAAGATAAGCAGCGATTTCATCTTTTAGCCGGAGCAATTTAAACTTGCATTTCCACTGAACCCCATGAATCTGCTTCACTAATTTAAACTATGCCTTTACAGGGCTTCAACTCAACAGTTCAGCTATACAGAAGAGAACAAATCTAAGGCAAATCGAATCTGTCTTTAATTCCTAAAGTCTGAGGAGGGGAGGGGGCGGCCAGTTATAATTATGCCATGTAGCACCAGCAAGAGAAAAAAACGCGGCTATTGCTTCCAATGTCGCCATAGCGCAATTTTATGCACGTTTACTCTCTCTCACACACCCCCCACCCTAGCAATATCAGCATTCCCCAGCCGGCAAATGGGGCAAGTTATAGGGCTTTTTAATGCCTAAACACGCACAGGACTGTGACCGAAACTCCAAACAATTGTTTGTTTTATAAAAGAGGGCGTGTCTTAAATATAATATGCATAATGCACGAATTAATTTATAATATGCATTAATCGTTAAGATGCCGCAAGATTGGTTCCTGGTTCTGCAGCAACTAAGCAGAGATACCCTTCTGATCATGGTTTATAGCAACTTATTAAAAGGACCGCTCAGATTTTATTTTTATTTTTTTGCACCACACCCACAAAGAAAACAGGGAAAAGGGTAAGCCCGCGGGAGTTCGCCCTGGCTGCATTTCACTTTTTACCTCGGCATGACCTGAGACCCAGAGCCGCTGGGCGGGACACAAGGCCCGCGAAGACGCTGCAGGAAGGAAAGAGGAGAGGAGAGGGCAAAGGTAGGTCCCGGCTCACAGCCAAAGGGAGAGGCCGGAGGTGTACCTGCAGTCGCTGGGCCCGTTTCCGTCCCAGTGTCTCGCTTTTGCTCCTGACGGGAAACAGGCGGCGTGCCTGCGGTTCCCTGGAAGAAAACCAAGGCAGCGCTGTTGAGGGTAGAGCTGGATTTCCTCCGGATGGCCATCCGCCTGAAGTTGGTGCTCCCGGGGCCGTTCATTTTCTCCTCTCGTCGTCCCTGCGCCGTGCCTGACAAAGGGGCGACAGCCGGCCCTGCCTCAGCCCCCGAGGGGGCTCGCGCCGCTCATCTGCGGCACGCACGGCCGCCTCAGCTGAGGGACGCGTCCTCGTCCTGCGAAGTGGTTTAAAAATAGTAATCGCGAACGCGTGTGTGGCGCTGCCCGCCTCTGCGTCCCGCCTCGCGCCGGAGTGCTGCGAAGTGGCCTTGAGGGACAGACAACTCTGCCCTGCCCGAGACCCCGCCCCAGAGAGTGGGGGCAGGAGGAGGAGGAGGAAAGGCGGCGGCGGCGGCTTGAGATCGCCTTGAAATTCCCGCTCTGGGTTGGCCGTGCGCCAGAGCGCGTGCGCCTGCTTGCCGCTCTTAAGCTCCTCACCTGTCAGGTGCGACAGGTGGGAGGCAGCGCGAGCGAGCGAGCGCCTCTCCCCGCGGGTGGCCGCACGAAGAAACGACGGAGGTTCTGCATGTGCTTCCCACCCAAGGCTGTGTAAACTAAGTGGAGACGGTCTCCTCACAGGAGACTCATTTGGGTGCCATGAAAAGCAGCAAACAGTCCACTATTTGAATTAGAATTACACTTACTATAATCCGCACAAGCCACTGCTTGTGGGATCCAGATGATAGCGTTTTTATTAGATTTATATCTAATGTGGGACTCGGGCAATCTGGGTTCTAGCTCCAGTCCTTTGGGCCAGTCACAAACTCTCAGCCTACCCTACCCCACAGGGTTGTTGTTGTGGGGATAAGATGGAGAGCAGGAGGAGAATGATGTAAGCTGCCTTGAGCCCTTTGCAGGAAAAAGGCAGGATATAAATTGAAAAAAAATAAAATAAGTAATATAATCATCTTTTAAATGAATCGGTAACAAAAGCAGCATATCTGATGAAACTTCCCATTAAAAGCTAAAGGAAACAAGCTTTTAAATGGTTTTTTAAAAAGATAACAGGTGGAATTCTTGAAAGAGAGCTCTAATCTTACAAATCTCAATGGTGAGAATTTATGAGCTTTGAAAGATGTGAGTGATCCTTCCAAGAATATGGATCCAAATAATTTCAGATTAGAAGCAAAGCAGATTCTAGATCTGTATTCCCACCCCCTTGCCCCTCCCCCATTGGAACAACTGGGAAAAGGTGCAAAAAAAAGCAGTTCAGAAAGACAGGCAGAGAATTATAAAATAAGATACCTCTGAGATATAGTTTGCAGTTCCAGAACTGGAACTAGTGCTGGAGTCCATCAGATGTATGTTCTGACCTGCAAAATCCTCTAGCATGAGGAAGTCCAGATCAGAGGGGGATTAGATGCAGAAAGCACAAGCACTGATAATTATTTACTCATATTTATTAGTGGTGGCTATTCCCAAAATCTACTTCTGTTCCCCTCTTCTTCCACTTTATTTATGTTAGGTGTCTAATTTGAAAGAGAGAAGGTCTTTTTGTTTTTATTATTGTTATAAAGTTGTTAGCCTGACATTTTGCTGCTCTATTGTAAATCATCCAGAGATGATCCCTATGTATTTTCTGCCCACCCCACCTGTTTTAAAAGAGCTGTCTGTTATCATTCTACTTATTTCTCTGCCATGTCTTTCTTTCCTTGAGCCAAAAAAAGAACAGAATGCTGTCTAGGAATCATGGGATTTCTCTCTCCTAGAAAAACATTAATTTCTTTTAGCATAGGTGTTTCTTAATGATATGGAAAAATCTGCACTTAGCATGGCAACTGTAAATTCTGTATCATAATGTCACTGCCCACCAACAACCACTACTACTATATTTCACATTATATTAACCCTGAAGACAGAATGCATAGCAGATATTCTCTGTGTAATGGATTGCCACAGTGTGCAATTTAAGTGAGCATACCTCCTCCTTTAAATAGAAGTCATCCTATGCACACTGAGCCCAAGCTGAACCACTGAGTACAATATCTGGGTGTGCAGTTTGCTCTTTTTTCTGTCTGCCAGTGGGTGATGGAAGACTGGGGAACTGCTGGTAAATCATCAGGGATATAATTCCAAGAAGATTCTAGGCATTAGCAAAGCTGTGACCTCCTGGCTATATAGCGGATGGATTCTCAATTAGCTGGCAGACAGCTGTTACGTATTTAGTACTGGCAGCAAAAATCAAGCCTGAGGCAGGTCTTGAATAAGCTGCAAGCACAGGAGGAGGAGATTTGGCCAGTGCTCCATCATGTTGTTTTAGCTTAATCAGGGAAAAGATCCTAAGGCATACCAGCTTGCTTGCATCAGTAAGATACTGGCCCCTTTAAAGACATTTGGGCCAAGTTTCCTCAAGTTATGAAGAGATCAGGGAACACATTTCCCTGTCCCAGGGCCAATGTTCAGAGAATGTTCATTGTCCCCTGCTCTGACAGGTGACATCTCAGCAGCCAGAATGGTGACTAAGCAGAATTTTCAGTGGGTGGTGTTTTCGTGCCATGCTGTTCCTTGTACCTCCTATGCCTAGCAGAACACAATTATGCAATTCAAACAATTCTATGCAAAAGTACTTCATGTGGTTAAACTATATGTGTTCAATGAGCCAGGCTTCTTAGACACAGTTTTAGACATCATGGTGCATGGTTTATTTAACTTTGTAAATACACTGAGCAGACAGACTTGGCTGTTGATTAGTGGTCATAAGTGTTGTCCAATTAAGTGGGAAATGTGGGTTTTAATTCCACTGCTTACTAAGCTGGCTAGTTTCTCTTACTGACTTGGTTTTTGTTCATTCCAATCTGATGCCCTCTGATTATGCTGAAATGCAGCTACTACTCTCTATTGTTCTCAGGAAAGGCTGCTCTATGGTGTTTTTTTTTTTTTAATTTAGAAAAAAATTACTCCAATAGCTTTAAAAGTTTTGGTCTGTTAAATTTTTAATGAAACATAACTATCAATAACTCTCATATTGTGGGTTTTAATCTGGTTTTCTTATACCCAAATGCAGGTCTATTAGATATTAGTCTCACCCATCATGGCTAAGGATTCAGTAGCTTTTGTAACCTTTTAAAAATAATCAGACTTCATCCTACTTAAACTGTAGATTATAATGTATGTGTGTCAGGTCTCTCTGTTCCTAAATCCCCATCTCAAAATCCATGCTTTGTATCAAGGGTAGGCACCTTACAGCCCTCCAAATGTTTCATCTTATAATTCCCGTAATTCCTAGTCAGCATAGTCCATGGTAAGGGATGATAGGAATTGTAGGCCAAAACTCTGAAGGGTCGCAAGTTCCCCATCCCTACTTGATATTATTTCATGGTATCACAAGACTCCGTTGCTTTTGCAGTATCAGATTCTAATTGCTATCAGTGTGGCATTAATTCTGTTAATACTGTTTCTTCCTTCCCATGTTCTCCTTCTTCCACTGCCACATGTACACTTACACACATACCACTACATACATTCATGCTATGGACCCTATGGCGCAGGCCACATTTTAACCTATATATAAAATATATAATAAAATACATAAATTAGTTTTGATTTGGTTATTCTATAAAGTACCAGAAATGTAGGCACTATTCTATAAATGATAGTGATATGAACTTTAAAAGACCCATGCCAAATAAAAACCAGAAGCCTGGCTAGTCTAGTGTTCTCTTCCCACTGCCAACCAGACACCTATGGGATGCAACAAACAAGACTTGATTTTACCTTCCTATGCTGGTTCCCATGCATCAGTCATACAAAGGCATATTGCCTCCGATAGTGTAGTTACTGTATAGCCATAATAATCGGTTGCCACTAAATTTGCCAACTCTTCCTTCCAAGTTGGTGGACATAATTATATGTTGTGGTAGGAGATTCCCTAGTACAGCTATGTATTATGTGAAGACTTTACTTTATCTGTCCAGAATCTCCCACTAATAAGTTTCATATGATGACCCTGAATACTAGTATTAGGGGAGAGGAAGAAAAGACTCCCGGTCTGTTTTCTTCACACCATTAACAATTCTGTGCACCTCTGTCATGTCTCCCTTTTTGCTTGTCCTTTTTTGCAAAGCTGAACAGTTTCAGTTGTTGTAGCCTTTCCATCATGAGAAAGTTGCTTCAACCCCTTGATCATTTTAATTGTAATTTTCTGCCCTTTTCCAAACTCTGTGATAGCCTGTTTTCTGTACCAGGCCTATACATAGTACTCTAAGTGTGGCTATACCATAGATTTGTATGAGAACAGTACAATATCGGCAGTTATTATTACTTATTAGATTTATATTCCACTTATTATAACAAACTTAAAAGTGGTTTACATTGTTCTCTTGCTCTCAATCTTATCCCAATAACAATAGCCCTGTGAAGTAGGTTGATTGAGAGTTTGTGACTGGCCCAAAGTCACTCAGTTGGCTCCATGGCCAAACAAGAACTAGAACCCAGATTGCCTGAGTCCCAGTCCCAAACTCTTAAGCACTACAACACACTTGCTCTCAGTTGTATTATCATTTTATTTCCTAATTATGCTTAACGTGGAGTTTTCTGTTTTTTCACAGCAGCCACAAACTACTGAAACATTTTCATTGCTCTGACACCACAATCCCAAGATCTCTTTCTTGGTCAGTCACCTTCCCTCAGCTTATATCTGCAGGTGGGGGTTTTTTGCCCCAGTGTGCGTCATTTTACACTTGCTTATATTGAACATTTGCGTCTTGGTGCCCCTTCTCCAGAGTGGGGGATCTGTCTGGACTGCTTCACAGTCCCTTTTGGTTATAACCACCTTAAATGATTTGTCATTGGCATACTGGGCCATTTCACTTTTCACTCTTAATTCTAGATTATTTATAAATAAATTGATAAATGTTGGTTCCCAGTACAGATTCCTGTAGGGGCCTATTGCTTTATTCCTCCATCTGGATAAATTACTATTTATTCTCACTCTCTTTCTATTCTTTAACCAGTTAATGATCCATAAAAGGACCCCTTTCATATTCTGTGACTGCTAAGTTTTCTTAGAAGTCTTTTGTGAAGGACTTTGTCCAAAGCCTTTGAAAGTCATATAAACAGTGTTTACCAGATCACCCCTATCTATGTGTTTATTCAAAAAGAAGTCTAAAGGTTTGGTGAGGCAGGACATATTTTTCAGAAGCCATGATTCTTCTTTTTCAGCACAGCTTGCCCTTCTATATGCTTGTTTTATTTTCAATAATGCTTTCAGAGTAGATGTCAAGCTAACCAGCTTGCAATTCCCTTGATCCTTTTTTTTTAAATGGTGATACATTGACTCTTCTCCAGGTTATGCCTGACCTTTTCTGGAGGTCAGGCATAACCTGAACAGATTTTCCCTTAAAGAAATTAGGTAAAACGATCCTGCAAGGATGACTACCATTGTCTTGAAGGAGCACAATTAGTTGCCAAGATTTGAGGGGAAAAAACACCAACACACGACACCAGGAAATTACCTCCCCAATAGCAGTCAGCAAACACAGACAACCTTACCTTTGTACTCATAGAAAACAGACATGGTCACTCCTCCTGAGCCCCAGGCAACCAAGGGCAACCAAGCAGTCATCAAGCAATTAGCATAAGACTGGCAAAATAGTGGGAACCTTGCCTTCTCTCAGAAGCCAGTCCCAGAGAAAGACTATAAGAAACAGAGCCATAGAAAATGGAAGTGGGCAAGTTCTGAACTCAGACTTGGCAACCCACCAGCCTGAAATGTGGGATCCCTGTAGCGTTCCTGCCCCTGCCTAAAGACTGCTATAAAGAATCCACTGCACAGCACAAGTGATAGGCAGACTTGGACTCCCTCTCTTCTGATGCTTTCTCCGTCTATAAGGCTGTTAGGCAGAAGGCTCTTTAGAAATATAGAGTAAGATTTGAGTAAGAGGAGTATTTGCTAAATATTTGGCTAAATTGAGTTAAAAGCTTGTACCTGCTCTTTATTTTCTTCTGAATAAACTTTCCTTCACTTTCTAAGTGGGGCGTGTGTGTAAGTGCAAGCCCAGGGTGTGTTCCCCTCTGGCAGCATGCATCACACCCAAGCAAAAGATCCCAAACCTTTTGAAGTATCTGGAGGGCAAGTGCCTTCTTTTGAGGTGTATTGCTGCTTGAGATTACCTGATGTAACATGACTATGTTGGACAGCTTTGGAAATACTTCACTTAAATATATATTAAATCTGATAATGGTCACTGTTCCCAATCGGTTAAACAACATCTTGTACTACATCCTGAGCAACCCCTCTGGTCAGCTCCATGTCCAACTGTTCTAAGACACAGTCATGTAGGATATCAAGAAATTTAACCTCTTTATCCCAAATGGTCCTGCTGGATTTTCTCTCCTAGGATTCCTGTACTGCAAGTTTCCAAGGTTTTACTTCCTGGGATTTAGCTCATATTGCTTGGTCCTTAATTTTGGGTGGAGTTGATTTATAAATGATTGATAGTTATTTATAAACTTAAATAAATGGATACTTCTTGCCTTCACCATGCATGAGTGCTAAATCAACATATATGCCCCATTTCTTTTTACCTTGACACTTGGGTTCATTGCCAAGGATCCATCCCACAGCTGAGCTCCTATATCAGATTGGTATGAAACATTTTTTAGTAGGATTGGACTGTTTTATTTGTGTAATGGGTGCACATTTATTTAAGAGCTGCAAAATCTGGAAATAAAAATCAAATTAGACAATCTTCTTCCAGAGAGGATACCTAAAACTATAGTACAAAGAAATCTTTTCAGTGGTTCACCATTCTCTCACCAGTGAAGATGCATTTTCTTTTTCTTCAATGGAGCAGGAAGGCACATGAAAGCAATTCACAGTGACACACTAAAGCATACAAAGAGAGCACAGAGTTCAATGAACAAAAGATTGCCAGTTTATTTGCGGGGATAGTTATGCATTACACCATAATTTTAATTGGAACATAATTATATAAGAATCAGTATATTAGCTTCTAATTTAGTTTCTTCCATTCTGGAGTGTCTTAGTTTTTGAACCATTCAACCTGTATAATCATACAATACATGTACAAGCACATGAGTCCCTCACAAATCAATTCATCTAGAATTGTCTACAGATAGACCAGGAGAGAAGAGAATTTGACATGGCAATTATTTCAGAGTTTTCAGAACAAATGGTTTTAGAATCCAGAATTAGTAAATATTCTGATATTCTAGTAAATCAGAGTTGTAACACAAGAAAAGTTTCAAACATTCAATCCTTAAGTCAATGAGCACATCTATCTGTATTCTCCATGATCTAGAAATACTCCATTCAACCTCAAAAAGGCATTACTACAGAACTTCAATTCAGTTTAGGAGTGGCCAACTTTTACAGCAGGCTAATATACTGCATACAAATCAGGTTTTAACTCAAACTGCACCAGTATTTAAACCATCTGGAATATAACACAATACATCCTTTTCTGTGGTTGATTAGATTAGGATATTCATGCAAAGGGGAACATTCATAGATTACAAAAGTCACAAAACATCAGGATTTTAAGTTTTTTTTCTTTTCTTTTTTTACAAAGGATCAATTTAATCAACCCTTTAACAGTCAAACCACAGGGTTTGAAGGTCTATAACTAGTGAGGTGTAGTTTATTCAGAGATATGGTGCACAAAGCCATACCCATGAATAAGTAATTTTTAAAAGCTAGATTATTCTTACTTCCTTCTTTCTCTCACAGCTCGTTGGCAAGATTTCCCCCCTAACATTTGTACTAAACTATTTTAATAAATTCCCAATACAGATTTAATAATAAAATCAACTTTTCAAGGAAAACAAAATCTGTTTATGCTGCAAAATATCAAAACAATCACTGTGATTTTTATTAGTGCATAAAAACAACGAGCAGCACATGTACCTTCATATCAAGGCTCTAAATGAAACACAAGGCCCTCATCCCTCCAGAGTCTGACAAGCAAATTAACTCCAATCACAGCTACATATTATTTTTTTCTCCTTGTCTTGTCAATTTATCACTCTGATGCCTTCTGATTTAATAGAGGGGGTTTTCAAGAGCTCTGCAGGAGAGAGATTAAAATGTAATGAGGATTTAAGCCGTGCATCTCTTGATGAAAGTTATATCAGACGTGCATTTCCAATATGGAGCGGGTAAAGAATAATCTCATGAAATAAAAATTATCTAGCTTCATTATCAGGGTTATGGAAAAGGGCTCATTAAATTATATCATGCAAGCTTTTTATATTGCATATTTAGATGCATTCTGCCTTAAGGCTAAATGCAATTCATTGCTTTTCTTTATTTTATGTAGAATAGCAACCCAAACTTTTTAATAAATGGAGGAAAAATTCTGAATATATACCCTTTCTGGTATACTAAATCTATAATTGCAAGCAATTCTGAAGAAAAAAAATCCAAATTTAACATAAGATGTAAGGAAGTGGCTGTGCTTCTTATATAGGACCTCGGTGCCTGGAATTCTGGAATAACTATACATTTAAAACTCAAGAAAACAAAATAATTTAAAATGAAACAGCTGCACAACAGTCACCAGATCAGGAGAATAAGTAAGGGATCATATGTAGCCTTAATAAGAATTAGATAATAGGTTGAGCTTTACCGGATTCAGTAATCGAGGATTGCCTATTAATCAAATGTTGACTCACTCCTCTTTTGCAATTAGGTTTAAGTCCAGTGTAGATTGCACCAACACAAACCAATTTTGTTGGCAAAGTATCAGCTAAGTTTTAAATACTCCAATAAAAAAGCTTGATGTTTTTCATGGCTAGAAAGTGCCCTTTGCCTATAAATAGCTGAAGACTGCAGTGGAGGTCTTCTGAGCACCATTACTTACTTTGTTATATCTAATAATGTTCACAGTTACTTTGGGTTCTTGATCGTGCATTCCAGGCAATTCACTGCTTAACAATTATTATGACCTTGCCATTGCTTTAGGCATACAGTAGGAACCTCTCACATCCCGAAGCATGTTTTGTACATATACCATGCACTGGATTCCACTACTGCACAGTGGAAACCCAAAACAGATTCCCCACACTGGCTTTGCACAATGTGGATGAACAGGTATATATTATCTCAGTCCTAATGATGGGAACGCAGTAACCTCACCATTTTGCATGGTACAATTGACTATCTCTGGATTGCAGCCATATTACTTTCGACATTCAAATTCTGAATTATTCCTTAAACCACACAAAATAAAAGTTCAAAAGATATGGCCTAACTAATTGGCAGTATGTTGAATGCTCCCAAAATAGACCTTTCAAAATAATAATCTCCCTGCCTCACATTACAATTACAATCTATCGGAAAAAGAAACCGATGGTCTCCACACATTTGCTTGGAGGTAAGCCTGCTGGCATTTGGTGGAACGTACCTCTGAGCAGCGGTGCTCAAGACTGAAGCTTAACAATGTGGTCCTATGATTTTTATTTGAAAGTCGGGTCTTGCCGTGTTCATCGGGGCTTATTCCTGTGTAAATGTCCATAGGACTACAGCCTTAAATGTATTTCACTGGAATTATTTCGATGAGATGCTTTTATTATTCTGAAAGATGTTTGGTAAGAATAACTGTCACCAGCTGTAGTACAGCTTCTGCAGCAGCACTCATGTCTTTATATCTGGGATATTTTAGCCTCGGAAGGCCAAGTAATCTGAGGCCCTCTTGGCCCTGTTGACATAGTTCTTTGACAGAATATAAATAAAAAAAATAACTAAAAATAAAGAGCATGGTCCAGCCAAAGCTAGGCATTTTTAAGGCCTATTGTTTCAGTGGCTGAGCTTTAAGCATATGCTTAGCATGCCTCTATGTGAAATTAACATGCATAACTAGAGCTGGACCGCACCAATTTAAAAAAAAACACTGCAAAGGGCTCGTTTCATTGTTCGTCAATATCATACTGGCAAGATTGCCACCTCTGCTGTACGGTTCCTGTCACTTTAAAACCTAGGACGACAAACCAGAGGTAAGGTGAAGACAAAATATTTGTATCAGAAGTCCTCGGTAGACTAGGAAGGGCTGCTAGGTCAACAACATGCTCCTTTATAGTAGTTTGTGTTTGTAAGGCAGAGCTCTGTATGAAGCTGGAGGTAGCAGCCCTAGCTGCTGCTAAAACAAAATAACTGTAGACATTCCCTTGTTTCATAAGAATACAAGCATAAGGTAGAGCATTAAAATGTTTAAAGTAGCACAAGATAAACCACATGGAAATACGTGAATGAGTTCAAAGAGCTGTTAGTTTTCTAACAGCAGAACCATAGATGAGTTTGACCATCACACACAAGCCATTTAAAGTCAATGTTTCCATTTAATTATGTTCTTGTAGTACCACTTATTTACCTTTATGGAGGAAAAAGAGGTCACTTTCAAGTGGTGTGAGGATTCCACTGGTAAATTACATTTCACCTCTAACTCTTAGAAAAGCTTAACTGCTCTGTTGTGATTATATTACATGAATTGCTGATTAGGATGATCCTGTGTTTAGCACCTTGGTTACTGGTTTTATGATAATGATAATTAGGCACAAGGATTGGCCACCTTGAATTTCCAGTGTCCTTGGCTAAAGTTCCACTCTGCCTCCCTCCCATTTTGGTAAAAATGTATCAGTTTCTTCCTAATTTAGATGGCTTACAGCAAATCATTCCAGATACTTTTGATTTCTTTGAAAGTGGCTGCATGGCTCAAGCCATTTTACTATTTCTGTCCCATGGTTCTCATCTACATTACTTGAGTGAAACAGAAAAAGATACCTTAATCTGCCCAGTTCTTCCTAATTTAAAATGTATTATTAAAGCTATCTGATTGAAAGCAAAAATGCCGCTAATTAGCTGTGATGGGACTCCTTGGGAACCCAGCAGAAGGCTGCAAGTGATGACTTGAAGACTAGTCAGCAATCTGACTTCCTTCTGGGCATTGTACAAAATAAATTTGATGATCCCTCATTTTCCTCTACACCCATCACTCTTCAGAACAGCTGTTACAGGAGAGGATCTTACAGCAGGAACACCATATGTGGTGAAAACAGAATCTGTGTACTGTGTGTCACCTGAGTATTTGTCGTAAAACTGACAATGAGCTAGATCTCTATAGTTGTTAAGAGTTTTGGCAAGAAAAGGATGCACTAGAGCAGAAACTATTATCTTCAGTCCAAGACTTCAACCCCATCTGCACAGCTAAGTTTCACCACTGAATGCAGCTGGAAATGTACTATCCTTGTCATACTTTAACTCTTATTTTCCCCATTCTTTTGCCAAGGTAAGGCCTTAACCTGGTAACACTGAATTTGGGAGCAGCAAGTGAGGAACATTTTGAACAATTCTATTATAATAAAACAGCATGTATACTTCAAGTTCATTTGCATTTGTTTTGTAAGGATACCAAACAGAAAAAAGGAACAGCACCAAGTCATCATCTTGTCTGAAATGTGAAAAAAAGTGAGGAGAAGTCACCAAAACAGAACAAAACCCCACCCCAAAAAACAAAAGTTAACCTCAAGGAAACAAATATCAATGCATTGTTCAATGAACTCCATCATAGGCTTAATCATATTCCAGCAAAGTAGTAAAACAACAACCAGCAGCTAACATCATATTAGTTATAAAACAAGTGCATAAACAATACCAGTGCAGCAGAAAGGTACAAGTCAATGGGCACAATGCAGAGAAAGTTAGGTATGCCAGGATTCCATTGAAATCGATGGGATTTAAGTGTTTTATTGTGTACCTGTTTGCTTCAATGGAACGTAGGCACATCTATTTCTCCGGAATGCTCCCAAAGTTCACATTCCAATTCAACTCACTTTCAACATTTTTTTGTGCAATTAAGGAAAAATAAAACACCAGACCAAACTCTTTGGCCAAGTGAACAGTTTTCAATTACAAAATAAAACCTTAATTAAAAAAATATTAAGTCCCACATAAACAATATTTGCATTGCTTTAAAAATGGGGAAAAAACCACTCACACAACATGGACTGCATTCTAATAAACATAAACTCATGGTGTAAATATGGTGAAAATAAAGTTACAGAACATCCTTTAAAACTGTAAAAGGAAAACTGGAGTTGGTGGTTGTAGAACTGTCAAAATTAAGCTTTATAACATACTTCAGTAGTGGTTTAGGTTCTCAGCATATCAGCAGTATATGCCAAATGGTTGGGAGGAACATGTTTTGACTTCCAAACTGCAGCCGTGAATATCTGGATATAACCAGAGGAACCTTAAAGATCTTCTTTGAACAGTTTGGGCACTGTGCTTTATGCTTTTCCATACATCCTCAGTTGTTAAGACTGCAGACAGACGACCCGACTCATCGATGCAGCAACAAGGCAGAAATGCCTACTGGTTCCTTCAGCGTAAACGGTACTTCTGCTATGAGAACTCTGACTCAGTTTGTGTTATGGGGGTTCCCCCAACTCTTAGGTTGCATATGAATTAAGATTAAGGAGGAGGCTTAGGTAGACAGCTGAGGGGGGCACACTGAGAGCTGGAATGTGGCTGTTCTTCTGGAAGAGCTACATCAGGACTGAAAATAGAAAAGGGGGAAAGTATTTAAAATACACGACAAAATCTAGCAAATGCACACAGAAAAGGCTTTCGTTTTTAAGGAGAGGCAGCCTTATCTCGTGAACTCTTGCTATGTTAATTATTACACACCTGCCTATAGCTATTAAACTGTACTTAATGGCAACTTTTGCTTATGCACTTCAGATGCTCATCCATCAGTTCCCAGGGACAAGAAAAGAGCAGCAGCACAATATTCGTAATGAAGCCCAAATGAAGAATATGGATATTGATATAAGTTCAATTTAAGCAGTCTCTAAACCCACAATTATATAAAGAGGAAGGGCTGGTCTAAAATTAGATGTCTGAAAATCATGTAAGGTTTTTATTTTTACAAAGAATTATCTGGCTCATCAAATAGAATTTGTATCAAAAATTACTTGCTGTACAGCCAAAGATCAGAATGTTTAATTTATTGAAATTATTGAAAACTTGACTTTAAAAAACCATAAAATTGTGGGTGCTAGGATTAGCCTTTTGCATATTTGAAAGATCAAATAAATTTGTGAATGCTTTTATGTACATGTGATTGTTGCTTTGCTCACAGCTCAGGGGTGAGCTATGACATTTCAAAGCCAAAGATTGGAATAAATACCTATAAAGCAACACAGCCAATTAATAATTTATAATTCAAACTGAGAGCTGATTTAAATTAGCACAGTGCAGCTTTCCATTTCTGTCAGTGATTTAAGCTTGCCATAGTCTTTCCTGACAGAAGATTGGTACTTTTTCAACAGCCATATCACAGACAGCAAGTGCAGTTTTCCCCACTTAGAAATGCTCTGTAAATTTTTGCCTGTTCTGTAGTAATTAAAAGCACAGTATCTTTATTTAAATAAAAAGGTTGGTGAGCCAATCCTACAAGGGTAATAATACAGAAACACAGGAGGATACATTTTAAGAACTGGGGTACATCTCTGGTAGAAAGAGTGGCTCATACATATCTAAAATAAATAATACATATAATAACAAAATATGTGTGTTTATCATAATTAGGTAAACCAATAAGTAGCAGTGAAAGTACATGATTCACTCTTACTTTAGACTCATGGGCAGGATGGTGGTTAAAAGACACAACTAGGGATGTATGGGGTTTGTTAAATTCAGTCCATCAGTGTTTTGTGGATTGTCAGGAATATCTCATTCCATCATTCACACATTGACAGAATCAGATTTTTTATCTGATAATTTTGTTCATTTGCAAATGTGCATTAGGACATGGTATTAGCCTGAGTATGCATTAGCACAAAGTATGCAAATATGCACAATAGTATGCAAATATGTCAAGTATGTATTTGTACAAATCCTCCCAAAGTTTAAAAAAAGCAGGAGCTGCAGAATTCATGCAACTCAGAAAAAGTTGACCCACTGCAGAATCAGGAGGTTTGAGTCAAAGAAATCTCAACTCATTTGAAGTCACTGCAGATTTCTTCAATACTGCTGGGCACATTAATACTGACATTTTTATTTTTTACATCAAAAAGTTGGAAAGAGAAGGAGGCTGGCTACCAACTGGAATTTGCGTATTTCTATGGCCAAAGCCTCCCCGCCACCCCCGAATGTCCGTCTCCCCTTCTGAAGTCTAGTTGCAATGTTGTGGGGGGTACTGATGCACGTCTTTCTGTGCTGGTGACAAGGAGAGCAGAAACTCTGGAAATCTGAGCAATCCTATGGCCTCCCACACAAGGTTAGGAGCTCACAGGATTTTACCGTACTATGCAGTTGTGGCCAGTGCTGAAATAATCCCAGATCTTTGTAGGATTACTGCCATTCTTGTCTTGTCATAGTCTGAGTGAAGGAGACCATCTCTTCCTTTTCACAAAAATTTGTCTGCCATGTTTCCTGGAACTAATGCCTGCTCATATGGCTATACACAGGCCTCTCTTGCTATATAGAAGAAATATAAAACAGAATTGCATGTTTCTCTGTGGCTTCCTCAAGATAAAGCCACAGAGTCTGCATTTCAGCATGTATATGCACTTGCAGCGAAGCTTCTACTACCAGTAAATATTGTGAATCTGGAATTTCCACCATGGATTTTTCAAAAGTTGTTCAGCGAGATATGAATTGCTGAACAACACCAGATCTTTGTTAAACATTAAACATGCCATGGAAAAAATACAGTTAATTCTTGCACACATTGTGTAAGAAGGTTGCTGTTCCAAGAGCTTTATTTGTTCTTCCACCCTGAAGGAAACCTTACCTATAACGAACAATGTTTCTTAAGATTACAGTGTTTGATTAGACAATTCAATTAATAGCTTAAAATCTTTCGGAGCACAATCCCATGCATGTTGAAACATGTCCTGAATTTCATCCTTAATTGATTAAAAAAAGTATTCCTGAGTAGTCATACAGTCAAACATTTGTTTAAACGTTTTTTTTAATATTTGCAAATCATTAGGTGGCAAGAGTCTTAGAAAAGGATTTCCCCTTTTCTCATACAAAAGAGACAGTAACTTTTCTGAGACTGGACCTGCCATGCTATTGCAAATAAGTGGGAAGGCCCTTTTTCCGCTGAAGGGTACATTCCCTCAAGGATAATCTGTTGGGGGCCACATGGTGGCTGAAGCAAGTGGTGGGCAGTGGGCAGGAGCAGGGTTTGCCCATTTTATCTTCTTTGGCCAACTATCCACTCTTTCTCCCATTTCCCCCCCTCCCTCCCTCCCTCTTCTACCCCATCCTCTCTCTCTCTTTTTCTTCCATCCTACTGGGCAGGCTGCCAAGGAAAGGACAGGTTGTCATTGTTTTAGAAACTAATCCAAGGGGCAAAGGTTGCCTATCCTTGAGGCTACAAGGAAGAAGAAAAAATTTCCTCTTCAGAAAAAAATACTGAAATTAAAATACTTGCATTAATTTGCCCATATGCAAATTAGAGTAGAGTTAATCAATCAATGAAATGAAATTCATACATGAATTGACTAAGGTTTCTTTAATCAAGCAACAGTCCTACTGTTTGTTTTACAACATTTCCATTCATTGAACTGGGCCTGCAGTGGACTTACTGCAGCCTGTGATTTTAGTTTCTGTTGATATTCTA
Organism: Varanus komodoensis; assembly: GCF_004798865.1. Lineage (NCBI taxonomy): Eukaryota > Metazoa > Chordata > Lepidosauria > Squamata > Varanidae > Varanus > Varanus komodoensis. The sequence continues at coordinate 13,354,408 of NW_025335701.1, read as the reverse complement.
GAGAAAAGTGTTGCTTAAGTCCCTGTTATTTAATTTTTGTTCACTACCAAAGTTGTAGATCTCAAGCTGTAGTTTCTGGAGAAGGATCTTTGCAGTCCTTTCTGCAAAGGCCCCGAGTCAGGCTAGAAGAGGGGAACCTACAGTTTGTCAACCCTAACCATTACCTCAAAGATGGGTTCAATGACCATTCAACCCACTGGAGACCCTGAGGGGCCAGATTACATGATAAGTTTAGCCCATCAACACCTAATGGCTTCCTGACAAAATTTACTCCCTCACAGCTGCGGTTTCCCTTCAAACGGCCTGGGAGAAAAGATTTAATCCCCTATACCTTGGCCATACGTCTAATACAAATTGGTCTCCTTGTTGTTTGTTAAGGGAGAGGCTTTCCCCATGCCATGGTCCATGTAGGAACTTGGGAAAGCTCTTTACACCAAGTCATCCTGTTTGTCCATTCAGTTCTGTATAAGGGACAGATGAACTTACCCTAACAGAAAGTGTACTGCTTGTGTCAAATTACAGAATTCTTGGGCCAAACTTTTGTCATTATTTTGAAAACTTGTTGAACATGGACATCAAAAAAGGGCATTTTGAGAACTGTACTATGGCATAATCCATCACTTTATTATGTTGCCATCATTATTATGGAATGTTTTCATGTGCCCTTCTGTCTACCCTACAGTCAGTATGGGCCATTTTTTTCTGTTTAAATGTGCATAGGAGGGGGGTGCTTGTTGCTCCATTTATGCCCCCCCTTTCAACCTTTTGCAAGGAACCAAGGCAGCTTCTAGTATTCTCTTCCTATCCATTTTATTCTCACAGCAAGAACCCTGTCTGGTATGTTAGGCTGAGAATCTGTGACTGGCTCAACACCAGCCAGTGACCTTCAAGGTTGAGGGAGGACTAGAACTCAGATCTCCCGAGTCCCAGTGAACACTCTAGCCAATATGCCACAATTGATTGTATCCTTAAAGGTTAAGTGACATTATTGCATGATCATAAGAACTACAAACAGTACTCTCTGTTAAAGCAGAACTGTTTAACCAACCAACATCAGGCAGAAATGATGGAATTTAGGTACTTAGTCCTACATTCTTCACAGGTGCAGAACTATTAACACATAATCACTCTTGATTTGAATAACGAAAATACTAAAGTTCATTAGTTAGCCATCAAGGCTTGGTAAACATGTATCTTTATGAACATAACAGATAATTAACTGCCTAATTTCAGGTTTTGCTGACATCTCTACTTAGTAGTGTCAGTTGCTGATTGCAGTGATTCACCAGGATTTAAGACAGAAGTCTTTTCCAGTGCTACCTGGGGATGCCAAGGACTGAACCATAGCTCTTCTGCATGAAAGCAGGTTCTCTATCCATGGCACTACAGCCCTTCCCCAGAAAAAGAAAGAGAGACTAAACCTAAGCATGGCTTTTGAATATGCCACTCATATAAGTAGCTTGGCTCAGATTTTGCCTGCTCCACCTATCGCGTCTCTGGATGGTGCCTGCCTACTGGATCTTTCCTTCAGTCATTTTTCTGCCTGAAAGTTTGCTAGCTGCAGCCATGCAGAGTGTACCGCCTTTGTATTCTGACTCATTCTGCATTGTGTGGCTGCAGCACTATGCTATGGGTGAAACACTCTTCACTCAACTGAGTGCAGTTCCTGGTGCTCTCTCTTGTAGGTGACATATATCTACAAATACTCCAGCCATGTGGGCAGGATTGATGGTGTGGATGTCATATGGTTGTAGTATTCACATGCAAACTAATTGTCCAAGTTTATATTTTAGATATACTTTTGTATTTAAAAATCTCCATATTTTTAAAATGCAAAGCATACAGAAACTAGGAAGTGGAAGAATAGGGTGGAGATCTGGTGACAGAAAGGGGTGTGTTGCCTATGGCAGACTGGTTACAGCATGCAGCAAAAACCAAGAGGAGGAGGAGGAGAGGTTAGCAGAACATTACCTGACAGTCTGGCAGTCTCGCCTCCTGGCTAGTTGTGAGCCGTGTGGCGGTATGGAGGCAGCAGGCTGCTGACAATCTACAAGAAACTGATAAATTAGACATATATACAGAGAGACTTCACAAGGGGTTAGTAATAATAAACAAGACAAGGTAAGTGATGAAGAGATTTAGTGAGGAATGTCTGCTCTGTTTATGAGCCAATAGAAATAAACTGTTAAAAGCAGAACAGATTTTTTCACAAATGCTGATCAAAGTAGTTGTTCAGCTGGGGAAGCACCTAGACTTTGGGTCAGATCCCAACGTGGTGTAAACATGGTATAGTCTACCACATTAACAGAATTCCTGGTTGGCATTGCAAGTCTGTATTTTGCAGCCTCAATTCCCCATCTCCGAAGTGTGACTCCTTGAAGAGTATCCATCACTGCCACAGAGCCTCTGCTACTTCTGGACCTACCACAAGCACACCATGGACTAGAGCTTCCTAAAGAGCCTCCAGAAAGGAACAGGACAGATCTACAGCACTCCTTTCTGTGGGCTCCGTATTGCTTGGGAAAAGAGCATTTCTACTTGTTTCTGATTGTTTTGGGAACTGGTAGTAGATCCAACGATCACCTGAACAGTATTGGATACTATCCATAATGACTTGCCTCAAAAAACCCTTTCTTAATCTGGACCCTGGAGACCCTTTCAAATGAAACTGCATTGTTTGCCTTGCATAATTAATTCCTTTGGAAGCTATTAAAATGCCACCCAGGCTCAGCAAACAGCTAGCTTTTTCCTGGTAAAGTAACTGAGAGCTAATTGATGTCACCCTTAAAATGCATGGCTGATGGTTCTTTTTTCTCGGACGTGATTTCAGATGTGCCAAAACAGAGAGCTGCAATTCACCATGCCCCTCTTCCACTTGTGCGGATTACTTTCATGCGGCTAGTACTTTATTCAGCCATGCTTCAATTCAGAATGTCAGCAAAGATGCCTGTGTTGCATCTAATGGAATCTAGCCTCTGTATCATTGATTATTATTGTAGTTTTGTTTGCCATCTCAGTTCACATATTTGGCTTGCCTCCCTTGGCACATCTCATTTTTCTGTGGAGTTCTGCACTGCCATCCAGTGGCATAGAGACAGCTTTAGCCAAAGAATGTTTTACTCCGTAAGATACGAAGGTATTGTATGGACACAGTTAAAGTGCAAAATACTTAAAAACTTTGAACATATAAGGGGAGAAGGGAACAATTATTTGTTCAATTGTAGTGCACAAATATAAAATTGGTCACCTTCAGCATTATATAGAAAAGCAGTTTGTTTTGAAATAAAGACCTTCTTTTAAACTTGACATTTTGTATCTTTGTTATGAATTTTAATTTTTATTTAATGTTTCACTATATTTTTGATTTTTGTTTGTTTTGAATGCCATCTTGGCTGAACATAGAAAGGCAATAATAGAGATATATTAAATAAATAAATACATAAATGAATACACAAAATCAATTGAACTCAGGACTGAAATGATGAACTCAAAACAGGAGAGAAAACTGTTTCCGCAAATAAGATTTTTTTGATATTTTAAAGCATCAATCTCTGGACTCCCCTGCTACTCATGTATTTTTTTCCTGTCAAAATATGCACAGGATTATATCCTTAAAAGGTGTGTTGCTCTTACTGTGTACATGATTCTTGAAGGGTATGTTCACATTGGGTCATACTAAATTTTTACAGCAATTTTACAATTAAGATGGGTACAAAGGGATAGTTGGGTTTTGGACTATTATTGCCCTTAAAAACCAAGGATGCAACTTCAAGCAAGCTCTACTTCCTAGAAAAATTATTCTAACAATAAAAAATCAGCATGTTATAAGAAGGATGTCATATGCTACTGTAGGAAGGACATTTAATTAAGATCATTAGGGCTCTAATGCTTTTTTTTCCCAATGGTCATGTGATTTTGACTTTTGGAAAATGAGACAAATTTGGCAATTTCACAAATAAATTTTCTAGGGAAGTGACAAATACTAATGGCGGTTGGCAAGAAACAGGAAAAACCTTGTTCCAGAAAGGGAAGTCACAGAAATCTGCAACAGATTTGAATGTGTCTGGATACCTATGAATGCAATCTGTGAATTCAGCAGGAGTGCCACACCACTAGTCTGGTGTAATGTCTGCTCTCTCAGATATGACTGTCCACTTGCAAAATCTATTTATTTTGAATGAGTTCTTATCCTGCTTTTCTATTATGAAAACATATTCAAAGTAAATTCTCAGATACAAATCACATCAACAATAGAGCAATTATGGAATTATGGAAAAAGCTTAAGAGAGCCATCCCTAGAAATTGTCCGATGGGCCGCAGATTCCCAGATCCAAAGGTCCCAGATTCCCTGCCCTCTCACCTTGCAGCTGGGAATCAAAGCTCTGCCTTCACCCCACCTTGCAGGCAACACAGGAGGAACTATATCAGGTGCTCTCTGAGGTCAGAAAAGCAACCTCAGACAGTGGTGGAAAGGCAAGATTCGTTGGGCATGGCCTGGAGGGGAGAGGGGTATGATGCATCCAGAAGTCACACCAGCCTCTTTCCCTGCCACTCTGAAATACCCCAGCTGCCTTTTTAGTGGAGTTGCTGTCTTGGCTGTCCACCCAAGCAACATCTAAAAGATAGTAAAGTGTACGGGGGTTATACTTTGCTTGGGATCTGCCTATCTGGCCATAGTCTTGCATTAATAGTTGTTCCCTGATAGAATATTCTGCACAGATTTTAATGCAGTCATCTTGATCCAGAGAGTGAGAAAATAGAATGCATTTAGAGGAGGAATCCAGCTTGCCAAAAGAATCTTGAAGTTCCATTTTATGAATGTAGAGCATGGTGTACTGGTTAAGAGTGCTGGGCTGGGACTCGGGAGATCGAGGCTTAAGGCCCCACTCAGCCATGCAGCACACTGGGTGACTCTCAGCCCAACCTACCTCACAGGGTTGTTGTGAAGGTAAGATTGAGAGGAGAAGGAGAATTGTGTAAGCTGCCTTAGTTCCTTGGAAGGAAAAAATCTGGGATATAAATACCCACAAGTTATTTATGCATGTATTTACCTTCCTATAAACATTGATGTAATCTTAAGTGATTGTGCTTTTTTACTGAATAAATATATTTGTTGGGAAAAATTAGGAAAGAGATGTTAGCAAGTTATTCACATACTTTATGCCAAGTCACCATTAGCCAGACTATAGAATTATCTTGGCTTTAAGTCACCGTTTTATAGACGAGATCATGTCCTTCCATACCAACCACATCAAACAAAAGTTTTCATATTATTTCAAAGGGTTGGAATCTATTTCTTACATATCTTCCCTTATATTTCAAGTACATTTGAGACAGAAAAGATAAATTACTACTATATGCATAATTAAATGTCAGAATTCACTGGACAGGTTTAGACAATACTTTCAGTTCATGGTGGCTACATGACAAGCCTGGGCTAAAAATTGCCAGGAGGGGCCCAGCTGCACCTGATTAGCAATAGGGCACAGCAGGGGTCCTCAGGCATTGCCTCCCCCTCTTTCCCCCTCAGTCCTCCAGCCAGTATCCCAGGGACAGCTGCTGAAAGGGGGTACTCTGGACAATTGTCCTCCACTGTACTCTCTGCCTGCACTCCTTGGTTATTCCTCCCTAAATAGTCCTGAGTTGCAGATTTGGGTGTCACAGAGAGGAACCTAGACACAAGGAATCTCTGGATTGTTTAGTGCAGCAAAAGCGTGGAGTTGAGAGTCAATATATTTGCTCACCCCCAAACAACCCATGGTTCACATGGGTTAACTGTGTAAACTGGGAGTGACTTGCTCAGAAGCAATGATGTAAGCAACTGATAGTTAAAGGTATTCTTAATCTATTGCTTATCCATGCTCTTCTGTTACATTAAGAGATAGAATCTACTAATGATGGAAAATGGCAAATAAATTGGCGAATTGACAAAGAATAACCATACTGCTGTGCAATTAAAACATTTTTCAGAATATTGAATGAAAATTTGTGCTCATTCATGAGTAATTTTACTAATTCCTCACTAAATCGATTGATAGTCTAGCCAACAGGTTAGTGAAATAGCAGGCACAGAAGGAAAGTGGTTTGCATTCCCTTAATTATACAGTATATAGAAAAACATTTAGCAATGAGACTAGACATGCTCCGATTAAAATGTGACTTTTCCCCAAGACTTTAGTATGAAAAAACTATGAATGTGATACACATGGATGCTTGTCAGAAAACAAGCATAATTTGCTGAACACATTCAAGGTTTTATTAAAGTGTCAAAGGACGTCACATCAAGAGTCTAAAAGCACAACCTGAAGCTGTTTCCAGAATGAATTATACAGTGCCTATCCATATTACATTTTCATTGATTTCAATGCTAGGATTAAATCATCAGATTAGGACAGACAATGCCATTATAAACAATACTTTGCAACAGAGCTAACCTCCCCCACCCTCCCAAAATATGGATACTTCAGGTGTTCTGCATCTGGCCAGTTCCTTCTTTTCAACTCAGACTGCTTGTACACGTGGCAAATGGACCATGTTAACACTTCAGGATGGGCACATAGTACTATTTCACAGATTAGCACAAACCTTCCTAATATAGACTTGCCGAACTGCAATTTGTGCTCATGGTGAACCAACTTGGACCAGTTTATCATTTTTGAACTTCACAGTGCATGCTAACATTCTTTGAATAAACAATTCAAGATTAGAAACATGTGGGGTTCAGCATAAATGCTTCTAATTAGGGCTTTTTCATGATCAACCCATGTCTCATTCATTCCTTTGAATCTGTTATGAGGATCAGTACTGGATACAACCCATAGTTGTCAGCAGTCACCTTACTGAGCTAGTCACCAGACACAATACCAAGGTTTCAACAAGAGAGGTATTTGTCACTGCTGATCTTCTCCTGTAAAGTTTTGGGGTATATTCTACAGTACACACCAAGTTTATGCAGAGACTCCAATAAGCCCTGCAGTCCAGAATACTTTCCCAAAGGAAAGAAGACTGCATTGAGGAGCAAAGCCCCGGATCCTCTGACACATGCAAAGTTAGCAAACCAAACACAAATCTTTGTGGAAGGATTGCCTGATCACAGATGATTTGACTTATACTACAAGTTTGTCACGTGTACTCGGCTATCTGCAATGCAAAGGAAGGCCTGGCACCAAGGATGCACATTTCAACTGACTATCATCTCTCACTGATAAACCTGCATTTTTGAGTGAGCAGCACAATGCAGTACTTTGATACTATACAGAAAAAATAGGTTACACATGAACATTTCATTAAACCATTTCAGAAAAAGGGCAATCTAAAGATACCTAAGGTTTCTGTCATGAATTCCTAAAAAGTTGCAGCGAGTGGTCTAGATAACAGAAAACCGTGGATGCTGCACAACAACCAGTGTCATGCAGAATGTGCTATAGTGGTGCGCCAGCAATTACTCCAGTAGGGTTGGAACAGCTGCAACCATTTGGAGATCTGATTCACATGGTTTGCCCCATGCAGTTCTACCCATGTGGTGACTTCACTGGAACACTTATGAATTGTGCCTAAGCTGGAACCTGTAAAGGATAACTTCAAGATGAACACATTTCTTTAACTGTGGACTATTCTACCTATTAGTGAAGACACAATTGTTACTATCAATGGGAGGAAATAGTGTTTAGACATTATTCTATGTAAATACTTCCCAGTTATTTCATTTAGCCATGTTTATCAGAAGGAGCATATTGCCTGGTTGCATGCAAAATATATGATTTTAATAACATGATCCTGCTATAAAAATCAAGATGACAGTTTGGAGAAAAATTAATATGTGAGGCATAGCGGTGATTTTGTGGTATCACATTTATTAAATTATATTACTCAGCATGAAATGTATGCTCTCCGTCTTGTCTGCAGTACTTCAAAACTTAACCAGGATAGAGAAGAAAGCACAAAGCAGTGGCACCAAGAGGTAAAAGTATGTTTAGCTGGCTTGCTTATTGATCATTTAAAACCAGGTAAAGCCCATAGCAAAATGTGTATTTTTCCAGTTTTGAAATGGATTTTACAAGGACTTGTACCACAGCTGGAATGAGTATATGCACATATGATGTTCATGACATGTTAAAGTGCAGGAAAAAAACATTGAAAAACAGATAATAAAATGAACACAAAAGAGTAAATTATGCTAACACTTTTTTCAATTCAGAACTATGTTAAAATATTTGATTAGATATAGAATGCAAAAAATCCTGCAAGTTGCCTGATTATTATCCTGACCAATCCACTTTGGTGTACCTTTAGCATCCCCGAGCTGCAGTAGGATTCCCTGCAAGTGGGAGGTGCACCACGCATTTCAGCTTTCTCTGCATGTGATGTGATCAGGGCTGACATCAAGGTAGACGTGGTTGGGCACCCGCTGACCGTCTTTGCTTCAGTGGGGCCCACCAATAAGAGTCCCCTGAGCTTGCTCTGATGCATCATTGCAACCTCTTTGTTCAACTGCTTCTCACTCTCACCCAAACTGAGGAGAAGCAGCAGCACCTGCTTGCTCACCAGCTCTCTGCTTGTTAGACAAGCAACTGGTAGCATTTATGAGGATGAAGGAGCAATGGCAGCTGATGCCAGAGGCAGTGAGAAGGTGGACCCCAAAAGGGAGGGTCCACTGAGGATGTCTTGCCCAAGCCACTCAAAAACCTGGAGCCAGCACAAGATGAGATGGGATGATACCTGAGAAGCGTCAGGCCCCAAGGATCAAGCCACTTTTGGCGTATTAAAATATGCAGCAGAAAACAGAGCTTAGTTACTTTTTTCACTTGGTAATTCCTGCTTTCAGAAATGTAAACTATTTTAAAATCTATGCATTAAAATGATGGGTGTTTCTGGTTGGCCAGCATGAAATAGCCACAGATAATTTCTAGCCTTTCATTTATTAGCCAGAACCCAAAAGGACTTGACTATGTCTGGAAGGACTTATACGGTTGGGTTTTTTTTTTCTTTTTCTGTAAACTGCATGCCATGTCACAAAATATTATGAATAGGTTTCCTGAGTCTGAGTAGCAATTTGGTTTTCTTACAACAGATAAGGACACCACCCAGTAATGAGCAGGAAGAGAAACTAAGGAAGATGCTTGACCAAGCCTAACATATTTAATAAAGTGAAGTCATTGTACCTCCTGAAACAGTCTGATAAAGATGACAAACTTTTTTTTGCTCCAAGGTATCAGCACATATATAATGCATTTCTCTATACTTTAGATATTTTTCTCAGTTTATATATCATTATAAGTAAACTGGTCTCAGTGATAAACACAGGTACTTGAAAATGTCCAGTGGATTTAAATATAGCTCACTTCTACTTTAAGTAACTTGGAACCATCAATGCAAGGCTAAACACATTTATTTGCTTGAGAGAAACCACTGAATTCCAAATAAATGTGATAAGAATTGGCATGTATATTGATAGGCTCTGAATAAGTTAGGGAATCTCAGGCTGAATAAGTTAGGGAAATGACAGGACTTCAGATATAGTCTTGCCATGATTACCCTGACATTCCCTGGATCTCCTGGATCCCTGGAATGCCACCATCAGAATACTGGTGCCAATGTAGCTTTCTGCAAGAGAGCAAGAAGACTTCTGTGGTGGCTTAGACATCATCTACTGGCAGCAGTGGTGCAGCTAGGGATAGACCCTGGGGCTAAAGTTCAGGGCCATGTGGTCCAGCTGGCCCACAAACTTTCCACCCAGAGTGGCAGGTGATGAGAATATCAAGGTGGCACACAAACGCTCTGGAATCATTATGATGACAGAAAGCATGGCTAAATGTGAAATGAGTTAAACATTTTGAAAGAAGTGCTGTAAACCTTCTTAATATTGACAGCTATAATACTTGAAACTAATGTAGCTATTGGAAGTACTTGAAACTGATGTAGCTATTGGAAGGTAGCCATTTGTCTCCCTTCAAACATGACTGGAGCTGTATGGGACTTGCTTCCCTGCTGCAGGGTGTCCTCTTTGACAGAGGAGAGTCCTCTATTTGAAGAGGTGTCAGAGGATGCCTTCTATTTTGAAGGTGTCATCTAATTAAAGGAATGTCCAGTCCACGTTTAGTAAAACGATTAAAAATAACCATCAGGAAGAAAAGCTGGGCCTTGAAATTGTCCATGAACAGCACCTAGACAATAGATTGAGCAAGGCACAGTTTTCTATTTCTATTTATTTCTCAATAGGTCATTATACATCTAATAAGAATATGCACATTTTATATACTTTGGTGAACTCTTTTGTCCTCTCTTTAGTGATACATGCCCTCTTTTTTGGTGATTCACAAGTATCCATTTTTTTTGTCAGCCCTGTTAAAAGAATCACTCCTGAACATTCTAATATATAAGGAATACAGAAGCAGTGGTAAATTGCGGAATGGCGGCTGTGGGGTTCAGCAATGCTGACTGGGTGCTTCACAACTAAACTAAAGTGAACCACAAGGAAGGCATTCCAATGGTGTCCCCACCCACCTTAAGGCCATTTATCTCCAGAGTCTAAAATTACCTGGCTTTGCCAAGGACTGGCAGAACTTTCTTCTCCCTGACAGCACTTGCCCCAGTTCCTGAGTCCCTCGGCTGGCTTGCAGCTGAGGTCAGGACCTTGCCTTACTTGCAAAGCAATTTCATTTGGAACCCTTTTCAAGTTATTGTTATTTGAAATTAAGGAACACTAACTTTTCACCTTATTTCCAAATGCTGCCTTTAGATTGTTTGCTGGCAACCTGCCCACACAATAGTTACTCGTAAATCAGTCCCATGTAAAGCGTATTAAGTATTGTTTAAGTACAAAATAATATGTTAGTGTACTAGAAAAAGGAATGCCTACTTTATGTACTTGTCTTTCCATCACCTTTTCAAATTATAATTATGTTTCGAATGTCCATGGGAAAAAAGCTAAGATTTTATCATGTAAGCCTTTACATCTAAAGTGAGTTTCACTAAATATTTTATTTCATAATTTTATTTTCATAATTTTAAAAGCGTTATGAAAAAGCCTGCAGTCCATGGAATTAAACAGTTTAGATTGCAATAGATGGCGGATCAGGCAAGTCTTCCTCATTTAGTAGACCTTATTCATGTTGCCCAGTTAGGAAATCCAATAATTATCTGGGAGAAATGTGGATTAAGATCCCAATAGCTAATAGACTGCAACTTGGCCTCTCTGAAAGAAAGCAGTTAAATTCATTTTGACTTCTTTGACTTCCCAGACAAGAGACACAAGGGTCACGCTATCGGTCACTGAGAAATGAGTCAGTGTTGTTTTTCTGATAAAAGAAGTTTCCAAAACAATCAAGGCCAGGTTTTGCACCTAGGGCACCAGGAGGTCAACATGCTCATGTTAGATTTATAGTACCATCTTGCTCTCAGCATCATAAAACACACATTAAAAACCATTAGGGTAACTACAAACAGTTAACTTGATAAGAAGACCTGCTACGCCATTATTCAAAATAATAGGAGGAAGCTTTCCAGATTGTAAATACAAGAGATGTGTTTCCAGAAGATGTAGTCACAAGATGGAAGGAGTCAGAAAAACAATTCTTGTGTCACAAACATGCCTGTATCAGGGGTTTCTGAAATGTTTTTATATATGTGTTGTTATAATTTATCTTGATAAAAGTTCACAATTCAACACTGTTATCTAGACAGAAGTTGATTTAAAATAAAAAGTATTCTTAGGATTGTAGTTTAATGGAACATAAATTAATATAGTAAAAGTAATCTAAGCATGTTTAATTGGCTCTACAAGAGTATATAAATTGTAAATATATGGCAATAGAGCTTGCTTAAGGAGAGCTTACTCTTTTCATTGACTGTAGAACAAGCTTCATATTTTTATTCATTGACTCTGATTTTGGTTTTGTTCTGCTTAGAAGTCTGACTTAAAATGATGTCAAAAGCTCATGTTTTTATAGTAAAGAAATGAAAGATAGGACTTGGCTGAAAAAATGATTTCTGGAAACAGAAAACTCTGTATGCTCTATATATAGAGTGAAGAATTTATTTTACTCTATTTATGTTATGGCATCCGGTTTGGGGAGAAATTTACTGAAGTGTTGTAAAACAGACAACTGAGGATTGACTACATGCAGATAACATATTTCAAGAGAATCTCTGGACCAAGGCATAGATCACAAAGCATATAAACTAGGGTCGGGCAACCATTTTCTGTCAAGGGTCACTGCTAGCAAAAAAGCAAAACTCATGAAGAATATACTTGGTGCTACCAAAGCTAGCTGGGTCTCAGAGAACAGTGAGCATAGCTGTTCTTCTAGGGAGGCAGCAACTCTGTCAAGAACAGGATGAATACCAGAGCCATCTATCCACACCTCGTTCATCTAGTGAAGATTCAGTTTACTCATCTAAATTCAGCACCTGCACTTGACTCAAATCCCAAACAGAGTTAGAACTGGATGACATGATCATACTGATGACACTTCCCTTCAGGCCTTCAGAAACTTACTCACTGGCTCCATACAGATGTTGACACACATGGAACACTGTGGAAACACACTCTGCAAATGCCAGTAGGTCAAGCAGAAATCCTCCAATTTGTCCAGGATGTGCGCAATTTAAATCATGTCTCCCTTGGACTATCCTTGCTAGCCTCTGCTTCTCTGGGGATGCCTTGAGCACATTCCTAGCACGTCCAAGGCTTAAGCGGCCAGCATCTCTGGGCTACTCCTCTCAGTACAGCAAGCCCTCCTTTGTCATGGGCTTACCCAGTGAGTCCATCTCTTGGTTGGCCTGTGTTCCTAATGACACTGCCATGCCTGGTGCCAGCATGCCAGGACCCCACATAAGCCTGGTCTGTCCAGCTCGTTTCCTAACCTCCAGCTTCCTTGATCCAGTACTATGCTAGAGCTGTAAAATTGCTGGGAATTTTGAATTCTGGGAAATAAAACTTTTTTGGGGGTTGGGAATGGAAATTTTTGGAAAACTTAAAATGCAGTGTTAGCTTCCTTTACAGACTGAAAGTCATGCTGTTATTTAGAAACAGATAGTGTCTTATGTATACTACGTTTGGTATATTAAAAGTACAGTTTATTCAGGCAATAATTACAAACTGAATTTACTTTCTATATTTTTGTTTCAGGAATATAAACTGTACTGTAAGGAATATCTGAATGGTAAAGAAGCACTTTGGTTTTGCCAGTATGAGGAGCAAGCCAAAACAAAAACATAAAGCAAAACAGAGGAAAACATCAATATTAATAAAACAAAGAAAATTGTGTCTAGCCCTCTCCTTCACAGTGTCAAGCACAGAGAGAACTCAGGAAAAAAGGGATGAGGTTGAACCAAGATACAATTATTATACATTACATTTAATCAGTCCTCTTTTCAGAACTATTGCTATCAGTCCCAGTGTCTACTTTTTCTTTTTCTGCTTTGCTTTTATCATGGCTGTCCTGGGCTTCTGAAAACAGAAAGTTTGCCCAGATTGAAACAAGCTTCCCTCAAGCATAGTTCCTTGATTTGGAACTTTCTTGATTTGGATTTGAATATTTCCAAACATGGACTAGTTTCTTCCACATGCTGGGAAGCTGTAAGAATCTGGAGTAGGTGGGAAGCGAGAGGAGTCAGCAACTGGGTTGTGCAAAGGCCTGTCGCCATGTTGCAGGAGGCCAGTGTTTGGCAGAATCCCAGACTGCATTGCTAGACCAAATCCTTGAAGATGCTCTGTAGTTTGCGCAATTGACCAACCCGTCAATAGATGATGAGTAGCATGAAAGGCGCCAGGAGATTCAAAGCAGTAACTCTGGAATCACGTTCCGGTCTGCTTCGCAGAATGCCTTGCAGAATGCCTTTGCTGGTTGCCACTGCCTGGCTGTACATCTTCCTTCTTTTGGGAGATGAAAGGTGGAGAGGCTCTGGCATATTTGGAGATCAGAAATAGCAAGCCCTGAAGCATATTTGTGGCAGGTTACCAGATAGCACCAATGAGTTCCATTGGCTGTCCCTGTGGCTGCTGCCTAGTTCCATTTGTGTGTTGTGTGTGTGTGTGTGTGTGTTAGAAACAGTTTTCTAACTGTTGAGAATGTGATAATGTGTCAGAAATGCCCCTGACTTGACATGCACAGGTTGCTTCCCTACTTGTAGAGATAATATGCAGGCAGTGGTACAGTCCTCTTACTGGAGGGCACTGCTGAAGTTTCCAGGGATCCTGGGAGCCTATGTGTCAGTTTCATGCTGCTTTTCCCTCTGTTGTGTGTTTTCTTCTCCTGAACTTAGCATGATAGCATAAAGCAGTTATTTTACTGATGCAGTGGGAGCATTTTCCCTTCCCTGCATAATGAGTGCAGAGGATTGCTCACTCAATCGCTTTAATATGTTGCTGGGCTTACAGCTTATGAAACAAGAATCTATATTTACTGCAGTACCACAACATTTTAAATGTTCTCTTAAAGATGTTAATTTGCATTTTGAAATGTAGCTCTAGCAATTTAGCACCTGCTACACTACAACTTGTTATAAATGAGGAATGACACCAGGTATGGTTTCTCTTGCAATATCTGATATACTAGAACTGAAAAGGTCCAACATTTTAAATTAAGAAACTACAAGTAAAAGTTTTAGCAAAAAATCTTATGAGGGGAAGAGGATAGTACCAGAACAATTACTCTTTTTAATTGAGGAATTCTAGGTCAATTTTCAGACTTAAAACATAGCATTCTGATAGCAAGTGGAATAGCATTCTGATCTTGGTTTGGAAATCTGCACGTGAACATTTAGCACAAGTACATTAAAACTGAACAATGTTGGTATAATTTAGTGCTACAGTTTTGCAATGTGTGAATGGTCATATTTGGTTGTAATTCATAGCCATTACACATTGGTAAGATACTTACTGGCTGCTGCAGATCACTCCTTGTTACTGCCAATATCTGGAAATACATTTTTTCACTAAGTATGTCTGCAGTGCTAAGCACCATTACAGGAAAGCAAGCACTCTGGAACATAGTGGAATTTAGTTGTTGGGAAAAGAAGGGATGAAAAAGCCTTTTATTCTTTTTTGTTCTGAATCAGATCCACAAGTTCAAAAGTCTCCAGGTAGCTGTTGTAGCTACTGGCTCTACCAACTGCCACAGGCACCAGTGACTGGAGAGACCCCATCCTACCCTCTCCTTGCTCTACGTTCCAGACAAGGAGCTGCTGCTTGCTCATCTACACACTGGCAGCACCTTGATTTTTCTGGCAGGGAAGGATAAAGGTGACTTCTAGCTGCTTTCATTTGCTTCTCCACCTAATCTTAGTTGTTCTTATCTGCAGCTGAGAAAAGTAAGAGGGGGAAGATCAGCCAGTATAACAAATTACCTTTGTACATCAGATTATACTGGAGGCATACAAGTAGCTATACTCAGTGGAAACTCAGAGGATCTCCCTGGAAGACTGTCAGAACCTGAGCTTCACTATATTTCAAAAGCAATGCAAAACTTAATTTTTGTTTAGGTATCTTTTTGCAGGCAATGATAATGGGAAAAAAAGGAATTTGGTGTCTTTATTTTTAGTTCACTGTATATTGCTTTATTGGAATATGTTACTGTTCCATTTTCATTGCTTTTAGACATTAAAGTGCCACTTGAAAGTCCATTAAAGCAAACAATTGTAATGGATCAGAATGAAGCAACTAAGTTGAAAGGCAGAGTAAAAGTTTGTATGTGGGAGGCAGGGGGAGTTTCAAAAGGAAATTCTCTTCTCATTTAGAAAAACTAGCAATACATCAGATCAATTCCACCAAAGTTTTAGATTAACTTTAGCTCACTTCAACCATGTAATTTTCAGTGGTGGTGGAATTACATATACAACCAAAATTTCCCGCACCTTGTATTTGGTAACATGTACTGGGCCTAGATGCAAAATCCATGAAAATTCCTCTCAAGTGCTCGTCATGGTGGATGTTCTGCCTTTGGCAACGGTCCACTGGTGCCATAACTTTTGAGAGGTAGAAGAGAGGGGATAATAAACAATGAGCAGAATACAAAGGACACATTTTTCTCAAGGCAACATTGGAAATGACTTTATGTTGCATATTCTTCAGATTAGATGTGAAAATCGTATTGTGAGTGCATTCCCACATACCACTAATCTAATATTTGTTTTAACCATGAATTGCTTAACAACCTAGAGTCGACTTAACTAAGAAATCATGGCTTGTTGGACAATTCCTGCCCTGTTTTCCTTCCATCTCTTCTGTCACATGGTATTGCAAATGCCTTAGCAGCAGCAAAAGTGTTTCTAGGTTGGTGTTTTTTTTTCCTGTGCATATATATTTTCCCTGTGTATTATTGGCCTGTAGTTTGTCTGTTGTTGTCTGTTGGTTTTATAGAGGCAAATATGTGGTTTGGCATTTGTAGGGCAGATCTCACTTCTCCCTTGGGCTCAGGGTTCCTGGGCAACTAAACTGTCTTTTGGTCTCAACAATTTGCTGATCTGTAAAGCGGATGTTCTATTGGAGCAGAAAACCATAATGTCATGTTTTGCCTTTCTGTGAAACAGTGTTTTTATTTCAAAGTAGTAAATTCTCTGTTCAGCCATACTGCCAACACAGTATTGTGTGATTTGCAACACAAAGTACCAATCCCCAACAGCCATTTTGTGATGGAAACTACGTCACTTTTTAAAAATAATGAATTTGTCTGCAAACTCAAAAAGGTGGGCAGCTCCTGATCTGCCCGATATTCATTATTCACTTATAGACTTAACAAGCAACACAGAACCAGTGAAAAAAGTCAGTAACTGGATTAGAATTTTGTGCAAGAGTCAGTGTATCCTGCTTAGACTGACACTGTGCTTTTAATATGCAATCCCTGATGAATATTACAAATGCTCATAGAAGGCTATGAAAATAGAAACAAACAAAATGTAAGTGCTTTGGTATAGGCAGAGCTTTAGCAGAGGACCTGGTATGGAAGACAATGAGGAGGAATAAAGAATTTGAGGAGAAAACAACTCCTTACCTTGAAGCTCTGCAGAATACAGAGAGGCTTGGAGAGGACACATTAAAAAAGCAGGAATAGTCCAAGATTCTGGGTTCTGACTTAGCAACAAACCATAGTTATAGGAAGCCAAGATTTGTAAGCCAATTTAAAATTATAGCTTCTAATTGGAGTTTGTTGCCAAAGGTTTAACCATAGTTTGTTGTGTGGCTGGCATGAGTCAGACATTCAAAAAAACTACAATCACATTAAACAAATCCTGGCTTAGTGTTATCTGTGAACCAGGATTATATTCTGGTCTACCTTTTTTGTGACATCCCTAAAACCAATTTTATAGCTGAACTTATCTAGTAGGCATTAATTGCTATAAACAAGACAGACCTAGTCTTGTCCTGATTCAACCACTGCTTTTCCAGAAGTAAGTTTAGGGTAACCTAGCAGGAAATACCTTCTGAATCTAATGTCTGTTAATTAAAGTTTCCTTATATTGGTTATTCCAGTTTCCTTCTAAGCCTTCATCTAGTTAATTTTCTCTGTAAATTTAACTCTTCCAAGATTATAGCATATTACTTCATACATCACAAGCACTGAGTCATAGAGATGACCTCTCTTTCAAGGAAGAAGATTTTGTATAAATACTTTTGATTCAGTAATTTTGTTACAGTCAAAAATCTCTTGAGCTCCTTTTAAAATAATACTTTTGCTTCTCTGGTTTTTTCTCTTCTGCTTGGAGTCATTGTACATTTCCATACCTCTGATCTTAGAACTGAATTTGCACAAACAGGCATGGATGACCATAAGCCATATTTGGAAAAGAATGACAGTTCTAAATGTTTATAAGCAAGGCAAAGACCTTCCCATGACGACTGGGTTCAGATGCTATTTTCTTAACAAAATGGGACATGGAACAATTCTGTGTATGACTCTTTCCTAAATACCAGTATATGTTTATATTATGGTTCTAAACCAGGGGTGAGCAAAATGTGTATTTCCAGATATCTGGGACTTCAACTTACAGAAGTGCCACCAGCATGGCCAATGGGCAGGAACACTGGGATATGAACCTCAAAACATCTGGAGATCTACTTTCTACTTACCCTTGTATTAGCATATTCCTGTTGATACTACGTTAAAACAAGCCCACATGCAATAACTGTACTAGCTAGTGTACAAAGGGAGATTTTAAGTGCCTCTTATCACACACTAACCTGTGGTCTTTACATTTTATTTAATTAATTTCTATATCACCCAATAACTGAAGCTCTCTGGGTGCTGAGCTCTCCATGGTATTTCTCCTTTCATTGACTATTTTAACAATCTCAGTATGCTACACACAGGAACATGAAGGCACACCAGTGCTAAAACCAGGTTGAAATTTCATGTCCTTTTCCTCTGTCCAACCAATCAAACACAGCTAGGCACAATTAAACTCCAAAATTAATGAATTATGCACATTGTGTCAGACAACACCCGGAATGTTTGCTTTTCCTTCTATCTTTTCCTAAGGTTTTCACATTGTTCAAAAACTTAGAAGGTTTTGCATGTTTAATCTCAAAGCTCAAGTCTCACTGCAATTCCCCTTATGTTATCAACTTGGAGGAAAAAAAGTGTAATTTGGACATGGTGAGCATGGACAGCACGTCCACACCTGGAAATATGCATCTGCCTGTTCGAAGATACATCAAAATATATGTTGTACAACCAAGTCATCACAGCCATTTCACATGACTTTTCTTTCATTTCGCCAATTTAATACTTAATCAAATGATTTCAAATGAAGCATTGAACCAAATTTAACCACTGAATCAAACTCAGTGGATAAAACATAGTGTCAGCTCTAGTTAACATGGGCCTATGTTCAGATAATTGCTTGAGTTTCACATACCATATTTTACGAAGCTGTGAAGAAGTGTTGGGACTAAGCATTCTGACCCCAGTTCCTCTTGCTGTGTTCAGAATTCGATGCATAATCTTGCTTTGTATTAAGCTAGAGTTTCTATTATGTGTCAACATGTTCGAAGTGTTGTAAACTACCCAGGGAGCTTTGGCTATTGGGCTTACGCGGGGGGAGGGGAACTATTAAGAAATCAGAAAAATAGACCACAGTTGCAACCTGGCTTAATTTCATGGTTTGTTATCCAACATTAAACCAGAGTTCCTTAGTTCAAGCATAACAGGGAATCTTCAGACCAAGTTCTGTGTACAACACAACACAGGGAGGGCCAAGGCAGGACATGGGCTCTGTCATTTGTTCATAGACTCATAAAAACATGGTTTATGAAACCCTGATCCATCACCCAGATTGAGCCAGGGAGAAATGTGACCCACTGAGTATTTTGTTATTAGAAGGTGGCATAAATAGAGGTGCTTTGGATGAAATCATCCAACCACATACTCCAGAATACCTTCAGAGAATATAGTGGGACTCGTCTGGAGCAGCCTGATAATGCTCATTTATAAAAGACATAAGAATGTGCCCAAATTAAAATTGCATGTGCAATTGCAAGAGGATTACCTCTATACTCAGAAAATAATTTTGCACTACATGCACCCAAGGAAAAAATGTTTACCTGGGATGGCCACGGTTAACCTTTTTTCCTTGCTGAGACGGTGCCCATGGAAGAATTCATTCATGGAGGGGGGGCCCCTCAGAAGAACTGATTCTGTGGATGGGTGATCAGGGGGGGTTCTTAATAAAGGCAGTAGGTAGGTCCCTGAAGTCCTGGGATGGCTCTGATCACAAGGGGAAGGTGAGAATAGTCTTGCAGGAGATCCAAGAAAAAATACATACGGAAACAAAAGAGTTTTTACTTTAATTACCAAGCAATGGCTCCTTGAATGACAATACCATATTAGTTTTTTCCTCTTCCCACCCACAATCCACCCCCAAAAATCCAACATATTGCCACCAACCCTCTGGAGGAAGTATTTTTAATGCAGGAAAGCCTTGTTTGTATATTCTACAAAGAGATGAGACAAGCTGCTGTGTAGGACTAATCAAGCTGAGCACAGATCATCTGCCATATACAGTACCCCACTAGGGCTTTCATAACATTTTTTTTTTTTGTTACCGACTTGGGACTGATATGTTTTTTGCTGCCTGCATGGGACTGGCACAGGTACTGGCAAGACATAATGCATGGCTGTGTGTGGTCACAGACCGAGCAGGTCTAAGATAAGCCCTGTTTCCCCCTTTTCCCTTGACTCCCATCAAGTCTCAGTCTTTTAAAATAATCATTTAGTATTTAGGCTCTGTGCGTATTTTATCACTGGCAGTATTTACATTTCTCATCTATGCTGAAAAGGCAGTACACAGATAGTGAATGTTTGCCCCAAAGTTCTTCAAAAAGGGAAATCTTGTTTAAATATTTATTGGATAGCATTCTCCGAAATGGGACAGGGCATTTGCCCACCTTCTTCTCTCTGGCCTCCATCCTCCTTATTCACAGGGCAGCCACAGAACCATATTAGATGCTGCAAAGGACTAGTATTTTCCTCTGGGTTTTGAATATATATCATTCACTTTTGAACATTTTACTTTGTTTTAACACAGGCATCGAAAAGCACATCAGAGCAAACACATTCCTAGTCACATTTCAATACTGAAAAGAATCGGGTTTATCAGCACCATCACTTATAAGAGAAATCCGTTCCGTTTGGGAGTGGATGTGGTTCTTGGATACAAGCTTCCCCCTCCCCTACTATCCAAACCAGAGGTATAATTTGCTGTATGTAAAACAGATACATTCAAGACATACAAGATATGTTGAAACGCTGACAGTATGACCATACTAAAAGGACAGAAAAATATTACGGGCAGTGGAATCAATAGCCAAGGTTTACATTTTGCAACGCCACTACTTTTATCCTCCCCATCCCCAGCCTCTTATTATTCCCAACCAAATAAATAATAATTTATTTGCAATTCAGTGGATGACCTTAATTCAAGTCAGGCCACTGCACTGTACTATAAAGACGTCTGCATGCATACCTTTTCCTCTGAGTGCCACTGCTGACCAGTGTGTTTGGTTGCTGTGGACCCTGACTATGCAGGAGGAAAGTGTCTATGGTTGGCACGGTGGCTGATGCCTCCTCACTTACTTTAGGGCTGCCGATCTTGCTCTTTCCAAGTTTGCCTTTGCTCCGCCGGGACTGCTCGTGATCAAACTCTAAGTCTTCCAGGCGTTGGGTGAGGGCGAGTTTTTGCTGGATAGCCATCCGCAGCAAAGAATTTAGTGTCTTCTTCTCATCCTCTGCAGCTGCCAATTGCCTCTGCATCTCATCCAACTGTGTGACGTATTCATCACACCTGGGAAAAGGAAAGAGGAACCTGAAGAGGATGCATGTGCGTTTGTAGTCTTCTGGCCAGTAACCTTTTTCCTCTAAACAATCCTGAATGTCCCACATCAGACTGCACTAGCTACAGCTGGAGAAAGTGGCCCTTAGAACAATTAGAAACAATATTAATAGGACAGCAGTTGCTACCAGTGCAGTCTGGATCAATATAACATAGTTCCATGGGAGAGAGAAAAAAAGCAGTCAATTTGCCTGAGTGAATTGACCATGGACATAGCCTGAATTGTTCTCAGAGAAAGGAAAACCAATGGAAACAAAAGCAAGAGGGACTGTTCCTGCCGTTAAGGAAAATGAGGCAGCCACTTTGGCCAGATGGAGGAGGTGGCGGCAGGGTGCTGGAGGAAAAAGCTGTGCACCGTGAGGCTCGTTCTGTGTCTCCCTAAGCTGGGCTGCTGCTTTCGAGTGCAATGGAGGAGACTGTCCCATCCACAGCACTGAAGTAAGATTTCACTGCCACTCCAGCTAGTTTTTATGCATGGAACAGTGGGGGTGCCATCTTATTCTTCATTTCAGGTAGGAAAACACATTGGGCCAGCCCTGGATTTTGGACCACTAACCCACAATGGCTAGCCAACCAGGATATTTCAACTGACTTCCTGGTGCTCTCTCGTCACCAGATGTGACCTGTGGGAAAGAACCCTTGATGAGAACATTCACTAACGGATATTGTTAAGGGAAGTGGCACAATGAAATGAGGACAAGAGACTATGCGTAACTCCATTACTGTTTAAAACTTAAAACACTGATATACTCTCCTGGCTTGAATTAGGGCCAGAGGCCCCTTGGGGGCTTCCTGGTAAACTAAAGATGAACCCTATCTAGATGGATCACAGCTGAACCAAATGGTAACATAGATACGTTTTAGCTGTTTTAAGCATGGAAGTGATCATTAGGGCATGACTGCAAGGAAGAAGACCACTGGTGTATGACCAAGAAAAGAAGAATTAAGGCAGGATGAAAGGAATACAACTAGAGGCCTTTGATGAGAAGGGTGGGAGCCATATTGTTGAAGAAAGTTATAAAAGACCTGAAAATGGTTTGTTCAGGGAATGCAATTTGAGTTTTCCTGAATTACTCTGTGCTCTACTTTGTTCACTGTAAACTTAACTAAAGCTTACCAAAAACCACGTCTCATCTCTAGACTCTTAAGATGGGCTATTGAGTCTGGGGTCCTCAGTGCATGGAAGCAAATTGCGCAACAACCCTTCATCACAGTAGATTTCCAAGTGATATACAAGGCAGATCACTACTGCTTGTTCCTGCTTTTTCATGCAACATGTTTCACTTCCTCAGCTTCCCGTCTCTTGCTTGCATTGAAACTTCGACTTGTGCTGCTACTCCTTCTGATCTGCTTCTAAGCAGCTGACTTGCTTAAAGCAAGCAAGGGCTCGATCCAACATGCTCTTAGGCCACTCTGCTGCACCTTCGTCCCATGCATTTACCCTAGATGGCCATCTAGATTTAGTACCAAGGAGGAAAGGAGGCGGGTGTGGTTGACCTTAGGTCTAAGACTCCTGCTCTCCCTTTCCATCCTCTCTAAGCCCTGTTTGCCTCCTCCGAGAGGCAGCTGTTTCCTCCGGTTGGCTGCAAAAACTATGAGGTGGGGATTCACTCTGCAGAGTCCCAGCTCCATGGCTGCAGGACTGTGCAGCTGGGGCTCTGGAAGAAACCCTCTGCCCCCTCCCTGCAACCACAGCAGGAGGCTATACAGGACTGTGCTCTAAGTTAATGTAATAAAGGACTTAAAAATGGAACTGATCCAATGAAGTTTTAAGTGGAAATCATTTTAAGAGATCTAAAACATTATGTCACTACATTAGTCACTGAGTGGAGGGAAGCATATTTAATTATACTGAAAGCACAGCCTGTTTGCTTACAGGAAGTCTCATTACAGTTAAACCGAGCATTCAGGAAGTCACATTGTTCTGCACTTAAGTGGACTGTGATGCCCTTGCTCATTAGCAGAGCGAACTCTTTTCTTCACAACTGTCTAAATGTGTTAAGATAATTTGCTGAAAATGTCCTCAAATAAACCAGATAGAGATAATAATAAGAACCCAGTCTGTACAAACATATAGAATCATTATGGAAAGCTAATAGCTTTTGGAATATAGTACCCAATGTTATTAATGAAATGTTTCCTCTGCAAATTAATCTAGATGCACTGTTATTTATTTTCCAACTATGTTAAAAGTAATAATTTAAAAGTAAAAAATATCTATACATTAAGTACTCCATGGACTGCATATGCAAATGACTGGATATCACCAATGAAACAGGAAAGAAAAAAATATAACAAAAAATTTGACAAGTTGCTTAATTTCATGAAGTTATCTGACTACCAGAAATCTGGAAATAAAAGCAAGGCAATTTTAGAGGACTGTAGTCCTATGATTGATATACTTAAAATTTTTTCAATCACACCTATCACTTTTCTGCTTTAAAATTCATTTAAAGTATAATTCAAGCGCATCTTTATCTCTGCTTCATAAGCTAGTGTTCTCCTGTTTATGATTACACACTACCTTGCACTGCCAGTTTTTGTTTACTTAATTTCTGTGCCACAATAAAATCATTTTGCACTTTCATTGTCTTGAGTATCTTTTACACATCTATGGAAACAATGCCAATTAAATCCATTACAATACCAGGTTGTAAAACAACACATATGGAAAAGTTAAGCAGGTGTGTATGAATATTTCTGCAAGGACCTGTATAGCTGAATGTTGTATCTTCTCCTTTCCTTAAAAGTAATTAAAACACATTATTAAAAAAAAACAAAACCCGTATGTTGAAAAAAGGAGTTGTGATTGTGACATACCCGGAGCTCCACCCATTAATACTCTGAACCAAATGTAGAGATATTTAATTTGCAGCCCATGAATGGGCACACCTTAATGTAAAAGAAAGCCCCCACCCCCAATCACATGGCCTACACTGCCAAATTTTGGTAGCAAATTTGCCAGTGCACTGTCAGCAGGACAAAATTAGCTGAAGGCTGGGTTTTGGCCCACCATCTTGCTTTAGAAGCATTGGTTCTTCCCATGAAGGGTTTAATACAATCTGTACCATGAAGGGTGTAATACAGAATGTAGACAGGTAGGCAGGCCTGGATTCAGATATTTTTCTTTCCCTATTTAGCCTCTAAATAGGCATGCCAGCCATAAAAGCCACTCTTTAAAGGCCCTGTTTATACCCACAGGTGATGGCAAAGCTGGTGATGACTAAATAACCAGTGGTGTGAGAGAAGGAAAATTACTGTTACTAAGCAGAAGAATGATGGATTGCTAAAGACCAGAGCAAAAGACCCTTATAAGGCCAAAGGCCAGAGTAAGGAGCTGTATAAAGAGATTTGTAAATAGGAAGTAGAAGAAAATAGGCAGGTTTAAATTGGTTGCCGATGTAAACAAATAAAGCTGAGCTAACAGTATATGGTATGGCTGAATTTGAACACAAGGGAAATGGTAGAAGAGTTCTTCTTACATCGACATTCTGAAGAACACAAGAGGGGTGGAGAGCATTGATTAAACCGTTACTTTTGCGGAAGATAGTAGGTAATTGATTGTCTTTTACAGCTGGTCATTCTGTGGAAGGGAGAAGGAGATAATGAGCTTGGAAGAAGGGTTATTCTTCCTATCTCATCCTCCCAGAAGTTTTAGGAGATAAGTGGTCACCAGGCAAGACCATTACAAGGTCAAGACGACCTATTGAACTTATAGTAAGTAGTGTGCATGCTTAATAGGTTTATGAATAATAACTGACACACCTCTCATAGGTAATGGGCTTATAAGTATGAACATGGGATGTATAAGCGGGAGGGGGAACATATCAAGGAGTAGTATGATGTAGGCGGACGGAGAAGATTGTGACCTCTTAGTAACTAAGCCAATGGAAGAAAAGAGGCAGGGTCTGCGAGCCGGGAAAAGGGAATAAAAGGCAATGTCTTCTGTCAAAATGGCACACTAGCCGTGAGGTAGACACCCACTCTTGCAAGAATGTATTGAACTATTACTGCCTGTTACTTTGCCGCTTTGAATGAACAGAGTACATTCTTTGCAAGAAAAAGGCTCCAAGCTTCATTTACAGCATACAGACCCATCTAGCTCCAGACACGTTGGAAGGGGACAGAGTGCTGCCTCCAAACCGTTACAGTGTGGGGCTGTTTTCAGTACCTGGTTGCAAACATGGCTCTCAAGGATGAGAAGGTTGCTGCATCTTCTTTCAAAGCTTTTAACTCATTGCGCAGTTTAGTCATGGTTTCTGTCACCATGGACTTCTCATTCTCATACTTATTCTTCAGATTAGCCAGGGCCACTTCTGCTGTCTGAAACAAAGACACAGGCATTATCTCTCTCTGTGCGTGTATTTGCAAGGACCATGCTACATGTTATTCTGTTTTTATTGTAAGCTGTCCCAAGACTGTAGTAGTTAGATGGTACATAAAAACTTTAAATAAGACAACAATCTACCAAGTTTCACTCAGCAAAAGTAAGATTTTACCCTATGCCATATACTCACACCTTTATAGTGTGTTGCTGGTGCAAGCTTATTTTGTACCTCAAACATTTGAGGGAATAGTTTCTGTGACTAGAGCCAGGTGAAAGTAGTTTGCGAAAGACAAAATTCCCATGCCTATGCATCTTTTATCTCACTGCTGGCTCCAGTCTGCAGGTTTTACTGATTTCTGTAACAATACAAAAGTCTGAAAACCCTTTTATACTTGCAGCAACAGTGAGATGTGTGTAAATGTGACACTCTTTCAAACTCCCTTTAACTCTCTGGAAAAAGAGCTGGAAAAAGAGCTCACTGCCTGCCTTTAGCCTTGCTTCTTTAGAAGAGAAGTTCTAACTTGTTTATATGTTTAAGGGTGGGATTTCGGTTCCACCCCCTCAGAGTATGGAGCATAAAATAAAGATGGCAAAGCAGCTTTTAAACTGAATTCTGGGGGAAAGTTAGGAAGCCATCGACTTTGGGTTACATCATACAGAAGGAATGAAGATGGGAAAATGTCTTACTGCCCAAATGCAGGAGAGAAGACAATAAGCCACAGCATATGGTAAGATAAGATGACCAATCAGGGATGCCCAAGTGCCAAAAAAAGAAGTTGCACACATCTGAAGAGGGACACCGTGTTTAGGTGTTTCTATGTGTACGCCAACACCTCTGAGCCAAAACGGGGGAGCTGGAGTGCCCAATTTTAAAGGAGAAGCCAGTCTCGATGTATACCAGTATCTGAGGCAGTTTGCCTATACACACCAGCCACTAAAGCATTTGGAGAGGAGAGGGGCTGTTTACTCAGATCCTGCTTGGGAGATCCTGTAGCCAGCTGATTTGCCACAGTGTGAATGAAATGCTGGACTACATGGACCATTGGTCTGATTCAGCAAGGCTTAAGAAAAACTTGTTCTTAAGTTTTTAAGTTACTTTTTCCTTTTTAGTTCAATGAGACCAAACTTGTGGTATTTAATTATGTGCATGATATTTGAATATTTCATAATAAAATGCAAAATTGCACACAGGTAAATGGTGATACACTCCCACAAAGTAAATTGCAGAACAAAGAGATATAAAACCACACAATAAAGGCAGTGTTTGAGCTTCTCTGCACATAGAGAGCTCAATGTTTTGGGAGGAGACCAGAAGAGAAACATACCATCAAGTGCCACTGGTTGAACTTTGCAAGAGAGATAAAGGGGCAGGCAGGAATATAATTAAACCAATACAATTCTTGATTATCCCTGTTCCCTCACTCAACTACTATCCGTTCTTCACATCACTTTCCAGTTCTTCATGCATTCGAAAGGGATTAACCTGCTGGTGTTCTATCAGTGTTAGCAAGAAAAACCCTCCCCTCCCTCAGCAATGATCAGAAATACAGAAAAGGTTAACTTATGCTAGCAAGGGACACCCTTCCCTTAACTCTGATCTCCCAACTTAACCCATTCCTGTGTGTTTGTCCGTGTATGTGTGTACTTGTGCATCAGCATGTGTACCACCTGATGCCCTCAGGGCTGATAAGGTTGTGCCCTCTGTTGTAAACAAAGAGTTGACAAGCAAAAATGCCAAGACAGGAAGTTTTAACCATAATGGAAGTGTTATTAAGGCATAAACAACAAGAACAAAATAAGGAGTCATCAAACCAGGCCAATTAGAAATGTGATCAGATGAAAATGAGTAATGCATTCCAGGTGAAGGGACATCTGCTTTCAGAAATACAGAATGTAAATTATATTGAGAAGACTGGTTTGCTTGTCACTTGTACTTGTTATATGTCACAGTACCCAAAATGTTTACTATAGCATGCTTTATGTTGTTATACATCCTGTTTAGCAGTCTTGCTTTTATACAGGTTTGATTTACATAGCGTCTTTTTATACATAAATAACTGGATAGCCCAGAAGGTGCCTAAAAAGTATAAAAAGACAGTCCAGCTGCTACTACTCTTCTTCACTTAAGTTTAGACTGGTGAAATGCCTTTAATATTATTACTTTGCTCTTGATAGTTATTTTGATCTATTCAGGCATCAGTCTTGGATTGTGTTATTCCCTGTCATTTTATTTTTCTCTTTTTACTTATACCAAATAAAGTCAGATTTGGATTCAAAGATTCATACCAATGTCTATTATCTCAGGGTAGGTCTCACATATCCTAATACAACATTTTACTGCAAAGAATTACAGAGTGGTTGATTATCACCTACATAAAGAACATCATACATTTTAGAAAATCCTTGAACAAATACAATTTACCACACATTGCAAAGCTACAAATCTGCTTTATAACCACCTGCTTGTATATCAGCATGAATTCCTGAAGTCAGTACACTCAATCAGTAATATATTCATGAAAGAGTTCTATGCAGATATATAATTTTTAGCAAAGAGAATTAAGCACAAAAATAGAGGAAAAACAATTATTTAATATTTGTTTAATCTAAGAACCACTTGTCTTCATAACATACCAGAAGGAGATCATCCTATTTCTTTTTGCAGTGATGGAGCTTTCATTGGAAGTTCCTCCTGCTGGCCACTAGATGGCATCCATGTGTCCTACATTAGGTGTTAGATTTTACTAACTAATCAATAGCACATGGCCCAAACCCTGTAAGTTTTCCCACTGAATCACAGAACTATAAATCTGGATGCAACCTCCAGTAATCTTCATTATGGTTAATTCATATATCTTTTCAGTGTTGCTTGTTTAAACACTCAACCCTCATTTTCCAATTGGAAATCAATATACAGTTCTGGCCCTGATGGAAAAAAATCTACTATGCTAACTAGTCCATGTTCTAAAATAAGAATATAATGTCCAAGAAATAGGTGTCACTGTACTGCAAAATATCTGCAAACCTATTAACCTCAGGACTTCTACAATTAAGAACATTCAAGTATGAGCAGGCTCATAAGCCATATAAATATTGAAACAGTCTTAGTATAAGAGTAATGCATATCTGATCCAAGCCGAATGGAAAAGTCATCACATACCACAAAATGTTTGTGTTAATGCATCCTAGCTCTGGAACTAAAAGAAAATGTAAAAAACATTAGAAGTGCTACTGCAGCAAAAGAATTAAAGGGGAAATAAGTCAAATCCATTCTAGTCTTGATCAAATTTTGACTGTGAACACATGACTTTGTTTTCCATAGTTTCTTCCAAAATTTAGGATAATCACTCTGAAGTTTATACAGTTCCTTGAAGTTACTGACTGCTGGACATAAAGGGTGAGTTCACAGAACATGACAAGGGTTGTGGGGGGTTACCATTGTTGGTCTGCTGTCTTATCTGAAACTCATTGTGGTATTTGTGTGGTACATTTGGTTTTTAGAAAGCATGAACAGAAACATCCATCCTTTCTATGATTTGTTGGTACCATGACTGCCTGCTGTGATATTCAAACTCAGAAAACACAACTCATTGTGGTACTCAGACAAGAACCAGAGAGCTGCTGGGCAAGAGTGGCCCATTACCACTCTTCCCAAGGAGCTAGTTAGAGATCACCTCTGAAAGCTGCTCTTTTGTGCAGCTGCCAGAGGTATCCCCACTCTGCCTTTCTCCTGCCCTAAATATCTCTGGAGCAGATGTGATGGTGCCTGACCAGCTGCCTCATTTTCTTGGCTGTGCTTCAAGGTATGAACTGCTTGTGCAACACAGACTGCTTGACGGCGGTGGCAAGTTCATGATCACGGCCATCAAAGAGAGGAACCTCATTCTTCCCCATGGTGACTTTTGGGGCACTGAAGGAGAAAGCTGGAAGAAGGAGAGCTGCCACCATTGCATGTCATAACATAGGAGTCCAGCCTATGAGTCTGCTCACACATCACATCCCAATATAAATCCTGCCATAGGCTAATACACCCTCACATGCTTTGCTCCTCTCCCTTGCCTCTTTTTCTGATCAAACCACAGTTGTTATTTTAAGTTCTTCTTCTTAAGTTCTTTAAGTGCCTCTCTCATAGAACCCTAAGTAATCAACCTTGTTGTTTGGTCATCAGGAAAATTTTATATTCTTCATTATTGCACAGAATCCCCACATTCGTTCTAGAGTAACATCAAAATGTAAAGCAGTGCAGCAAACTGATTCTTGACTGGAGCAGGCTCATTCAATCATTTCTTTCAAAATGAATTTTGGTACAACATAGCTAATTATTATGTCTAACATCATCATCATCATCATCATCAACATTTCATTTCTATACCACCAAATAGCTGAAGCCCTCTGGGAAATTTATAAAAGTACATAAAAATAATACGATAAATATGTGAGGGGGTAAAGGAAAAAGAATTCTCACATTTTATGGGAAATATACAAAAGGTTAATATATTAATAGGTTAATTTATCTAAAGTAACCAATTCCTTTAAAATTGTCTACCAAAACATATACATTCCCAATTCGATTGCACTGGAAGTTAATGGCAAGTTACCTGTTTGTTAGCTTTCAGCACTGCTCGGAGGGTTGCTATCTGCTCTCGTTTTGTACTCAGCAGGGACTTCAGTTTCAGTATTTCTTCCATTAAGGCCTCCTTATCCTTATCGAGCATGGGTACTAGTTCGCGGGCTGCTGCACGCTGCCGGGACAGCTGCAGTGACCGATCCACAGCCTTCTGCAAGTGCTTGATTTGGTCCCGTATTATGGCATTCAGGTTGTAAATATTCATTGGCTCTTTGCGAATGTCACTGGTGTCAGAAACTGGGGAAGAAGGAGGAGCTGTGATGACGGGAGAAATGGTGGGTGTCTTTGTTGGACTTTGCTCCTTGTGGACTTCTGTGCTCTCTTTCGAAATCTGTTCAGTTGGTGTCCTGGCTTCCATTGGAGATGCCATTCCTCTCCTGGTCACCCGTGGAGACAGAAGCCCTCTTGGATCGTCAGGTCCCTTTAGGCTCCCACTTCTAGTAACTCTACTTTGCCTGTAATAATCTAGCATAACCCTGTTAGGAGTTTCATTGTTACACAGACACACATGGTGATAGAGCTGAGCAA
Source organism: Varanus komodoensis (assembly GCF_004798865.1). Taxonomy (NCBI): domain Eukaryota; kingdom Metazoa; phylum Chordata; class Lepidosauria; order Squamata; family Varanidae; genus Varanus; species Varanus komodoensis. Next base: position 13,323,599 of record NW_025335701.1, on the reverse strand, counting down.
GCTCCTCACTGAAAGTCACTAGCTCATCCTGCGCTGTGTTGAGAGTATTGTGGTTCTCATTTGCAACACTTGTAATTCTTTGCAACTCCTTTTCCATCTGCACCATTTTTTCATGGCTTTCCTTAGTCGACTTTTCCAGGTTTGTCACCTGTTCATCATATATCTGAATCCTGCTTTCATACTTTGCCTTTTCTTCCGTGTAGTTTTCAACATATTTATTGTATTTTTCTTTTAAGGCCTTTATTTCAGCCTTAAGATCAATCACCTCTGTAACAGCTACTTTGTATTTGCACTCTAGAATCTCTAAGCCATTGATGTCCACTTCGTAGTCATGGGTTTCTTCCCCAGAATCTCGGCCTTTCTCAAATTCTACTTCTTTAAGCTCTTTGTTGCTTTGCAGACCCCTCATAGCATTGACATGCTCTGTGAGCCTGTGGACCCGTTCGTGTTGTTCAGTGAGAGCCCCCTTGGTGTGCTCCAGCTGTGTTTGTGATTCCTGAAGATTAGCCAGGAGAATGGCTTTCTCACGCTCTACCTGCAATAATCCAGAAAAAATATATTATTGCCTCAAAAAGGAATCAAGAGTAGAAAAATCTAAGTGCTCAGTACCCATTGGCACCTAACAGAAATCAAGCTTCGCAAGAGGCACCCAACTCAGGAAGGCTGCCTCCTCTAGGCTGCCTCCTAAGAAATCTCATGGTCCCCTAAGAATGCTTATAGTCTCTTGTTTTGAAAAAATCCTGCATTTTATTTATGGTATTTGTGCACCACCCCCAGGCAATTCATAGCAAGAATTTACACTAAAATGCATTTTAAAATCACAACACATGCACACAAGTAAGAACAGTAAAGCATGCTCCAAGTTCACAACTTTAGAACCTGTTCAGAAATCAGAATGAATGAGTTGTTGTAGCACATAAAATATATAATTTCCTTTCCCATCAGAGCCCACCCACACACACACATGCTCCATTACTAAGAACACAGTGATTTTGTTACCAACATTGCCAACAACTTGTTCCCCAAATCTAGAATACTTTAGCTAACAGGTGCATATCATTCTGAATATTTTAGACATATTTTTAATTAATGACTTAAAATCCATTAGCCTAGTATTATAAAATTAAAATATGCACACACACAAATCAGCAACAGCAAGTCTAAACAGTGCATCTTGTTTGATCAAAGTGAATTAATGTGCTTAGTGACTGCAGTTATCATTTCAAAACCCAAGACATACAAAGGATTTATGGGGATGTTCGGCAGAGATATAATTAGAGGTCGGTTTTGGGCAGTAATCTTTTCTGGACTGTTCTAAATTTGCATTACTGTTGCTATGCTTGAACTACACAGAGATCTTGTTTTGACAAATCATCTACTATAAATCAGTTCATTAAGGAAATTAAAGTGAATACATTTTAGGCAAAAATTGAGCAAAGGCAAAGTGTAGGTCAACTCTATGTACATGGGTACATGTAGGTGCAACATCAAACAGAACAGTTTATAATGTCATTACTATGGCAAGGTTGCAAGTGAGCAAAAAGTTGGTTGGAGGGGCAGAAGGGCTAAGGAGGCATTAGGGAATGTGCCTGAGAGTCTGGATGGCTAAAGAAAGAAAGTAGGGAGAGGCAACACATGAGGAAGCAGTGGGTGGTACAGCCACAAAGGTATTATACAAAGGGGACAACCAAGACAAATTAGGAGGTATGACAATGTGGGACAGGAGACAGAGACACAAGGAAGCAAAGATTTGCCAGAAAAGCGCAGAACATAAAATACTGCCTTTTTCTGTGAGTCTGGCACCATGATGGGAAAAAATTTCCCTCTGTGTATTTTTCAGAATAGGAAAGCTCCTCTTAGGTATTGGCCTAGGAGGAGCAGGAAGGTCAGAGAAGCCAGTGAATGCTGCTAATCTATTTTAATTAGCCAACAGCAAGGATGGGAGAAGAGGAAAAGCCAGGGCATGGTCATTTCAGCTCCCCCTGAGAGCAACACATGAGACTTGGAACTGAGCTCGCTGGGTCTTACTACCCATTTACTATGGCCAGGGCAAGGGGAAAAATTAATTCCTTCAGAGCTATACCCACAGATAGGTGGTCTGACAACTTGAGGCCTCTAGAACTATATTACAATATTTTGGGTGCATTTTGCCACTGAGATTAACTCAATATATATAGTTCTACATGGCCATGTAAAGGCAGAAGTAGCTTCTATTCTCTTTCTTTAAAAAAAGCAGATTGTACCAAGATCTAGCAAGAGCTTTGAATACAGCTAAGTGTGTAACATCATCACCCCTTTTTCTTGTACTCCTCACCACCACTGCCTTCTTTTTTTCTTTTTTCTTTTGGTCTCTAATTCCTAGGACAAATGTCCTAGTAAATATATTAAGAGGAAAGGAAATGTTTTAAATAGATGCCAAACATTTTGTGTTTGGATGGATCTACCAGATTAAGGGTTGGGAACTGTGAAATAATTTTTGGGCAGAGAAAATGAATAAAGAAATGTCTTTGTATTACATAACATGATCAAAAAGAAAACTGTTGAATGTAACCTTGATAGGAAATGCTAGGAGCAGGAATTGCTTAAACATCTAGTCAATGAAAATAAGAATGACTGTGGTTCGATCATCATTACATTCACTGCATGAAGTACCATCACCATATATATAGCATGCAGATATGCCTATAACAAAAGCCCAACAGCTGTTTGCATGGGAAACAAATTTGGAGCATTGTAATAACAGAGCAAGAGCAGCTACTACATTTAACATTTTCTTTGCCTTCCATTTGTCTGGCCTAAATAGTTCCTCAAAGACACACCTCCTCCCATCAAATTCCAAACAAGTATTTGTAGGGTACATGTGCATTTGGAACCCCACAGGAAGAAATCCCCTAGGGACCAGGATTTCATGTTAGGAAAGTAGTAGCCATCCCCTTCCCCATCGCCACTATTTCTCCATCCAAATTTCTCTTCTGAAATTGCTTTTCCTAAAGAACTGCTTTTGTTACATACATGTATTAGATAATAAAGTTCCTTTTTAATGTACAAAGGCAAATCTTACCTGCATCAGTTGCTGCTTCAGTTTTTGCATTTCTGAGATGTTGAGCTCACTGAAGAGATCAGAGACTGGATTTAAAGAATCACCTTTCCTAACCGTGGGAGTCCGAAAGTCACCATTCATTTTCATGTGAGGTCCATGAATGTGTCCATTCATTTTTTCATCATTATTAGGTTCATTCCCATCTTCACCAAACTTTAATCCATCTACTGAGATATTAATATGGTTATTATACATACTATCATTTAGATTGATATATTGGGCAAGTTCCTTCCTCAGGCAGTTCTTTTGCTCCCTCTCATTTTTTAATGTCTCCAAGGCTTCCTCTAGCTGATGTTCAGCAATCTCCTTTAACCGGATGGCATCTTCTAGTTGGCTATTAAGCAATACAGTTTCTTCCTCAAATCGTTTTATTTCATGCTTCAGACCTTCATATTCAACCTGAATTAGATAAGATAGAGAACATTCATAATACTAAAAATTGGATTATAAACAACCTGCCATTTGCTGCCTCTGTTGAACTAAGTTGTCAAAAAAGGAGAGATTATACATACACACAATCAATGGGCGAGGAAAGGGCCAGATATTACTGATATTACTAAAGCAGCCACTAGAAAGGTGCTTAGAACCAAGATTATTGTGTCATTGTTTTAGTCTGACTTCCCTAAAAGGTTTATGCAGTGAAATCTAAATAGGTTTATACCTTTTCCCCACATTCCCTGCAGGTGAAAAAACATTATCAGGAACATTTCATGAAACTCATCTCTCAATAGGAATTCATTGATTTTAAAGTGTGTCATCACATTTGAGAAGGCAGAAAGGAAAATACAAGGGCTCCTGGTGCGTATACGTTCTTTAGTCTAAGACTAAGAGGGTGTAATCCTATGAGTAACACCTACTTCAAACAGAAGCCTTTGAATTCAGAAACTGCCGTGCATTCAATGCCTTGTCAAGCTGCTGCCAACAAAGTTGGAGGAGTGACAACAGTGATTTTGGTCCTCCGTGTTTTACTTTTTCCTCTAGACAGGCCCCTGAGTCAGTCTAGAGAGGGTGCACTAGCACTGATGGAAATGCGGCTGGAAGGGCCATGGCAATCCTTGTGCTCCCTTAACAGACCTCACCAATGCCACTTTTGCCACTTTGGCAAGCAGATGGTACAGTTCTTTCTATGGCAGCTGAGGAATCAGACACCAGATTCCCTTCCTAAGGTCTACAGCCCTGGAGAGGAAAAACCAATGCATTCCATGGTGTCTGGGATGGTTTGACCATGGAATGGCCCTCTTGGAGATATAACCATTTTGTTCTGAAGAGGCAGATAAAACATACATTCATTATACAGACACTCACAGGCAGAAATCCAAATTCAGGAGGTGCTGAGGGAAAAAAGTCTTATAAAAATACACCAGAGCTTTTTAAAAAAATAAAAATAACACTTACTCAAGTAGTTGAGAAGGAAATGATTTAATGAAAATACCCATTAAGGGTCCTTCCAGATAAAACATTTCTTCATACTAATAACCATCAAAAGGCAATGTGCAGCTATTCCATCATTTCCTCTCAGAGAAAAATGAATTTTATATTGAGACAACCAAGGGAGAAGCATTGGGAAAGCACAGAAAGATTAAATGTCCTCATAAAATTCTGAGTTTGAGACAGGCAGCTGCACAATAAAAGTCTCATCTAGATGCAAATTCATACAAATATGAATATATTTTTCAAACAGTTTCTCTATACATTAAGATCAATAAATCCTATTTAGTTCAATAGGGGTTACTTCCAAGTAGACATAAATAGGGCTGTCGTGTAAGTGTGTTTAAAAATAAAAAGACAGAGCAAAACCTAATCATGAGAAGGGACAAATTTGAAAGATTGGACTGAAAGAGATAAATGTTCCCTGGAAAATAAACACTTAAATTATTCAACTTTACCAATATTCCTACATCATGAGAAAGGGCTTGCTCTTTGCTAGCAGCAGAAGGAACAGAAACAATGAAATGAATAATCTCAGAAATTAATCAGCTGCTATAACTAAACATGAAAGTGTATCTTGAAAGTAAGAATACTTTTCTGAGTTACAAGAAAACAAAAAATAGTACAAATGTGCCTTTTCTAAAAAAATATTTATTTAAGAAAGTCAAACACAACCTATATTTACAACCTGCTAATTAGGTTCCTTATAAAGTAGAATTAAATTCGATATATATTTCTTCTAAGTATCACATTGGATCCCAAAAACTATTTTAAGCAAGCCTAAAAGTTCTACCCAGGTTGTATGATTAGAAGTGGGCTGATTAGGGGTCATTTTGAGGACTTGCTTTCCTAAGATGGACCATGGTGCATACATGTTTTTTAATTGCTAATGGCAATTAAATGGCAATTTGTGCAGATAAGCGCTCACAAACCATATGGGTCTAAGCATGATTAGTGTGGGATAGGCTGATTTGCATAAATTGTCTGATTCTGCATAAATCATCCTGGAACCACATGTTTCTCAGGTGCTTATTTGTGCAAATTTCCCTAGAGATTGAAAAATATGCACAAATTGCAGTTAGAAGCTGGCAGGAAATCCACTGAACTCAAACAAGCCCAATTTCCCCTTTTTGGTACTTTGCTCACCTGACCCGACAACACCAGCATTGCTGTCATACTAGTATGAGTCCCCAAATCATTTTGAGCATCGATATATTAAGACAATGATGGAGAATATTATTGTACTATGAGCTTTTCTACATGAGCCTGTTAATAAACTGTTAATTCAATGAATCTAGCTTTGCTTTCCTTGTAGAAAACAAGCACTATACAAGCAGCACTTCCTTTCCTCCTTTTGCAATACCTCACCTCTTGGTCCCCTTCATGGATCCCTGCCTTGCTGTGGCGAAGGGGCTTACATAGTGCAATGAAGTTATGAGCTATGCCATGCAGGGGCACCCAAGATGGTCAGGTCATAGCAGAGAGCTCTGACAAAAGGTGATCCACTGGAGAAGGAAATGGCAATCCACTCCAGTATCCATGCCATGAAAACCCCATGGACAGTATCAACAGGCAAAGAGATATGACACTGGAAGATGAGCCCTTCAGGTCAAAGTAAATAAAATAAATATAAATATAAATATAAATAAAATAAAATAGGTGTCTGAGGAACAGCAGAGGGCTAGTATTAGTAGTGCCAGAAAGAATGAATGAAGCGACTAGATCAAAGCCAAAAGGACACTCAGTTTTGGATGTATCTGGTGGTGAAAGGAGAGTCCGATGCTGTAAGGAACAGTACTGCATAGGAACATGGAATCTATGCATCTATGCATCTAGTAAGATCTATCCATCAGGGCAAGCTGGATGTGGTCAAACATAAGATGACAAGACTGAACAGCAACATCTTGGGAATCAGTGAACTAAAATGGACAGGAATGAGAGGACTTAATTCTGATGACCATCAGGTATACTACTGTGGGCAAGAATCCCTCAGAAGAAATGGAGTAGCCTTCATGGTCAATAAGAGTAGGAAAAGCAGTACTGGGATACAATCTCCAAAATGATAGAATGATCTCAGTTTGAATCCAAGGCAAACCATTCAACATCAAAATAGTCCAAGTCTATGCTCCAAGCACTGGTACTAAAGAGGATGAAGGTGACTGGTTCTATGAAGGCCTACAGTACCTTCTAGAATTAACACCCAAAAATGATGTCCTTATCATCATGGCGGATTAGAATGCTAAAGAAGGAAGTGAAAAGATAACCGGAATAACAGGCAAATTTGGCCTTGGAGTACAAATTTAAGCAGGGCAAAGGCTGGCAGAATTTTCCCAAGAGTACACGCTGGCCACAGCAAACACTCTTTTCCAACAACACAAGAAACGACCCTACACATGGACCTCACCAGATGGTCAACAAAGAACTCAGATTGACTATGTGCTCTGCATCCAAAGATGGAAAAGCTCAAACCAGTCAGTAAAAATAAGACCAGGGAGCTGACTATGGGTCAGATCGTGAGCTTCTTGCCCTATTTTCAATGGAACTTTACCCCTTTACTAGGGTTAGGAATGTGCACCAGGGTAGGGTTAGCGTTTGAAAAACAAGGTGTCCTGGCATGGTTTTGATGGTTGGAATGTGTTTAGAATGGGCAGAAATGATGAGCTGTGCAGAAAACGCTACTCAAGGAAGGCTTTTCCAAAATAGCCCTCTTTTCAATGGAACTTTACCCCTTTATTAGGGTTAGGGGTGTGCACCAGGGTAGGGTTAGGGTTACAAAAATAAGGTGTCCTGGCATGGTTTTGATGGTTGGAATGTGTTAGAAATGGGCAGAAATGATGAGCTGTGCAGAAAAATGTACACAAGAAGGCTTTTTCAATATCCACCCCTTTTCAATGGAAGTTTACCCCTTTATTAGGGTTAGGGGTGTGCACCAGGGTAGGGTTAGGGTTGAAAAAGGAGGTGTCCTGGCATGGTTTTGATGGTTGGAATGTGTACAGAATGGACAGAAATGATGAGCTGTGCAGAATAAGCTTCTCAAGGAAAGCTTTTTTAAAATTGCTCTGGTTTCACATGCTAGCAATGTTATGTTCAAAATCCTACAAGCTGGGCTCCAGCAGTATTTGGACTGAGAACTACCGGAAATACAGGCAGGATTTCGAAGAGGCAGAGGAACCAGAAATCATATGCTAGATCATGGAGAAAGCTAGGGGGTTCTAGAAAAGCATCTACTTCTGATTTATTGACTATGCTAAATCTTTTGATTGTGTGGATCACAACAAATTGTGGCAAGTTCTTGAAGGGATGGGAGTACCAGACCATCTTATTTGTCTCTTGAGAAACCTATATGCAGGTCAAGAAGCAACAGTGAGCACTGGACACAGAGCCATGATTGGTTCAAAACTGAGAAAGGAGTTCAGCAGGCTGTTTACTGTCGCCCTGCCTATTTAACTTATATGCAGAGCACATCATGAGAAAGGTGGGGCTACATGAATCACAAGCTGGAGTTAAGATGGCTGGGAGAAATATCAACAACCTCAGATATGCAGATAATACCACCCAAATAGCAGAAAGTGAAGAGGAACTAAAGAGCCTCTTGATGCGCATGGAAGAGGAGACCCCAAATTGGCTTGAAACTCAACTAAGAAAACTAAGATCATGGCATCTGGTCCTATCACTTCCTGGCAGATAGATGGGGAAGAAATGGAGGTAGTGACAGATTTTATTTTCCTGGGCTCCAAGATCACCGCAGATGGGGACTGCAGCCAAGAAATTAAAAGACACTTGCTCCTGGGGAGGAAAGCTATGGCAAATCTAGATAGCATACTAAAAAGCAGGGACATCACCCTGCCGACAAAAGTGTGTATAGTCAAGGCTATGGTTTTCCCAGGTGCAATGTATGACTGTGAAAGCTGGACCATAAGGAAGGCTGAGCGCTGAAGAATTGAGGCCTTTGAATTGTGGTGCTGGAGGAGAATCCTTTGAGTCCCTTGGACAGCAAGGTGATCAAACCGGTCAATCCTAGAGGAGATCAACCCTGACTGCTCTTTAGAAGGCCAGATCCTGAAGATGAAACTCAAATACTTTGGCCACCTAATGAGAAGGAAGGACTCCCTGGAGAAGAGCCTAATGCTGGGAACAATAGATGGCAAAAGAAGGAGGAGAAGGCAGGGAATGAGGTGGCTGGATGGAGTCACTGAGGCAGTTGGTGTGAGCTTAGGTGGATTCCCTAAGGTGGTTGGTGGAGGACAGGAAGGCCTGGAGGAATGTTGTCCATGGGGTCGCGATGGGTCGGACACGACTTCGCAACTAACATAACATAAACCTCTTGCTAGCATTGTAGTATAGTGGAATAGTGAAAACACATGAAATCACCCTTCCTTTATTTTGACAATTAGATGATGCATTTTCTCTGCCTTCAAAAACTTGCTGAAAGTGCTGGTTAGATACAGAGGCAAAGTTGAAGGACCATGTTGCCCTCAGAACCTGTAAATAACCATGAGTAGGAAGTGACAACCGCATGCTAAATACAAATTAAAATTTTATCTAAAATATATACTATAAAATAAATATTATAAAATTATATATCCATCTTAAGTTGCTGCTCTAGGAAATCTGTATACAGTGTACATACTAGCTTTCTTCCAAGAATAGCTTTCCTAACCCAGCACTCTACAAACCAATAATTTCTTCCCCTTGCATTTTTAAAGAATTTGCTTAATAATTCAGGAAAGGGTTTGATTGTCCCCGTTAGTCCATTTAATGAACTAACTGAAAATTACTTAATTAAAATAATTAATGGGACTTGCAAGTCATTAGGTTTGCCTAAACTAACTTGCTTAAGTGCCATTAATTTTGATAGGTCTACTCTAAGTAGGATAAACTTGGCCACTACCCAAGGCCTGTAGCCCACAGTGATGCCCAATATTCTCCAATTATATGTATTGTTCTTGGATAATGATGACTTGGATTTAAGGTCAGTTTAGGCCAGTGTTCTGCCACCATCAGATGCCACCCTGAGAAGGTCACAGATAGTAGCCTTTTCAGCCCTAGTAAATGAGGTATCTTCTTTCTTTTTTAAATTTGGAGTTACCAGGAATTGAATCTGGGACCCTCTGCATGTAAATCTATATAGTTGCCCTCTTAAATTGGTAATGAGTCTGTATAATTCTGTGCTCACCTGGTTCTGTTTTAGTGTGGAAACCAATTTTTGCAAAGTAATGTTTTCTTCTTCAAGTTCTGTATAGTCCTGAAGTAGTCTTGCCTCTCTAAATTTGTATTCCTTTATTTCATCTTTCATCCGAATTTTTTGCAGTTCTGCCATTTCATTGCTCTGGAAAGGAAAGACAAAATATATACATAAATATTATTATTCATTTAAAAAAAGAACTAGGACTCATAGTAATCAATTTCAGTTTAGAATAGATACTCAACCAGCTGCACTTTCGTGCCTTCCATTTATTAGTGCATCTTCACAAATAAGTTAATGTGGGAGGAAACAAGGCATGCAGCCTTAAGATTATTTCCCCCCTTAAACTGAAATAACCATTGCCTTTCCTTCCCTGCTGAATTTTAGTCTCACATTACTTTTATTTACTGGATAAAGTCTTGTACCAAATACAGTTACTAAGTGCTCTTCTTTCAGCCTCATCACTTCTCTAAAGGTACAAAGCAGATCAAAGAGTAATGAAGTCTGTACTGTGAAGATAACTGCTAAAATCCCTGAGGGAAGAACACAACTTCCATCTTCCCCTTCTCAAAATAAGTGTAGCTATTTGTGTCTCTAACTAGATGTAAAGGCTTCATATAAAATATTTAACTAAAGAACAGGAAGAAAATAACTTGTGATGTTAGGGAAAGTTAGAATTTATTTATTTTATTACATTTTTATACCACCCCCCCTAGTCCGCATGGTTTTTTGGGCGGTTTACAAATAACACATAAACAATGATACAGTAAGCAATTACAAAACAATAAAAATCAGTCAAACACTAAATGAGTATCTAGGAATAATATGTACATATTCCAAGTAAATCTTATTCCATATTCTGCAGACAAATAGCTACTTATGTCAAGTACAACACTGTCCAGAAAGGAATGGAATTGCTCAAAAGGGGCAAGGAGATAAACTACCTTCCTATGACCAAAAATTACTATTACAGCAGGACCCCTGTATTCATGGGGATCAATTCTAAGCCTCCTGAGGATGCCTGACACCACAGACGATAGCAAACACTATACTATAGACATTACATTTCTTTTTTTCACAGTTTCATTCATTCTTACCTTAGGATACAATTCTTTTCTTCCTGCACGTAAAAAGTGAGAATTTTTACGTGCAGGAAGCACTTTACAGCTTCTCTTTGGCCAAGGTCAACCATGGTTAACTGCAACACAGTAGCTGAGCCAGCAGATGCTGAATACTTATTTATTCAGCATCACTGATGGACATGGAACTGCACAGCGCCTGGATATCATACATGGTGCCTACAGGGACCCATGTTGCGCACAGATACCTGTTTTGGTGCCCACAATGCTTCTGTCCCTCCTTATTTCAATTATACTTCTTCTATATACATAACTGGAAGGCTGGATTGCTGCAAGACAAAGCAACGTCTTCCAGTACATCTTTCAGTTCAAAACAGTTCTGCATTTTAAAGCTCAGGTCCCATCTCTGCCTTGTACTTAAGTTCTTGGGCAAGCGACTTTTTTTTTATTCCCACCTGTTGCTTTCTAGCAAATGAATGTTCCAAATGTGGCAGTCATTTTATGAACAGGCAAGCCCCTTGTGACAGCCATTTTGCAAATGAGTCCACAACACTCTCAAAATTGTAGAAGTGCTTGCTGAGACAAAGAGGTTGGAGGCTTGGAGACACTTGCTTTCCCTATCATATTGATCTTACTAGTTAGCAATTTAATGCAAGTATAAAGCCATTTTCCCATATATACTTTGTATTATATATCCCATTCATATACACTTTTATAAAGGGTGGTGCAGGGAAATGGGACATTTTGGAACTAGGAGTTGGTGACCCTGGGGCGTCGGCAATTGTTTGGAACCAGTGCAACCTCGTTTGGAACCCCTTTCCATTACTTATAATGGAGCAGTGGAGTGGTGCGCAACGAGCGTTCGCTGTAAAAGCTTGTTATAAGAATTGTGATAGTGTGACTGCTGTGCAAAGGGAATTTCGGTGCCATTACCAGTTCGGCCATCATGATTGTGTCCCATCTGCTCATGCGATTATAACATGGATGAGTAATTTCGAAGAAATGGGTTCAGCCTTAAAAAAGAAGTCTCCAGGTGGTGTTTGAAAGGCCTGCACACCAGAGAATTTTGAGGCTGTTTGAGCTGCCTTTGCCATTCGACCACATGCATCATCACTACATTCGGGGCAACAAAGTGTGGAGAGAATACTGCATGAGTTGAAGTTCCATCCCTACAAATTGCAGATTGTGCAGGAACTCAAACCTGCAGCTTCAACAGTTTCAACAGGATGGAGTGTCTTCATAATCTGCTCGACAATCAATGGCAGCTATTCAACAATGGTTAGCAAGGTGTGTCATTTCATGCAACGGTAACATTCCATGGCCTCCGAGATCCCCAGATCTCACTGTCTGTGATTTTTTTTCTGTGGGGACATCTTGAAAGCCAAGTGTACTGCTCACATCCTGCAACCATTGCTGAACTAAAAAGGAGGGCTGAAGAAGAAATCACTGGTATTCTTCTTGACATGTTACATCAAGCAATACAGAATTTCCACAACAGGCTGTCAGAATGTATACAGAGAAATGGACAGCACCTTCATGATGTTATCTTCAAGACATGAAATGAATATTGAATGCATATGGATTACCATCATTAATTGCATATCCTGTACAATACATTTCATCATAAAATGTATTTTGTAATGTGTTTATTCGTGCATTGAACATCAATGGAAAATACTGCATTTCCCTGTGCCACCCTGTATTATTCCACTGTTCTTCTAAGCTTAGGTGCTTTCACTATTTGTCTGAGCAGTAAGGGAAAGGCACCTTCCTTTTTCCCAACTCGATACCTCCTCTTTCCTCCCCCTGCTATTTTGCCTTCCAGATCCTGAGTATCTGCACTTAGGTCCATTATCCATGGGAAATAAGGGCTAAGGAGAGGATTCATGAAAAGGTTTGCATTACAGAGGAATAAAAACAAGTAACTCCATACTCTTCTGTCCAACAGACAGCCACTGTCCTATCAGTACCGTAAGATATAAGGGGCTGATCCATGATGAAGAACTGTGATGAAATGTGTTGTTTTCAAGCAGTACCTGGAATTGCACAATTGACCTGCCTTTCTAGTTTATTATAAACATAACTGAGATAATGTACGTAAGGTGCTATACTGCTTTTCAGAAGAACCTAGAAAGATGTTGTCATTACTTAGACTGTATTTCCTGTTCACTATGATGCTAATTATAAAAAAGTTATTTTATCTTTTTATCCTCATCAATTTTTTCAGGTAAAAATAGAGATGGAAGAAGCAATAGCAAAACATGTGAGGGCTGCAAATTGAAAACAATTGTGTCTACATCCTCTTAAAATACCATAAATTGAGTGCATGCCTCTTTTAGGAGCACCCAATTAGTGATAATTCTGTTGGGGTCCCTGGCGACCAGAAACAAAGGGAAACACAGACTCCAGTCCATAGCCAGAGTACCAAGTAAGAGCTACCTAGAGGTCACATACCCTCTTATCAGTAGAAATGCCAGTGGGATCAGTCTGGTCTGAATTTCAATAGCTTAAATAACCCTGGCATTCTTAAACCAAACTCTCCCTACCATTATTTTTCCCTCTTCTCCCCTTCACTTGTACAATTTCTTAGACTGTACGGCCAAGGACTTACAGACATATATTTGTAAGGACAAGAAGAATGATACAATATAAGGAAGTTGTGTAACATTTAGATCCATCTTTAATCATTATAGTCTGTTTTGTGCTTTCAGGATGGAGTAGGCAATGAGTAAATGGTTCCTTATTATTTCTAAAATAGCAAGTGCAATAATTTGTCTGCATCACTGTTCTTTTTATAATTCTAAATGATGTAATATAAATTAGCTATAGCTGTTCCCAGGGCTTTGTTTCATTTTAAATATTAATACGACATAGATACAAAAATACTTGGTGCAAAACGATTCCTACAAAAGATTCTTAAATCTTGTCACATAATACGGTAAGTAATTGCTGGACATATTCCGATCACGGAGAATGCCTGCATTGTGTTGGAAGAGATTCAAAAGCAAGCACCACTGCAGTCTAGATATCCTCGTGTGTTGTTTTTAAAAGCAAGCAGCTTGCATTCATTGGATAAGATGCTTCCTGTTTCTCCAGGGCTCAAATAAAACCATTTGATGGATTCATCTTCATTTTAACCCTTACACCAACTGACATCAAGCAATAGGATTGTGAAACACGGGATCTGTTTTATCTTTTTTTACAGCGGAGATGGACAAAGAACAGACATGAGAAATAGTGAGCAGGTGTTTGTTTATCACAAGGTTGCATTCCAAGCATACTCTATGTTAATTAGATGATACAACAGGCATCATTATCTCCCATCAGCCATAGCATGAACTTGCCCAATGACCATAGTATGACCTTGTCTATTAGTTGATTGATTAATAACAATAGTAGAACTAGCTTATGATGAGCAAATTACCAAGCAGTACTTAAACCAGCAGACTTGGGACGGTTCAAGATCAGTGACTTCTACTAAATACTTAGATTCTAGATTCCTATCAGTTTTTTAACTGAGCTGAAGTCAGCTGTAGGATACTGCAATTTGACCTAGTTAAATTATTTTTTTTTATTATTATTATTATTATAACATTTCTATGCCGCCCCTTGCCGAAACCTCGGGGCGGCTTACAACATGATAAAATACATTGAAATACAATAGTACATAATAAAATTACCATTAAATATAACAATACAAAAAATACATTGATTTACAAATACAAAGTTAAAATTATCAGTATAAAATAAAAATATAGGAGGAGAAAGAGAAGGAAGAAGTTGCCCAGGCCAGATCATATGTTTTAACAATTGAAATGATGTTTAAATAAAAAGGTCTTTACCTGGCGCCGAAAAACCAGTAACGACGGTGCCAGGCGGACCTCTTTGGGGAGTCCTCTTTGCTTAGAAAATTATGCTTAGAAACAGGCTGCATTAGCAACTACAAAGCATTAACATTTTCCCTTTGCATGACAATGTCTTGCCTTGGCCCATAGATTATGCCTACCAAGAGGTTCCTTGATACAAGGAGACTTCAGAGGGTTTAAAATAGAGCAGTGAGGCTGCTATCAGGGACTGGCTGACACAAACACATCACACCAGTCCTCTATCAATTACATCGATTACCGATTGAAGTCCAAGCCGAATTCAAAGTGCTAACATTAAAAGTCCTAAAGTTTTGGGCCAGGTTATCTGAAGGAATGCCTTCTTCCGTTATATGCCTACCTGAACCCTGAGATCATCAATGGAGGTCCTTCTCAAAGAGCTCCTTCCAAAGGAAGTGTGACCACCAGGGAAGGACTTTCTCAGTTGTGGCAACTCATTTGTGGAATCAGCTCCCCAAATTGGCACCCACTCTTTGCTCTTTCAGGTGAAAACTTTTATGTTCCCATTATATTAATAGATTTTCCCCATTTTTACTGCATTTTACTACTGTACCTCTAGAGTGATTTAGCTCCAGGCATGGTGGGTGGATTATTGTTTTAAAGCATTACTGTATGTACACTAAATATATTATTATGAATTTATAATGATTGTTTTATATCAGATGTTGTTTTTCTTTTTTTGATCTTGTGAACCACACAGGGAATCTCCAGGCTTATGGAGTGTAGAAATATAATTAAACAAACAAACAAACAAACAAGCCACTTGACAATAAAAACAGAAATGTAGAAACCGAGCAAGTCAGAACTGCACTAGAAGTGGCAGGGCGACCCAGAAAGCAGCCAAGGAGGACACCCTTCCAGAAACAGCCTCGGGCACCCACTGAAAGTGGCAGTACTCAATGGCAAAGCAATCCTTCTTTTTCTACTTCTATGTTCACCTGCATTCCTACTTCTCCTAACTCTCTGTTCAGCATAACGGGGTGATGGTCTCTGCCAAGTAGCAGGCCATTCCTCCTGGAGAAGTTGCAACAATTTATTCTGTAAAGAAGGCCACAGCCTTGAGTTTACAACTGCTGAGCATGGCTGTCAACGACAGCCATTTTGGAGGACAGAGGACATTCATTCGTAGGATCAGCATAAGTAGATGACCTGATGTCACGTAACAACAACAATCCTTCTTCAGGTTATGAAAATGAAGGACAAGAGAGGGATGGGCACTTTTCCTAGCAATGGAGGGAGAAGCACATCAAACCTTTGTCTCATACCACAGGGGGAGAATCCAAAGAAGAGTTCAAAGACTCAACCATAAATTGACATGCATCTGACATAAAGGTAGATGAGCTTCAGAAGACTTGGAGGGCCTAGCTCAAGAGGTTACCTGTCTTGTACTAAGCTAATATTGACTAACTTTGGCATCCATTTCTCTCTTCCCATACCTCCCTTCTCCACCATTCCTCTTGAACGCTCCAGTGCATCTCCTCTGGCAATTGCTTAGGCTGATATGCAGGTCTCTAAGCCAGGGAGAGCAATGCTCTCGGTGTTCGGCCAACTCTCAGCCGTCAATCTCCTGAGCAGGGTAGAATCCTTCTTGCTGCAGAGGCAGCACTAGTGCTATCATGATGGCTACTGTGTGTGCATGTTCCCTGCCACCTGAAGGTGCAGTTTTCACACTGTGCCATGTGCACGAGCACAGTGTGCAATGCTTTCCCCATGTGGTGGAGTCTGCTGCCTCTCACCTCCTGTGTGTTGGCCTGTTCCCACTTCCATGGCAACCTGCTTTTCCTCCTCATTTCAATGTATGAAGACCCTGACTGCTCTTCCTCCCATCTTCCCCTCTCACATGGCTCTCTGGGAACAGCAGCGGCAACATTGCAAGACCTGAGAAGGAAGGAGGGGAGTGCTGTAAATGGTGGCTGCCAGTGCATATCTAGATATGCTTGCAATTAGATTGCATGCCTTTTGGAGATGTATTCCAGTGATGAGGAGCCACCCACATTGGGAAAGAGGTTTTCTGCAGGATGCCCTGAATATCCAGCCTATTTTGCACGTTGCCTCTGTTCAGGAACGCAGCAGAGCAGACCTCGTTCCCTTCTGCAGCAACTGATGATGACCATGTCTACTTTTTTGGTAGCTGAGAAACTAGCTGCAGACAGATGTGAGTCTGGCACTGGAGTGTTTCTCATGAAGAGGCAGTGTGGATTTCCATGTTGGATATTTGGGATGATGCTCAATTTTGCACTACCTGTTGCATGTCCAGGCCACCTTGGAGATTGTGGCTTCTGATATTGAAATAGAAAAAGACCTTGACATTATTGTGGACAACAATACAATGCAGTTGCACAAAAGGACAAATGCTGTTTTGGGAAGCATTAACAGAAATATTATTTCCAAAACATGAGAAGTAGCAGTTCCCTATACTCCTCACTAGTGAGACTTGAGCTGAAATACTGTCTCTAGTTCTGGGCACCAAGATTTAAGAAAGATGCAGGAAAATTAGAAAGGGTCCAGGGGAGGACAACAAAAATGATCCAGGGTTTGGAAACACTGCCCTATGAGGAGATAATAAGGGAACTGGGCATGTTCAGCCTTGAGAAAAGAAGACTGAGGAGGGACATGGTATCCCTCTGTAAGTACCTCAAAGGCTGTCACAAAGAGGAAGGTCAAGATCTCTTCTTGCTGATGCCAAGGACATGGAATAATCAACTCAAGTTGTGACAACCCAGATTCATACTAGATATCAGAAACAGATTCCTCACTATCAGAGCAATACAATAGTGGAACCACTTCCCTAGATAGGTTGTATGCTCTCCCACACTAGAGACATTCCAAAAGCAATTGGACATTCATCTGAATGGGATGGTATAAATTGGTAAACTGCACCATCAGGGGGTTGGGCCCAATGGCCTTCTTGGCCTCTTCCAACTCTACTATTCTATGACTCTAGGATACAAATCACTGTCAGGTAGATTGTGGGGAGAGGGAACATTAATTGTGGTAACCACACAGGGTTGTTTGCTATGATGTATAAACTTGCCTGGTGTGTATGCTAGCTTTCCCCAATCTGCAGCTCTTTATATATGTTGGACTACGACTCCCCAAAGCGCCTACCTATTGTCTGCAGATGATGGAGACTGTAGGCCACACACATTTGGAGGTGTCAGGCTGGAGAAGACTAATTTGTGCTATGGAATAGGAAGTTAATTTACCTGTTGAAAGAACAACCAATGCACCTCTTTCAAACTCTGATCATTTTAATTTGTTGAGAAATCAATTCCATCTTTACATAGGTGGAGTGGAAAAGGTGAGAAGCAAAACTAAATTTTACAGGCAGCACTAACTTTTATTACCTCTCTTAATGGCTCTTAAAAATCGATGGTGTGTAGCAACATTTTAAATCATAGAAATAACTAATTTCAAATAGTTATTAATATTAAGCAATAGTTATTATTAAGCAACTAATAACTAATGGATAGCTCTAATTTATTTTCAGTTATTTTCTATCCTTGAAATAGGAAGAGTACAATCCAAAACACCAGCCATTAAGATTGCTTATCAACAATTCAAAGAAAACCACTCAAATTACAGAATCACAGTGCACACATGAACATATCTGAAAGGAAAAAATCCTTAATGGCATTTCTAGTGCATGAACCCAAGATTGTTAACATTTCTGTTCTGCTGCACTGACATGGATGATAGAAACTGTGCTTATATGAATCCAAATCAATAATCCAGATCACTACAAACATAGAAAATAGATTAATTTATCTTCCAATAGCTCATTTACAATGCAGAAACATCAGAAGAAAGTAAAACTAATTAATTATTCTGATGAATTGTTATGCATGAATTGCAGGAAGCATCTGCTAGTTTGCCTCAGCAAAAAGACAAACAGACTGTGATACCTTAGAGACAAACTGGTTCATTGTTGTGTGGAGTTGTGTAAACAACAGCTGACTTTACCATATGCCTCAATGAACCAGCTGGTAGCCATCAGCATCACAGACATCACTACCTTTTCTTCAGGTTTCTGCAAAGCCAGGATTGTCTTCAGTGAAGAGAGAAAAATGCATCCTCATCCAGCATATCTATTAGCTCTTTTGAACATTTTTAAAAGGAAATTTCCAAGCTAGATATGAGCAAGTACTTGCTCTGTTACCTTCCCTGCTAATCACCAGCCAGATGACAATCAAGTTACAATTCACCTATTTTATTTATTTATATCCTGCCTTTTTCCTACAAAGGGTTCAAGGCAGCTTACATCATTCTCCTCCTCCATCTTATCCCCACAACAACAACCCTGTGAGGTAGGTTGGGCTGAGAGTCTGTGACTGGCCCAAAGTCACCCAGTTGGCTCCATGGCTGAGCGGGGACTAGAACCCAGATCATCTGAGTCCCAGTCCCATGCGCTTAACCACTACACCACACTGGCTCCCATATATATATTTATTATTTCTATGTGTATGCCACTACAATAGCCCATATCTGGGCTCTCTGTGCGGCTCACAATACATAGCTTCATTGTCAACTCAGTGCCATTTCATTTCCTGAAGACAAAGTACCCAATAAATTGTGATGTCATGAATATCCAGAAGCACATGCCAAACAAAAACACTACAAAAGAAAAGAAAAGAAAAGAAAAGAAAAAAGAAAAGAAAAACTCTATGTGGAGAGCAAGGTCTAAATCTGACACAGCTTTAGGAATATTTGGCCATTTATTTCTATCGGCTTAAGCAAACTTAACATATGTTGAATTTAGGTCCAGTAGCTCCAACCTTTATCCTGAACACAGTAAGACCTGTTTGACACCTTGAGGGAAGGGTAATAGCTCAGGTAGGGCATGTTCTATGCACAGATCCAGAGACTATTCCTATGCTCACTCTTACTGCTACAAAACCAAAAATTTAATCCACCTGAGACCATTTTGGATATATCCTTCGTTTGATATATATAAATCAGCATTAACAGGCAGATAAAGACTTCCTTAATTCTGGAGCAAAAGTTTGATAATGGTCAATATAAACAATTTGTAACACGATCATTAAAAAGTTTAAATCAGGGCCTCGTGTTATCTCAGTGCCTTTGCACTCATTAGCAAACATTCCCCCCTCCCCTCCCCCAAGTTGTCAGAACAGACCACAGGACATGAGAGAGATTAATAATCACAGCACACCACCACCACTGTAGTAGGGAGACCTACTCCATGAGTGGCAGCAGTGACCAGGATACTCCTGGCTGCTCCTCAGTGGCGCTATTTCTTACTTTACCATGCAGGTGTCTACATCTTTGCAAGCTCCGTGATTATGAGGTAAAACTATGCAAGAGGTGAAAGCCTTCATACTGTGGAGTTTCTACCTTTATTTATTTGATTTATAACCTGCCCTTTTTAACTTATACTGAACTCAAAGCAGCTTACCTCATTCTCCTCCTGCTCTCAATCTTATCCTCAGAACAACACTCTTGTGAGGCAGGTTGGACTGAGAGTCTGTGATAGGCCACCCGGTTGGATCCATGGCTGAGAGGGGACTAGAACCCAGATTTGAGCCCCATTTCACGCTCTTAACCACTGGCTCTCCCAATACCACAGTCCCTCCATTAGGGTCACTGTGCCTACTACCTTGCTGTCAACAGCTGTTATGAGAGTGGGAAGGCTATTTTCTTTACATTATCAGGGTAAATGCCAAGATGCTTAGTATGAATTTACTTTTAAAATAAATCAATATTGTTTATAGAGTAATATGTTGAAGGAAACCTGTTGATTTCACTCTCCTACACTTTCATAATAGGTTATCGACTGTGCACGAATACTCTGGAAACAGTGAATTATCAAATTGGGTTGAAGGTCAAACTGGCGATATAGAAATTACTCAGAGAAACAGTCATTTGAAAAATTGAAGACCTGCAAAGAGAGGCTGCAATACATCACTGTCAAAAGCTAGAGCCAATCTCTAAAAGTAATAACAGTTCTTAAAAGATTACAGCTAAGAGATTGGGCACAGAGACAAATTGACAAGGCTCACGCTTCATGAAAATCTATTGTGGCTAACAATCCATGATGGGTTATGTTGTGAGAACTTGGAGTCTTTCTCTCAAGGGGGCTTGTTCATCAGCAACATGGCTTGTTGCACCCACAATAGGTTGTCAGGTGTCTGAACCCAAGTGACCAACCATACTGTGTGTACTAGGAACCAGCATGTGAGTTTCCTGGTGAGATGGGGTGGACTAGGTCCACCCACCCATAAATGCCCAAGCAACATTTTAGATTGACTGGCTCAGTCCTGCTCCTCACAGCTACCCACACCTTGAATGCAAGACATTCCATACTCACTGTAGCCTCTTTGCCCCTTTTACCCACCATACTAGTTTTTTGTTTTCAGGGGGGTTTTTTTAGGTCAAGAAAAGGGATCTCTGATTTTACAGGTAATGACAGCCTTTCCAAGTGCCCCAAGAGCATCTCAAAAAGGTTGTCAGTGAGTATTGGGCCTTAGAAAAGAAAAACTGCACCCCAAATAGGCATGTGCGTGCATGCTTGCACACACGCACATGTTTAATTGGACTTCTGCAAGTACACACTTGAGCACTTTCAGAAGTCCAAAATACCCATACCTGCACAATGTCCAGGGAGAACTTACTGTCATGGACAGCAAGTGCCCCTCATGGCCTTATCAGAGAAAGGCTGTCAAGACTGTTATTTTTTAGTTTGGTTTTGTCTTGACAGCTGTCAAAAGGTGAGCTATGAAGAGAAATAAAGCTGTGAATGACCTTTGCTTGGGAAAAGGGGGTAGCCACTAGATAACACCTAACATGATGACATACTAAAGTTTTTTTTTAACTTAGCTCCATTGAGGGTCTTCTCACTTTTCTACCCTTTCTTGACATGCTGTGTGCTCAGAGGCGTTAAGAGCATCCAATGCAAAGCAAGCGAAGCACTGATAGCAATTTTGCCTCCACTGCACTTCCTGTTCATTTTCAGGCACTTTACAAGAGGAGGAGAAGACGCTGGATGGCTTGTATCTTGGCAGCTCCCGTTTCCTCCCCTTCCCCTGAAACACCCCCTTTACCCGTTCTTCAAGGTCTCTTCTCAGAGGCAGCTGTGCTGGCTATGAGGGGTAGGGGTCCTGGAGTGTGGATCCCCAGCTCTGGGGGTAGAAATCTGTCTCCAGCCTAGGATCTGGGTATCTGAAGCATCTGGCTCCCCATGGCTCCCATCACTCTCCTGGGGTCTCAAAGTGGAATATGCATCTGTCTGTCTCACTTTCTTTACACTTTCAGTACTCCACTTAATCATACTGGGATAATGAAATAATTGTGTGGTGCACACAGTAATGCTATGATTAAAAAGTAAATGCTATATATGTAATACTATTTCAAAGCGAAATGTAAGTCTAAATCTAACTAACAGTGTAGTATTTTCCATCTTGCTCTTGTACCTTACACACAATGAGAAACAGGCCAAGTAAAAAGAATTGGTCTATGCTGACACAGTCATTCCAGAGTGCTTTATAAATGCAGCCCTGAAAGCTAATGTTAGTTTAAGCTCCCCCCATTTCTTTCTAAATGTCTTTGATTTTTTGTAAAAAATATGTACATCGTATGTTGGCTTCAAGGATATGTCGGAATAAGAAGTTAGTGTACCATACTATGGTAAGATGAAGAAAACAGAATCATTAAACAATGTTAATTTCAACATGATCACCTTGCATTAAAAAAGCACATAGGCAAGCTATAATTATGGAAAAGCAGCTGTGTGCTGGTGTCTGAAGCATTTGTCAGCCAACAAAAACAAACACACTGAATCCTAAAGCTTAAGAGTGGATTTGAACATTACAATGAAAGAGTGATACGGCTGTCTGACCTCTGAATGACTCTCTGTCCTCTTCCTGGTTGCTGACTCGCATTGGCTGTTGAGGGCAACTAAAAATAAACAACTTGCCCAGCATAGGAAGTCATTATAGTGGAGCGCCTGGGCTTCTTACTATTCCCCTTCCAGCCATTTTCTTCACACATTTTGTTTTTCCCGAAAGGGAAATGAGTAAAGCCACAGAAGAAATGATTATACTGGTGGTGTTGGCCAAGAACTTGTTTTTTAGTCTCGGCTAAGTCCCAGAGTGGTAATAAGTTTCAAGGTCTCAGTCAAAGGGGGGATTCAAGAATAAAGTATAAATTCCAGGGAGAGTGGTATCTAAGCAAAGCCATATATTGTAGGGCAAAAGAGTGCCTCGAATTGGTATATCAGTTGGATATCATTGTCTGTTTGGTGTATGGAGGTAAATGCAAGGCATTTATTTCTGCTTTATAAAAAAACACTATTTGTTTATACCCAGCATTTCAAGTAAGTTTTCTCAAAGTGGTATACAAAATTAAACTTAAAGAGAAGCACATTAATAATGAAATTTTAAACATTCACAAATTCCAAAGGCCACCCAACTGAAAAACTCAGAACACTAACAATTATCCTTGGCAAAAAGGGGAATGGAGCATAAAGCCTTAATGGGCTGGTCTAAAAACAGATCCGGAGGGAGCCATTCACAGAGAGGGAAGTATCTCCAGATGGAATGAGCCACCTCTGAAAGGCTCTCATCCTTGCCTGTCCAGTTGTCACTCGTGGCAGTCAAACAAGTGGGGTCTTCTCACAGACCTCAGTGCTTGGGCAAGTCCATACAGATGCAGGTGGTTCTTCAAGTAATTTTGTCCCAAACTGTTCTGAGCTGTAAAGGTCAATGCTAGCACTTTGAATTGAACTCAGAAGCAAATAACCAGCAAGCGCAGCATGACACCTTGTCCTCATCAGCATCTCAGCTGCCACACTTGGCACTAGGTGAAGCTTCTGAATTGGGTACAATGACAAAACACAAGATCTGCTGGACTCAAATAAACTTCCAGCTGGTGTGCCAGCCTCAGACAGTAGTAAACACTTCTGGCTTTCACAGTCACCTACACTTCTACATATAGATCTGAATCCAAGATGACCTCAAGACCATGAACTTTCAGAGGAAGTGCAGCCTGATCCAAGACTAACTGGACAGTCTTGCAGCCTCTATCAAGGGGTAGTATCCCCTGCTGTCACAGCAATAATGGCAAAGATGTGTTAGAATAAGCCACCAATAGTGCAACAGCATTAGCATCTCCTGGTCAAAAGGAAAAGGCAGTGAGTACTTTGCTGCTGAATTTAAGCAAATTTTTGCTGTTTGCCTAGCAAGCATTAAAGCTGTAGTACTGGTACTTACTTATACTAGCACAGTGCTAAAATGATCAAACATGCCCAGTTTTTAAAATCTTTCTTCATTGGACTTCATTTCCAATCCCTGGATGCCTTCGCCAGTGAATCTGTCCAGCTTCTACATCCATACACAGCAACTGCAAATACAATACTGTATCTTATCTTGGCCTTGGTCTGAAATGAAGTGTCCTTACACTTATTAGTGCCTTGACTGCTGCCTTTCCAAGTCTCAGCCTTTGATTTTCTAGGCTGCAGTCTCCATTTGAATTGATTCCTAAACCAAGGTATACAAAATCTTTCAATTTACTCATTATTAACAGTAAAGTTAATAATCTCATTCCTCTGCAGCCAAGTTTTTTTTTCTTTTCTTTTCTTAATGTTCAGTTGCAGCCCTGCTTTTGCACTTTCTTCATTCGTTTTCATCAGGAGTCATTTCAAGTCACTGTTGCTTTCTGCCAGTATAATGGTATCATCTGCATCTCTTAAATTACTGATGTTATTTTCCACCATTTTTCACTCCTTCCTGTAATTCAGCCTTCCTTTTGATGTGCTCTGTGTACAGATTGTACAGATGCAGACATAAAATTCACCTCTGCCTGATGACTCTGCCTATAGAATACCATTCTGTTTCTCCATATTCTGCCCTATTGCTAGCTTCTTGTTCACAATACAGCTTGCCCATTAGGGTAATCAAGTGCTGAGGCACATTCATTTCTTTCAGGGCCATCCAGAGCTTCTTGTGACCCACACAGTTGAAGGCTCTGTAGGCTACAAAGCAAAGACGACTCTTCTTCTGAACTTCTTTGCTGTGCCCGAGTAGTCAACATACCTTGCAATATGATTTCTAGTGCCCCTCCCTTTTCAGAATCTGCCTTGAATATCAGGTACTTCTCACTCCAAATAGGGTAATATTTTCTGTTGCAACACCTTGAGCATCACTTTGCTTGCATGGGAAATTAATACAATGGTCCTACGGTTCCTGAATTCTTCTGCATCTCCTTTCTTGCGGATTGGAATATAAATTGAATGCTTCCTGTTTGTGGGAATTGTTTTGTTTTTCCAAATTTTTCATTATGTTTACTAGATAATCAGTAAAAACTTTTTCATATCGATGTGCAGAGAAATAAACTATTGTGTGTCGGTACTGAAAGAACAAGAGTCTATTCTTACAGTGATTCTAATGTTTGGTAGTCATGGCGAAATCCCTTGTCTGTGTTAGCTTGTCCCTTGACTATAACAAGCCAGTGGTGTATTCCTGAAGTCAGTCACAAAATGCAGCTTTTGGTTCATGAATACAAATTATTTTTCTAGCCAATGCACAATACACAATCATCTCAGGGTGAAGTAGTTAGGAACTAAAACAGACAATCCCCCCCCCCGCCCCCCTGGCAGCTGCCATAACCCTGAAGTGGATCTATAATGAGTGTGTGTGTTTGGATTCTGTCAAATAAAAAACACACCAAAGAGGAAGGCACCCCTCCCCAACATCAAAAACAGAAAAACTGCAGTGATATTAGAATCCATGAAGGTTTGTGAAGCATGGTAGACAAGGTGTTAAATCGTTATCTGATCTGGGCTGATAGCTCTAAAAAGCAATTGGCTTGCAAAAAAAGGAACAGCCACTGGAGATCTAGCCAGCCTGCAGTTTAGGAGATAGAATTAATGAATAGCAAAGCTTCCATGATAGGAATGTTAATGAGCATAACTAGCAATATAAAACTGGTTTTCAACATATAAGTCTGAGGATAGAGAACAGAGAATCACAGCATGCGGCCAGCTCTTCTGCAAGATCTTATTCACCGCCTATACTTTGCTCAGTAACAATGTCACAATATTTATTTCAAATATTTGTGCTACCTTAATATTTGTATAACTCTAAATATTATGACTTTAGTATGTTAACACAACAGTGGTTTAAACATTACATATTTTATTTATTTGTTTGTTTATTTAAAACAAGTTGCTTGAAATAAAAAAAAAGTTCTCAGGGTTCATTTAAAAAAAAAAAAAAACCCTATTTCTCAAGGGAAGGGGTTCTATAGACAAAGCCAGTACTCACATCACCATATAAATGCTAATGGTAAGTTTACAAACCAGGTGCCCAAGATTAACCAAGTTCACTTTTTTTTACTATGTCATTGTTAATTTTGGCTCCTTACAGTGCCCCCGTTCTTTGGACATTATGGGCCAATGGATTCCTGCTTTAAGTTTGGAATGTATTACTATTTCCAGGTATATTAGTTTAGCTATCATCAGCTTAACTGCAGTTTTAAACCATGCAAGTCGCATATCAAGGAATATAATTGCTTAAAATAGCAACAAGTATAGATTTATCAAATTAAAGGTTATGAGAAAATGAAGTTCCTGTTCTTCTCTATTAATCTACAATGATTCAAGGATGGAAGGTATTCTCGTATCCAACTGTGTCCAAGTGCGAGCAGTAATGACATTGTAATGTCATTGTACTACTACTGCAGTGTAACTACTGCTTGCTAGGACAATGGGAAAAGCAGCAATTTGGATTGTACTAAAGCTGGAAACTATCCAGAGGAAGAAAAGAAGCAAAAAAGGACGAACTAAGCATTACAATGAAAAGATTAACGTAATTTTTCAAAGGCTATAATAGCCATAAGCTAAATTATTAATTCTATAGATAAAGTCTTCCTACCAACATTGTACAAGAACCAGTAAATAGCAATGAATACAGAGATTACATCAAGAGATGGCATCTTTTGACTGAGACTTTAGATCTAAGGTCCAGATGATCTGCAGGTGTTTTTCCCAAACATGCTATTGTATCAAACATATATGCTTGCCAAAGTACATATTCTCTTGGAATGCAGAAGGATCCCCCAGGCATAGGAAGCTGGCCATTGGCTACTTGCCCAGCTTATCCTAATGAAGGAACAAGGCCCTATACATACTTTGCTGGAAGACAGCCCCCTGATAAATTTTATCCCCAAGTCTTCTTAAAATAACGTCTTAAATGACTCTTCACATATAGGACTTACACTGATTTTTCTCTTTTAAGTTCGCAAATAATAAGAATGGAAGACCTGAATCAGTAAGAATGTTTATTCAATTCCTCCTCATTGTAACCCATATTAACAACAAGCTCACAGCAGAAATAGTGAAAAAACAGCTCTTTAGTATTTTATGTAAAAATGATCTAAGCTCTAAAGGCACAGAGTCCTACGCGTAGTATGATGCAAATTCACATCCTCTCCATTCAGCACAGACTCATTCATTAAAAGTGAGCAGGCTAGAAGATTTCCTGCTCAGCTAATTGCTTGTAAGAAAAAACAGCTTTTTCAACAGCAAGAAATGAGGCAACAAATCAGTTGAGAAGCTACTGAAAACTCTTACTGTGGGAAGCAGCAAACAACACTAGGGCTGAATTCACATGGCACAGCCAACAACCCTGGTGCTGTTTCCATGGCGCATGGATTTTGCCCAGATTTACCAGTCAGAGAATCACGTGTTTCCTTGGGAGGTGTAGTTACCACGCTCCCCACACCATCCTCCTGCCTCATCACCCATTCCTGCAGCCCCCACAAGCGAAACCCCCATCCTTTCCTTATTCTTGCCAATATTCTTGCCTTATTCTTGCAGCTTCTTCCTCCTCATTGGTGTGCTGCAGTCCTGAGACAGGTTCCCCCTTCCCCTTCTGAGTGTACTTGTATGTCTACAGCACTTCCCAGCCACTATAATCCCACAGACATTTTTATAAAATGAAAACAAACAGTTTCACCAAAATTCCCCCCTTCTCCTTCCATGTATTTTCACACCCAGACAAGGGAAATAAAGCAATCAATGACACGTCTGCTCCTAGGGAGCTGAGGGCAGTAGAGATTGAAGGCTACAAATCGCCACTTTCATGGCCACCCTTGCCAGGAGATGCTATGGTATTCCCATCACAGCAATGGTAAAAGTCTGTCAGACATCCAGATGAGCCAAGAAGCCACAGTAAAGCCTGGAAACCACAGAAGAGACCACTGATTCTTTCCGTGGTTTCAGAAAATTAATCCTATAATGCAGAAACACTGGAACTGGATCCAAATGACCTAACAGACCCACAATAGCAAGATTTCACTATGGCCTCTCACCTTGGTGAAGAGTTAGTGACCTGCGTGGAAGTATGAGGACCAGCCCCGCATCGTTCTCCAGTATCGAATCTGAGGCAGCAGTGGCAGCACTGGCAGCGGAGAGAGACCAGAAGACGCCGACACTCCCACAGGCCAGCACTAGCTGCATTGCGTCACAGCTGGCTCGCCCCCTGTGGTGCACCGTGGACAGCGCACGAGCATGAAGCGCTAGCAATCTGAGGTAGTCACACTACTCTGCATTGGCACTGTAGACTTCCTGGCCAATTGTACATACAATGCCATACGAAATAATAAATGAATGAATGAATGAATGAATGAATGAATGAATGAAGGCTTCTCATGTCATGCAAACATACCCTAAATATAGAAGTGATCCTGTGCTTTCTAGTGTGACAATTTAAAGTATAATAATGACATCATCATGGCCTTCATCTTATCTAGATTTCAAGGCAATACAATCAAACTAAACAAAATAACGAGAAAATAAACATTCTAATACATTTGAATTCTGACCAGGGATGCATAGATACCTGAGTGGAGGGGAAGGAGATGTATGAGTGAAGGGGCAGGAGATTTAAGCCAGCAATTGGTACGTTGCAAATTTCTAGACACACCCTCCAGCCCATGCTTTCCTTACCCAATTCAAATCCAGGTCCCCATGGCTATATCCTAAGAAATAAAAAGATAACCTGAGTTTCAACCAGATCACCTACTCTATCTTGTGTCTATCTCTTCCGAGTGCTATATCTGTAAATCAATTCAGTTGAAATCTATTCCACATATCACACTTCTTCTTATCCTGATTTACCTCTTTCAAGTCCTGCACAATCGCTGTTAGTCGTTCATTCTCCGCCTGAATGTTGGTAACAACAGCCCTGCTTTGCTTCAGTTCGTTCTGCATTTCCAAGATCTTCCCTAGGTAATAGGCTTCCTTTGATGCCGATTCCTGAAGGAGTGTCTCTTCACGAGTCTCACCATCTTCAGCTACTTTACGGTGGACTGAGAAAGATTGTCCAAATGCCTGCAAGAGTATAATAAAGACCCATGAAATAAAAATATCTAATATCATTAGGACTGTGCACAGAGAAAAATTAGGTCCCTACATAGAATGCTGAGGAACTGTTATTAGAAGCTAGGCCAAACCCGAAATATTGACAACAGTTTTCAAGGATATAAACCAAGAATGGGAAATCTGTGCCCGTCCATGTGTTATTAGTCTACAATTCCCATCATCCCTGACTGTTAGTCATGTTGGTTGGGGTTCTGCTCCTGGCTAAAAGCACCAGGTTATCTCCTGTATTCTCTTAGTTTTTCTTTTCTTCAATAGAAACCTCGTGTTTAAATAAATCTACTGCCTTCTTATTTCATACTGTACATAGAATGTTAATATTTTACCAGCATCAGGACCAAATTGGGGAACCACTTAGAAAATTTAATTTCAAAACCCTGTTCATACCTTTGCGCTACGTAAGTAGTTTGCTTAGAATCTTGTGAATTCAGCATTAGTGGTCTCAAGACCTACTCAATAATAAATCCATCTAGCTCCGAGGACTGCAACTCTAAAAGAGCCACAGTCAGCAAGCTATTAGATTGGGGTTTGATTTTTATACAACAGGTCAGATTTAAAATAATGAATCTGTTGACTCTGACTCCATCAATATACCATGTGAGAAATGAAATATTACTGTTACTAAGTGGTAAGGTGAAAACCAAAGAAAGGGTGAAATACAGGGCTAGCGTAGGATCATTGAATTCCTTACGTCCAAAAGGCCTGAGGAGAGAACCATGTAAATAGTTGTACTAAAAGTAATAGTGTTTCTTACATCAAAGTCCTGAAAAATGCCAGAGAGGGTAAAATTGAGGGACAGCGGTAAAACTGT
Source organism: Varanus komodoensis (assembly GCF_004798865.1). Taxonomy (NCBI): domain Eukaryota; kingdom Metazoa; phylum Chordata; class Lepidosauria; order Squamata; family Varanidae; genus Varanus; species Varanus komodoensis. Next base: position 13,293,717 of record NW_025335701.1, on the reverse strand, counting down.
CACCTTCAGTGGAAGAGAGCAGGAAATTGATTACCTTTTACAACTGGCCGTAATGAGCCTGGAGGAAGGCCTGTTCTTCCTATCTCATCCTCCCACAAGATTTAAGAAGCAAATTGGCATCAAGTAAGAATCTACAAGGCCAAGATGACCTGTTGAACTTTTAGAAGGTACCGCGCAGGCTTAATAGGTTCATGAATAGTAACTGACACACCTCTCATAGGTAATGGGCTCATTAGCATGAATACGGGATGTATGAGCAGGAGGGGGAGCATATCAAGGGGCAGTATGATGTAGGCGGACGGAGAAGATTGTAACTTCTTAGTAACCCAGCCAATGGGAGAAAAGAGGTAGGGTCTGCGAGCCGGGAAAAGGGAATAAAAAGCAATGTCTTGTGTGTAAACATTGCGCTGCCTGTGTGGTGGGCACCCGCTCTTGTAAGAACGAATTAAACTGTACTGCTTGGTACTTTGCCTCCGTATCATCACTACTGGGATTTATTCCTTACAACTAGGCAATGTGAGAACATAAAATGCAGATGAATTGCATCTTATGTCATGAAAGCATAACTATATCAATAACAGCACTAATGGACTTTAGAATTAAAGAAAAACTACTATGAGAACACGAATATTTAAATGTGTACATGAACTAGTTAGGAATACTTTGGTGTTGACACATTAACGTGTATACTGCTCAAAGAATTTTGCTTACCGAGTTGATCCCACAATTTTCTACATAAATCTGCACGATCAATTAATTTCAATTTTAAACGATTATATTTTTAAATGGCTATTATTTAGAGAATGTCCCATTGATGTTAATTGTTTAGTTGCAAAACAGGTATTTTTTGTGAACAAAAGTTATAATAAAAGCAACAGAAGTCTCCCATACTTGTAGAATTACATTCTTATATACCTTCTTGGTAGTTGTACTTTTGATATTATGCAAAGTATCAGACGGTATTCTGTCTATGTAATATGTTCCTCTTCAAACTACAGGCATGCACTGCCATAGTTGTGCCTTATGGATAAGTTCATACAGCAGTCAAGCAAAATCTAAATTATTTATGTTAAGCAGGGTATGTGAGAATTATCTCGTCCCCCTTGTCTACTGTGGCTCCCAGGGATTACATTGGCATACATTAAAATGTTAAACTAAGAATCTTCAGAAATAAAGTTTCCGTTTAAAAATAAATTTATGAGAAACACATAGGTCACAAAACCTCGTGCTTTCCCAAAGTGCAGTTCTTCCAGCCACCAATTTAAAAAAAAATCCCAAACAGGTACAAAAGAAGCAATACAGGTGAGTTTCTGTTACACATTTTAAAAACCTTTACGTCTTCATGCTTTCCACAACATGATAGCTACTGAGCCAAGAAAGCCTTAAGAAGAAACAAAACTGAATAAATCAACGTTTTTTGAAACACTAATTTTAATGAATACTGCCTTTGAATATGTAGGAACTGCATGCAGTTCCACTGAATTACTAGAGTGTGGCTTTCGCTTAGCCAGAAAACCTCCCAGTAAGACTAAAGATTATGCAGGCGCATATATCAAAGCTATCTAAAATATCCATATTCTGAGAGAATAACAGTACTAATGCAAAAGAGTTCAGCTCTTGCCAAACAACTAAGCAATTGATTCTTTTTAATATGCATAAGCTTAAAGCACGTGCATACATTTATGATTGGTTCCTGAGAATGTTTTTTTCTGACAGTTAGAAAGAGAGATTCAGCAAAAAAAATCATGCAAAAATAATGCTAATGTTCCAGAATATTATAAATATGTTAAACTTGTTCCTCTAAGTTTGTTTTTATTAGGCTCCAACAGAAATAACCTTTCCCATTAACATGTACTTTGCAATTATTTTGCAGATTTAGCAAACAACATTTTAATATTGTTGCACTGTAAACTTGTAAAAGATACCACATTGAGTTTCTGTATTTATAAACTAAAAATACGTCCTGTTGATGTAAAAATTCCCAATTCCCTGTGCTTGAACTCTTTGTAACCTTGCTGAAGCCTTAACCTGTTGAAGAGTTAAGGCCCTTGTAAACTTTGCTTATCAACTAATGGACAGATGTAGCCTTTTAGAGGAATGCCTTTGATATAGCCTTGCAGAGAAATTATTTTGTTTTTTACCTAGTCCCTTCACATGAAAGACGCAAGGGAGTGAGTTAACTCCTAATCTTCATTTGGTGGACAATAAAATGTGAGGTAAGCATTTTCATAGGACCTGCACAAACCTCATTTCAGCTTCCAAATTAGCAATCCATTTATTCATAGCAATGCTAGGGCAAAACTACCAATACATAGTTAAGCATAAACTATCCCTTATATTCAAAATGTTTTTGGAATTGCACTTTTTAATTTTAAAAAAATTGAGAGGGGGGTACAAAGTAAACATTCATTGCTTCCTTAATGGTTGTCATTATGTGCCATCACATTGTCTCCCATTTATGATGATCCTACGAATGAAAGCTCTCAAAATCGTCCTGTCCTTTGACAGTCCTGATCAGTGCTTATAACTCAGGGCTGTGGTTTCTTTTATGGAATTGGCAAGGAATCTCGGTTAGCAGCCATGAGATCCACAGGGAGACCCCTTTGCTTCGAACCTCAGCAGTTTTATTGGTGAGTAAACCCCTCTGCAGGATACAAACCTACAACAGCACTGCCAGACAGAGGTGTGCCAACCAGATACAGAACATATGCAGAGTGTTTTATAGGTTTTGAGTCACATACACATGCGTTGGAGCTGCTGGTGAGCAAATAATGGGTGCACACCAATAGATAATGTATTGATGAACAAAACAATGTGAAGAAACTACAGGGGGGACATGACATACAGTAAATACCAGTGATTACATAGTATTGATATGGCACAGAGAAAGGCACATGAATCATTACAGGGTTTGGGTGTGGGTACTGACATGCAAGAAAACAAGTCAGGGCAGTTTTCTGCAGCTCAGCAAATTAAGAGAACAAAAGCCTCAATGCAGTTAAGTGCTAACAATGTAACAAGTTTAACTCTGCAATTAAATGTAGCAGCCACCTCAGGTGAGTGGAGAGTCTCACTCTCTTAAAGAAACAGATGAGCTACAGGGAAACAAAGGCGCCTGGCTTGGAATTCTGGTTCTTTCTGGGCAAGAAGAGCAGGAATGCTGCAGGTTTGATTTTATAGCACAAAGGCACATATAAACAACTTTTCTCTATAAAGGTTTATTTGGATTTCCCCAACACAATCAATCCACCTCATAGTTGATCTTCCTCTTCTTCTGTTGTCCTCGACTTCCTCAGCACGACTGTTTTCTCCCCTAAGTCTTGCCCTTGCATGTTGTGCAGCACTTTCAGTTGCATCATTTTGCTTCCAGGGAAAACTCTTGAGTTTATTTGATCTAGCACCAACTGTTTGTCTTTTAATTGGCCCAGAGTATTTGCAAACCTTCCCTCCAAAACCATGTTTTGAGTGCAATGATTTTCTCTCTGTTGGGTTTCATACTTCCCAGCTTTCACACCCATACACAGTGACTGGGAATACAATTGTGTGGATGATCTTGGCCTTGGTATCCAGTGAAACATCCTTACACTTGATGATCTTTTCTAGTTCCTTCATTTCCACCCTTCCAAGACTCAGACTTGCTCAAATTTCTTGGCTGCAGTCTCCATTTGAATTGATAACTGAACCCAGGTATGCAAAATCTTTCACAGTTTCAATTTTTTCATTGTTGACATTAAGGTTGTGTAATGCTTCTATAGTCATGATTTGTGTTTTCTCAACATTCAGTTGCGCTTCTGCTTTTGCACTTTCATTTCATCAGCAGTCCTTTCAATTTATTGCAGATTTCTGCCAGGAGTATGGTATTATCTGCATATCTTAAATTACTGATGTATATTCCACCAATTTTCACTCCCTCTGATCCTAATTCAGATTTCCTTATGGTATGCTCTGCATGCAGAGATAATATATACCCTTTTCTGACACTTTTCCGTATAGGAAACCACTGAGTGCTGTGGAAACAGGGCATGGAAGTGACCACTTAGCCTTCTGTTCTCCACTACCCTCAGCTCCCTAGCAAGAGGTGTGCCATCACCTGCTTTACTCCTATTGGTGAAGAGATTTTTGGAAACAGAGAGAAAGTGGGTAAATGCACACTAGAGAAGAGGGACTCACAGTCAAAGTGTTTATTTTATATTAATCCAAAAACTCTTGGGGGCTGGAGTGGCTAAGAAACAATGCAGAGATGCAGGTACACTCAACAGGTGGAAGAGGAAGACCATACTCAAAACCTCAGCAGCCCAGTCAGCACAAAGTTGCTGTGGTTCATAGGAAACAATACAATAAGGAAGATTTTGCTCATGGGGGCTGCTGGGATGCATGCAGAGAGTGGGAGGGCAAGCACGAAGTGAGGAAACCAATTTGCCCGTGGAAGCACATCTATGGGTAAGTTTAGACAAACATTCGTGCACCACAGAAACAGCTTGGGGTAGTTTGCCATGACATGTGAACCCAACCATTGTGCCTAATGCACTTCTCCATCTCAACAAGGCATGTGCAGAATAGACAAAACTGATATTATTACACAGTTATATTCCACTTTATTTTCCTCTTGTGAGGAATACAAAGTAGTTTGCATAGCCCAGTTTTATCCTCACAACAGCAACAATGCTGAGAAGCAGCTTGGACTGCAGGTAAGCGACTGGTCCAACGTCATTCAGTGAGCTTCATGGTTGAGTGGGACTACAACCCCGACCTTCTGGGTCCTCACTCCAGTACTAAGTACCACACCTCAATGGCTCTCAGAAAGCTCAGAACTGTCTGAAACCATTGATGCCAGCACTTCTATAGAACTGAATGTGCTTGGAGTCAGCCTCAGTGAACAGTTTTTAACAGCCAGATAAGTGACAGATGTTGGTCTACTTTATATACAGTCTCTTCTCAAAATATAGGCCTGCTATTCAATATGTTTTAATTTATGATGCCTAAACAAGAGCCACTTTCTGTTAGGACTGGGGACAAAATCACTGGCATCCGCCTAAAGGTTGGAATATGATAATAAAATTAGGAATCCATTTCTCACCATAGGCTTCTTAACACATTCTATCTGCATGCATTGTGGATTTAGGGAGGTGCAATTACAACTTGTAGCAACCTTTTGTGTTTAATTATTTACGCAATCTAATAGACTCGTATGTCATCTCTAGCACTGCTCTTGCCTCATTATAAACTAGTGATCTTCCTTTACCAGCTTCAGGAAGTCATGCCACAAGGTTATTTATGAGTCCCTTGCTCCTGGGTTCTTTTAATAATGTTGTAAGTCACAGGAAGCAAAAGAAGAAAAAAGGCAAACAAATCCAAGACACAGTGGCTAGGCAATGCATGCTTTCTACCCATATCCAATTTTTTTATTGGCCGTATTTATATACATGGAACAATTGATAGTATTTTAATCTCTCCATATGCACACACTTTATATTTTGCAATTATAGATGCTTTGCCAAACATCCAGGTTATCCTAATGTAAACATATTGCCAGTTAAGAAGGAGAGAGGTAGTACTATTCAACAAATAATTTACCACACCTACTATGAGGGCCATCCCACCAAAAGAAAAAGAAAAAAAGTTGTTTATACAAGTCTACACATCCATAAATGCATCCTGGGTGCAGGTGGCTTACTGTGCTGCTTTCCAAGGAACAATCAGATATATATCTAAATGCACGTCTCAGTGAAATTTAATGCAGACTGACCATCTGTGATCGAAGTGTCTACCATGTGACCTGTTTGAAAATTGGGAAGCAAAATATTTATTCAGTATGGCTTGTGACCTTTGAAATAATAATTGTCTTCCCATGCAATGTAATCTTCCTATATAACACTATGGGCACTTCACAAATCACATGCTTTATAAAGCAGATGTAGCATACTTTATGTGAACTGGTAAAAGCGTAATATATACCTCCCTTCTATGTATGTACAAAGTACCAAATCCATGTTTACTGTTACTTGGTGTAAAACATTTTCAAAATCCTGGTTTCTTCACTTCTGAGCCTACTAATGGAAATACAAAGCCCATATGTATCCCTAGTATAGCAAAGGCTTTCAGGAGAGCATTCATGCACCCAACTAGTAGCCTAAATTTTAAATGCTTCCTCTGCCAAATTGTTTAATGAGTTAGAATCCCCTGATATTTCTAAGACATTGAATGCAGATTGCTTTGGTATCTTTAATTAACTCTGCAGTCAGATGTGAGAGACATCAGCATTCCATACATGTCACCACAGCTAAACAGGGGGACAGATTCATGGATCATCACTTTAGTACTAATCTGTTCAGGCAGAGATAACAGTTGAAAGGAAAACACAACTGCACTACTTTCCCTACTTCTGTGGCAGAGAATTCTGCTGCACTGAATTATTCCATCACACTGGATCTGAGGTGTGGCAAAGTGACCTGCTCACAGCAAAAGCTGATTAGAATGGGGCAAAGACAGAAAAATTAAATGCAGAGATGCAGCTCTTCTGTGAATGTGGGTTATCTATTACTAATTTATTCCTCACAGCATGTTATCTGTGCTCCCATGATCTCCTAGTATGGAAATCCCTGCCTTTGCCAAACAAATCCAGTAGCTGGCATCCATGCTATCACTCACCTAGACCTGAGTGTTCAATAGCAGCTCAACAATGCTGTGCTTGGTTAATGCACAAGAAGGTACCTGATACAGAGCCAAATCATTTGTCCATCTACGAGTAGCTTATATTGTCTACGCTGCTTTGCACAGGCCCCTCAGGGTTGCACACAGGTTTAAATCCAAAATCTTTCCCATGTTTCCTTTCTGGATACATGCAACAGCACATAATAGAGACACAAATATTAGCACAAGAGGCTTCAGATAATTCTATTCAAAGCAAAAAGGGGCAGTTCCACCTGCTCTCAAGACCATGCTATAGCACCAAATGTACCAGACAGTGGGGAGGAAAAAGGATGTACCAGCAGAGTAACACTGAAGATTATGGCTTTGCTGTGGCAAGGTCTGAGCACAACAGGGGAAGGTGAAATGCATTATAATGAGGCTTTTTATTTGATGAACCTCAAACACTTTGTGTTTTGACAGTCTTCTGCTTTAATCTGCAGCCTAAGAAAAAAGGTCTCCTCTCACTGTCTTAGTCAAGAAACATTTGTCTGGATTAGGGTATTAGAAGACAACCAGCCGCCTTTATGAATTGGGGCCTTGGAATTATCTCTCTGCTTATTGGGGCATAGAAATGAATTAGCATATTTTGATCCCAAAGCCTGAAATAATAAGCACGGCTTTACAGTGCCATCCTATGTCTTCTGAAATTACTGTAAACAGGCTGATTATAATTCTTTAATATCCCTGAGAAAATGTAATGCCAGTCTCATCTGACTCCTAACTGTGCAGCCAAGGACACAGTGCAAGAAGTTCATGCTGTTTCAGCTTGTTTGAATGGATCTCTCTCTGGTGTCTGTTTTATTTTTGTAAGAGCTGGCTTGACAACCTCTGTATTTCTAAGAATTAAATGTGTCTTTTGGGACTCTGTTCTCCTATGAGTACTTACATCCTGCCCATAGCTAGTAAACACACATGGTGGTTTAATTAGATTCAAAAGTGCATCCTAATTTGAGAAAATATAATTTGACACCTAGAAAACTATTGTGATTTCAAAGAGTCAGTGATGTGCCACAGTTCCTACTTTGGTTGAACTCACTATGCTATTTTTCTGACATAAAGAAGAATTTTGCTGTACTATTAACCATGCAAAGCTGATGTCATCCTGTTGCATTCTTTAGATTAGCACCTGGCACAAGAGTTTGGGAAGGATGAAGAGAAATCTTGATTTCCGACAAGTGTCAGGTACTCCTATCAGTTGACCTTGGCTCTCTGACCGTGGACAGGCACTTTATCATCTATTCCCACTCTCAGCCATAATTAGTTCCAGGCAGATAAACCTATATGAGTTGTGGGAAGGGGCGTGCAGAAGGGGCACTGTAAACATATTCTCTGTTGAGTTTTGTTGCTTTTGTTCCTGTTTGAAGAAATCTCTTTTCTTTCCACACTGGCGTGCTTACTGCTTTCAAAGCAAAAATAATCTTTTGCCTCTCAGCATTAAAGACAAATTCCTATGGGAAAGCTATGCAAGGAGTGTTAGCTGAAACCATGCAACTTAGCTGCACATCTCTCTTCTTCACTGTCTTGCCTTAATTTATTGAAAGGGCTTTATTAGACATTTATATCCAATTTAAATAATGTTCTACATCAGGAATATAACAACTTTCTCCTGTGTGTGTTCATTAAGTACATGCACAAGAGTCACGTGGTTGGTATGACTGTTGAGTCTCTGTCCCCGACACAGGAATCCTAGTGGAGCTACTGGAAGGAAGCCCCTCCATTCCAGATGCCCTGCATCCAGCATGCTGTTAACTGCAGCGAGTGTTATTTTCTCCTTCCTCCTAAGTGGTAAATATACCGCCCCGCTGCAGTGTGAGTAGAGCCTGGCTTCAGCAGGCCTCAGGACAGGGACACTGAAAAGGTGGGCAGGTAGCTTAATGGGCTCAGGGTCAGTGGTGTTTCCTCTCTCTGATGACTAAATCCCTGGAATGTAAAGGGACAAGATACATCCGTGGAATGGATACAGCCGCCATGGTGTATAAGGCCAGTTGCAGGTAGTGGGTGATGGAAGGAAACAGGGTAGGAGGAGGAAAGGGAGGCAGAACAGTTGGCAAGATTACCTGCTTCGATTGTCAGGGAGGGAGTTGTGGCAAAAAAAAGCTAGTTGGCCCATGGAGCCAATATGTCCTGTCATGTCACTGGCCAGTCTTCAGTTACAGGTTTGATATCATGAAATTTAAAATCACAACAGCAAACGTTCTTGATTAAAACCTGTAGGAAGCTTGAAAAATGGAAACTAACTCCTATTAAATCTGTCATGAGTCATGATCTACTTTAAGGGCACTCAGAAACACAATCAGGAAAAAAATACAGCTTAATTGTAGAAACTAGCAAAATCAAATAAAGAGCTATAAAGAGGGAAAGTATCCAAAGATCATCTAATCAAAGTTCCTGCCCAAAGGCAAAATCCTCTACATATTAACCTCCTACCATTACCCAGACATTTAGTATACGCCAAGTGGGGAGTTGTAGTTAATAAGACACTCCACATCAAAATTGTTTGCCAGTAGTGAAAGAAAATTTTGTTTATAAAGCTGCTATACATCCCTCCATTCTATAAGGTCCAGGGAATTTCAGCCTGATCAATCAAAACCTGTCACAGATACACAAACTGTACTTGTATGGACATCCCTTCACTTCTCTCCCCACTTGTTCACTCATTCACTCACTCACACATACACACATCCACTCACCGCTTTAAACGTTCCTTTACATATCCAGCTGCCAGGAAAATAAAACAGAAAAAGAAAAGCACAAAAATACACTCTAATGCACTATGGTTCTTGCCACAGAAGCCTATTCCTGCAGCAAGCATCCTGGATGGTCTAGGAATGAGACCTCTGGAGCTGGAAACAGAGAGTCCATCCCTACAGCATTTTCCCCTTTTTGCCAGGTCTGTGACACAGGCAGCAGTTGTCTATTGCTGAAGCACCAGGACCAGGCGTGAAGGAGGTAGATGGAGATCTTGGCACGATGCAGCAAGGCCAGAGACAAAGGCAGAGTCAGGAGCAAACAAGGGTCAAATACCATTAAGGCATAGCAAGACCAGAAGCAAAGACATAGTAAGGAACAAGGAAGGGTCAGATATCCAGCAAGGCATGGCAGAACCAAAGGTAAAAGCAAAGTCAGGAGTAGGTGAGGGTTACATACCAACAAGGCATGACAGGTCCAGAACCAAAGACAAGAATCAGGTCCCAGACAAGTTAAGGATGGACCAGAGGCAAGAGCAAAGTCAAGGGCACCTAAGAGTCAAGGCAGCTGAAAAAATGGGAGGACCTGAACCATGAAGCAGCCACTCTGAAAGCCCACGTAGCTTTGGCAATGCTGAGCAACAAAAGGAAGCTTTAAGAGAGCTTCCCAGAACTCCAAGCTATGTTGGAGTCCTTGCAAATTCCTACAGGTTGGATCCTTGTCCTGCAGGTACTTGCAGGGTGAACCATGCTGCTCTTTACCATCAGGACTCCAGGAGCCAAGCTCTGTTCTCAGGAGAAATCTGAGAAAGCTTGTAGCATGAAATTTAAGTTAGACAGCAATCTTCTGATGCTGGATCCAGACATATAAGCGGACCAAATCTCAACCCAAATTAGGTCACAGTATATTTATCACAGCTATTTTGTTTAAGGTTAAGAGTTGGGGTTTAGAAGAGAAAGACAGAGTCAAGGATGGCAAGCCCATTATGTTCAAGTTGTATTTTACTCCTACATGAGAAGCTACATGTACTGAAATTCCTTTTCCTCTACAATGATTAAAAGGTGAAGACTCTCTCTTTTCTTGGCATTTGGCCAGCCTACAAGTATAAACAGGGGCATTGACATTTATGTTTAAATTGTTAAAAGTGGATCCTGGGGAAATAAAAGAAGACCCCGCTTCTGAAAGAGAGGTGATTACTAATGCAAGAGATATATAAAGCAATGAATTGTTCATATACATTTCAATTATTGTTTTGTTTCCTACCTGTGAAACAACTGGATGTGACATGAGAATTTACTCCATGTGGATTTGCTTCATATGAGTCTGCAAGTAGTGCATATAAAGTTCACATAAAGCTGTAGGAGTAACTAGTTTTACAGGTAATAACTATTAATATTTTCTTGTGTCATACTTTTTAAAACAAAACAGAACTCCAAAACAGATTAACAAAACACTGGACTTTTTCTGCCACAAATAAAGTTCATGTCTATGAACCACAAAATCAGCAGAACAATACCTGTTCAGCTAGTTTGTTCTGCTGAATTGCTGAAACTGGTGACACATTACAGCACTGGGATATAAAAAGAGAAGGAAATTGTCCAATGGAGAGGTGCACTAGCTGTACTCCAGACAGAGGGAAGAATCTGTAATTCTTAAAAATCTTTTTTAAAAATTCTTAAAAATCAAGAAGAAATCTTATAAGAGTGATGATACAACCTAGGAAACTGAACTCACCTTACTGCTTGTATTAACCAAGCAAATCAACAGAAATGGGTTGGAAAAAACATCTGTCCATGTGTAAGAAAACAATCAAAATGAAATATTATATGTTAAATTATTCTAATGACAATGCTGTGAACAAGGGATTGCAAGTTGAACAGTTTTCTTGAAAATTAGTACTAGCATTAAATTGTTGCATCTGAGTTAGCTGTGGAAAGGTGCTAGGTAACCTTAAATTACTCACCACTTTATCTGCTATTATGAGCCTTCTTTTCAGCTCTTCCCTTGTATCGTCAATTTTATACAGACAAGAAATTTTGCTAAACATTTTGTACATTTCTGTTGTTCTTACGTGCCATCAAGCAGCCTCTGATTTACGGGAACGCTATGAATGGATGCCTTCCAAGATGTCCTATCCATGACAGCTCTGATCAGTTGTTATAAACTCAAACCTGTGGCTTCTTTTCCAGAATCGATCCATCTCATATTTGGCCTTCCTCTTCTTCTTTCATCAATTTTACTTAGTATTATTGTCTTTTCCAGTGAGTCTTGACTTCTCATGACATGCCCGAAGACAGACAACTTCAGTTTTGTCATGTTGCTTCCAGGGAAAGTTCTGGATTGATTTGATCTAGGGCCCGCTTGTTTGTCTTTCTGTCAGTCAAGGGTATTTCCAAAACTCTCCTCCAACACCATGTTTCAAACACACCCACTTTCTTCCTGTCTGCTTTCTTCACTGTCCAGCTTTCACACACACACACCTCATGTTCAGGAATATTGTGGTATGCCCTCGGTCTTCAGTGAAACATCCTTATACCTGATTATCTTTTCCAGTTTTCATTTCTGCCCTTCCAATGCTTCAGTCTTCTTCTGATTTCTTAGCTTCTTTTGAACTGATGATTCAGCCAAGATAAGGAAAATATTCATTCTTGACATTAAAGTTGTACAATTCTTCTGTCATCATGTTTTTGGTTTTATTAATGCTTGGGTACAGTCCTACATTTGTTCCTTCATTAGGAATCATTTCAGCTCATTGCTGCTTTCTGCCAGTAAAATGGTTATCATTTGCATATCTTAAATTACTTCTACCAATTTTTACTCCATCCTCCTTGATCTTGATCCAGATTTCCTTGCAGTATGTTCTGCATACAGATCTGCAAACTGCTGCCCTTTGGGAGTTTGTCCCACTCCATCACCACTAGGGATATCCATTCTCTTCTGCTTATGTTATTACTGTTCCTTAAGGGGGTGGATGCATTTTAGTCTGATGTCTCCACTTTGAACATTCTGCCTTGAGAGGCCCTGCTGCAAACCATCCCAGTGAGACAGTCTGGCCTCCTGGCAACACTGCTCCTTACCTTTCTGACACTCTAAACCCCCTTACCAAATTAAGGTGTGCATCCAAGAGTGCAGTTGTCTATTACTTTGCAAAATAGCAATGTTGCTGTCCATAGAAAATGGGCGTCGCGCACAAAAACAGTGAAACATTTAATCTTTTTTATTAATCCATACTAGTCATTCAAACTTAAATGTATAATTTCTACTATTCTAAGATCATCAGGGTAGGGTTTTTTTTGCCTTTTCTAAGAATAAACTGGAGAATTGGGAAAAAATATAAAGCTTTGGAATAAATGCCTATCATATATACACACACGAAACACACACACACATACATACACACACTCTTTTGGTTTTAAGAAAGGCAAGCCAATACTAGTAAAATATATTTCAAATATTGCATTACAGTTTATGTTCAGAAAGGCACATCATAAATTCCCTCTGTGGAAAATAATACTTTGGGTACTTATTTGCATTACCGCAGCCTGTCATCAACTTACTTTCTCATTGGTGTATGCCCTCAGGGTAAACATTTTCACATTTCAAGCTTAACATTACCCCTTTTAAATGTTCTGGATTTCAGAAGGAAAATAATCTAAAGATGTGAAGGCTCTAGGGGAAAAAAGCAGAACAAATTAGAAAAAGTGTCCTTTCCCCACTTTTCCCCCCAAAAAGCCTCCCCCCCCCACCCCAGTGTTTAAATTGGGGAGGATTTCTTGCATTTTCCCAAAAGATTCTCCCTCTTTTTCTTATTTCTGGGGCTTCTACAGAAATACCTAAGATCACGCTGCAGAATAAGGTGTACAGTTGTTCTGACTGCACAGGTTAAAAGAACCCTGAAGCTCTGAAGTCAAATAAACTGAAAAAGAGAAAGATCATATTTGGGATCAAATTTCAACTTAGATAATACATCCCTGACATGGTCTAGTCATTTTGCTCAGCCTTCCTTGCTATGACGATGTGGGGAACTGTTTTTCAAAAGCAAGATGGATGCAAAGCTTCCCCCAAATCCTGGAGCTACAGCAGAGAGGAATAAACTGCTCCCCAGCACCAAAGCCTGGCTAACACCTGGGACCGTGCTTCCTGTAAGGAAATGCAGAGATCTGCCCCTGCATCCTCTCTTCAACTCAGAGCTGGAGTGGGAATGAGCAGTGCCTGGACTTGTCTTCATTCCTGATGAGCACTTGAACATGGGGCACCCATTAGAGGCACAGCTGAAGCAAGCTAATGCATCCATGCTGCGAGCTTCAAGCAGAATTCTCCTCCCCAGCTGTAAGCTTCAAGCTGGAGACATCCGATTTTCCTCTGACCTTGTGCAGCATTTCGGAGACACAGTACGAGGTCAGGGACAGGAGCTGTCTACTGGGGCGAAGGAATCCTGGTGACGGCATTTTTTTTCCGTTGAAAGTGTCTAACCTTGACTCCACAAAAGTAGGAAATGCACAGGCCTTGAATATTTTTCTAGTCAACTAACCTGATAGGAAAGTAAGCCATGTGTTTGGGCTAAGAAGGCACTTAGTGCACATTCTTGAAAAGACTCATGGTGTAGGAAATCACACCTGTTGGTGACAACCCAGGACGTAGACTGTGTCTGTTTAATCTCACATTTTGTTTGACAGAGAAGTCTGAGCCTGTTGTAAATCAACATCAAAGCAAGCAGATAAGTGTGTTTGCGAAGTGGTGCATCTGTGACCGTTGTAGTTGAGTCCCCTGGCAATTGGACAGGTTTCTATTTCCCTCCATATACCAAGGAATGTTATACATGCAAGGGGCATTTCTTTGCGAGGAGATATACTGGCTGCTTTTAGGAGACACTCTGGCAACCTCAATTCTTTCTTCTAAAAGTGCTGGTGTACACATTTATTAAACCTAAATGCAAAGTGGAGTTCTTTTTCTTCAACAACTCCAAACTTAGATCAGCTTTGTAATACAGATTTTTGAATGAAATAGAGAAACATAAGAAGCGGTCTTATACGAGGTCAAACTATTTGTCTGTCTAGCATGGCACTGACTGCAAGTACATTGTTTCTGAAGCCATAGGTGTGGAGCACAGTCATATGCCATCTTATGCAGGAGCATGGTGCATTAAGCCAAAATTTCCTATTATAACCAAGCCAGACCAAGCTTCCTGTTTCTTAACTGAAAATTCAAGGAACTGAGTCCTCCCACATACAAAACATGTGCTGTAGCAAGCAGCTCAGTAAAATGAAAAGGTCTTTTCTGTTCCACCTATTTTGCTTTGCCTTTTCAGAGAATTCTGCATCTTTAATGAATTTAGTAGAAGGCAAGAGTTGACTGGTCTCTAGATGTTTTGGTCTCCAATTCCCATCCTTTCTCACCTCTGGTTATGCAGGCTAGGACCTATGGGAGTTGTAGACGAGAACAGTAGGAAGGCCTCAAGTTGTACATCCCTGCATTAAAGGCTCCAGTATTCTCCATGACATTTTTAATTACTTAACACTATACTGATCTTTATCTGTGTCTATATTCTCAGTATGCTGACAAATGTGGAAGAGAGGAAGTGTATTTAGGAACTGGAATAGAGAAACAACTGAAATCTGGTTCAGATACCTAGTACATCTCTTCAAGAGACAATCATAACAGGCTTATGTGAGTGGAATAGCTATTTCATGGAGATCCAGGAAAATGTATATACAACTGTGATGTCAGCATTGATGGAAAATAATCTGTCATATTGACATATTGTTAATGGAGTCTGCATCTCTAATGGAATATTGATTTCACTAATGTCCTTCCATGCTGTCATTTGAGAATATAATATCCTTGTTTGTTATGCAGTACTCCAGTTCACATAAGGTAACATTCAACATAGCTGTTCACTGTAATTCAGTAAGAAAATTTGTTCTGACTTTGTATTCAGAAGTACTTACTAATATTGTGAAAAACATATATCCTAAAAAGGGGGAAGCAATCTGTCTCTAGCTTTAGCAATTGCTCACAACTGGAAAGGGTATTATTATTTGCCTTTTATTATTGATATTCTTGTTATTATTTCATTATCAATGCACATGGCAATTGACAGAATGTCATAAAAAGAACCCATCCTTTCCTTAAGCAACTTGACATTCTAAGATTCATTAGAGTAGGTGAGAAAAAGGAAAGAGAGGGTATCATAGGCAAGGATAAAATGGAACAATATGTGTATATTTATTTATGCAGACTGAGGCTCAGCTTCAGTACAGAGTGAAGACTAAAAATTGAGCCAAAACAGTCATGGAAGAGGTAGCTTTGGAAGAAAGATTGGCAATAAAACAGTGGCATTCTGAGAGGCATTCTGAGAAGCATTCTAGACATAAGCAGCAGGAAAAGAGGATAAGTGGCATTATGCATGAGAGGAAACTTTCAGGCAGTTGACAGTGGTCTTGCTAGAGGAGCAAGGATCATAGGCAGGCATATATGGGAATATAATAGCAAGGAGCCCATGAAGAGCTTTGAACATAAGGACATGCGTGCTAGTATAAGGATTAGATCAGCAACACCTCCAACCACTAGGTGGTGCACTTAAGCCACTGTGAAGGAGATGCTAACTCACATGATCGGCTCTTTCAGCTCTGCAGAACGCTCCAGGTACCTTTCAGAGGATTGTTAATGATTTCACTGTGGTGTTGTCATCTTTTCCTATTTCAATTTTTTCATCTCTTTTCATAAAATATAGGAGGAATATATGTTGAATTTGGATTCAAACTAGTAGGGAACAAGTCATGGTCTTGGGACATCCATGTAGATACAAATTGTCAGAAAGCTAGAAGAGGTACTTTAGGACTGATCTCAGCATTTGAGCCCCAAGAAATCATGAAAATTGATTCTGAGTCAGACAGAAAAAGGAGGAAGCACAGCTGTCACTTAATCTTTCAGAGGACAACTAAGCTGAAGCCAGGGGAACACACTGCTAAAAAAGAGAAGAATGGGATAGGAATATGAGGTTTAGGAGCTAGGCTTACAGCCCTCCAATCTCTCCTCTGATGTCCCCGGCTGAAGCAAACGGAAAATACTTGACGATTTTATAACTTACAGAATATGATTGATCAACAAGGACAAGTCAAAGCAACAACTAAAAGATGAAGGAAAAAACATACAATGGTTTGCTTATCACCAACTGATTTCAAGATTGAAAGAGGAAGTACAATCAGGGAAAAGTAATGTAAGAGATTTGGCAGATTTTTTAAAGTTGATTACACAGCAGAATGATCATCTACTAGGAAGACTTTACAAACAGTTACTATGTATGTCAATTTGGAAGCAAAACCTTGGAGAAGAAGTATTACTTTTTCAATGGGAAGCTTTATGGAAGAAAGACAGTAAATTCACAGCTAGCGAAGCACTAAAAGAAAATTGGTATAAGATGGTGGTGGACTTGTGAAACAATTAAAGCATTTTGGAAATTGCAACACGTGGAAAACCAAAAAACCTGTAGCAGTAAGTTTCCTATGAGTTCTAAGAATATACTTTTGAATATAATGCTAGTGATACTTTAAAAGAATATGTCAGAGTTATTTAAATATACGGCAACTGCAGCAAGAATTACAATTGCCCCTAAATAGCAATCACCAGAATTCCCAACAATTGATGAATGGAAAAATAAGTCGGCAGAATACACAGTGACGGCAAAATTATGTAACTAATTATGTAAATAGAAGACAGGTTGAAGAATTTAATGGCAAATGGAAATTGTATTATACCCAGTACAATTAATAGGATGTAAAGGGGAGACTTATAAAAAGCAGTTGAGGATTTATAATTAATTTAAAGTGATTGAAAAATTTGTTGGTATACCGAATAATAATTCCTTTTTTTCCTGAACTTCCACAGAGTTCTGAATGACAGGAAGATAGATACTTTTGGTCTCTTTGAAATGTATGGGCTTGAATGTATTGGTTATACTTGTTCAAAATCCCTAGGCAACTTTATTTTATTTTACTTTTATATATTTTTATGTTTCTTCTTTCTGTATTTTATTTAAGAAAATAACAAAAAAGAAAAAAGAAATAGGCTTGCAGTGAAAAGGAAGGGGCATCACAGGGTCATAACATGCTCAAAGAGACTTGCAGCCAAAATACTCACATTGAAGGAAGGACTTGGTAGCCTATCTGTGATGGGAAGGGTAGGCTGCAGTAGGCCATGTCAGTTTCATGAAAACTCTCTTTCGTGATGCTTTTACTCAGGGACTTTGCAGGCACTGTGTTATGCAAAGCCTGTCTGGGACTTCTGTCCCTTTTGGCTATAAGAGGACACTATCCGTAGCCTAAGGCAATGCTTGCTTGCTTGTAGTTTGCATAATAAAGGTAATTGACTAGAAATATCACTTGCCGGTTTGACTGCAAATACAGCCAGGGGTCATGCAGGCCACAGTTTGCCATGAAACTGAGGCTGTTTACTGCTAACTGCCATCCAACTATTCAGTCATTTAGTTATAAAATTATTTTTGGACTTCAAAATCCTATGCTTTCATGTGGCTTTATTTTCAGGAAGAAAGAACAGGCCTTGAAGCAGTTCACCCACCTACCCCCTAAATTATTGATAGATTACCATTATGAAGTTTGAACCTCTTAATAGACTCCAGTCCGACCTCCTGCTTAAACAGTTTCTAAACCCCAGTAGGTTTTAGTTCTCTATTTCTGGGCTTTAGGCAAGAAAACCCTTCTGCCCAGCTCCAGGGGGAAAGAAATACAAAGCAAGCTGCTTTGGATTTTCTTGCCCAAGGAAATAGAAAACTTAACAAAAACTTTGTGAAAATCCTAAGAGCACAAGTGGTAGCTTTGTAACAGCGCAGCTCTTCCAGTGAAAAGGAAATTCTCTTTTAGCACAGCTCAGTCAAATGTCTAAAACAATTTTTTAAAGAAATTAATTGGAGGAAGTAACAGAGAAAGGGATGATAGGAAAGAACAAGAAAAGACCACACGCATACACGCAGAATTCCAAATAAAAAAGGGAGCCATCCAGTGAGGATGCCGATAGACCTCCTAACTTGGAGGATTATGGGCACCCTATTGAGAATGGAGCATGGTGGTAAAGATTGCTTCCATGCTTTTGGACACTGAAGCCTTTCACATCTGCTCACAAGGAGAACAGGTTCATCCTACCTGGCAGAGCCTCATCCATTCATTCATGAGACTTCTATGCCGCCCCATTTGCCGAAGCCTCGGGGCGGCTCACATCCATAAATAAACTTCCATAGAATAATATAAATTAACAGCATAAATTAAGTCGCCCTGGCCAAAGAATAAAATGAATAAATACTATTAACAATTAAAATGACATTTGAATAAAAAGGTCTTAGCCTGGCACTGAAAAACAAATGACGACGGCGCCAGGCGGACCTCTCTGGGGAGCGCATTCCATAGACAGGGCGCCACCACAGAGAAATCATTCCTCCCCTCTCTGCCTCCCAGAACACATCCCTCACCCAGTGCCATCTCTGAGATCGGTATTATGGCCTTGGTTCTGCTGCCGGTGTGGAAAGAACCATGCCAGCCACAAAGATGTAAGCAGTGCATACCAAAGGCGGAATCCCCATTCTGATACCCTCCATTTCTGAAGTACGTGGTGTAGCCAGCAAATCAGAAAATTATTTAGTGGTTGCATCTACTTTCCGAACAACTCTGAATGTACATCTCAAAAGAACCAGTCAGTTTCAACCATTATTTTGAAAAAACCCTGCTTTTGGATGCATGTTTGGGAACAAAAAGGTTAGCTAAGCTTATTCGGGTGTCCTGACGTTTTGCCAACTTACCTAATCAGAGCTGGCACTGTGTGACAAACATGGTTTCCCACTACCAAGGGGCCGCCCTCCACTGACGACAGCCCCCTGCAGCTGCTCCTCCATGCCACCATTGCTTGCTCACGTGCTTCTCACTGTAGTTCAGTTTAAGGAGAAGCCATAGATCCCACTGCCTAGTTATTCACTGGTTTCCGCCAGTCAAGCAAGCAAGCAAGCAATAGCAATGAGGAGAAAGAGGACAAGGAGTTATAGCAGCTATTGCAATAGCGGTGCGAAGATAGACCCACTGAGAGATGGGGCCCTCTGAGGACACAACAGTCCTCAAAAACCCGGAGCCAGCTCCTCACTAGATACTTTAGGGGGCACTGTTAAGCTACATCAACATATAGGAATTGGTCGCACATCAAAGCTGTTCATTTTAAACCTGTACTAGTGACCAGATGAAAGCTTTTGAAAATTAAGAGCACCGGGTGATATGAAAAATACCTTTTTGGAGGTATCCTTTAGTTACATATTCTAGTTGACAAGAAATGCCATGTTTACCACTTTGTAATACACAGGGAACTGTTACAATAATTTCCTGAAAGATAACGAATATTGAAATGGTCTCAGAGCATACTGAAGAGGAAAAGGTGTGATGAAGAAGTCCCCCCACCCCTCTTTCGCTGCTCTTTTAAGTTATAAGTTTTTAATTCACCCAGTTCACGGCCTGAGTTAGCAAAATGCAAGAATGCAAAATGGCAGCAACGCTGCTTCAATGTGCAGTAGACAATTTCGGGAACCTGGGAAGAGGAGGATATCCACTTTTTGTCAAAATGCGTGGCCTTTCTACCAGCTAGACGACCAATTCTGTGGCCACCTTGCAGGAATATTGCCCCTAATACCATTCAACAACTGCAGTTGTTTTGTCAACACACAGGGAAGTGGTTAGAGAATGACTGTGTGGCACTTGTTGTGGCTTTGTTTCACCATCCTGATTTATGTAAGAAATGTAGGTTGAATAAATGCATGCCAGTAGTCAGTGAGGGAACGTGCTTAAAAAAGCCACTGTTGCAATCTGAGGAGGAATGTGAGCCTTGCATGGACCCCACCAGCACTGCCTTGTGCCCCGCAATCTTCTGTACACTCTGTACAACCTAGCTAGCCCAGTTGTGAGTCCTTCAGGATCGGAAGGTGGGGAGTCACTCGATGATGAACTTTGGAAGTCTTTAAAGATAATAGAAGAGTGTGTAAAACAAGGGAACTCATTCCCCAGCCTTCATGTGTTGGACTATGTTAAGGTTCAGAGAAGGAATCCTTGGGAGCCCATTCCAAGGGAGTCTTATGAGTTGAGAGACACTGACACACCTTTACAAATGCACCTCAAGGCAGCCCCTACCAGGAACGGGGGCTATGGATATGAGCATGTCCCATTTACGACCTCTGATTTGTTCAATTGAAAGAATAATGCTCTGCTGTATAGGAAGGATCCCAGACAAATAGCTGAATTGTTTCACACTATCTTCTTGACTCATAATCCAATGTGGTCAGATTGTCAGTGCATCTTGAATGAATTCCTTTTGTCTGAGGATTGGAAACTGGTGAAGCATAAGGCTAAGGAATTGATATTGCTGACAAAGTGTCTGCAAACAGAGCTAGAACCAGAGAGAGAAGAGACAGAAAGCAAATGGTCATGCTGGCCACAGCGGTAGAGAGCAGCCTGAAGAAAGATTTGTTAACAAAATGAGATTTGTTAATTCCTGAAGGATCAGAGTGGAAGTTGCAAATGACGATGTTGTCAATAAAGGACTCATCCTCACATGAGATTCCATCAGAGGGGCTCAATGATCTAAATCAGGTGCAACCAGAAAGCATGCAGCTAACAGGAAGCCTTCAAAAAAATCAAATGAATGAATGAATGCAAAGGCTTGGGCAGGAGAAGTGCCAAGGAGAGCTATAA
The DNA here is from genome assembly GCF_004798865.1 of Varanus komodoensis. Lineage (NCBI taxonomy): Eukaryota > Metazoa > Chordata > Lepidosauria > Squamata > Varanidae > Varanus > Varanus komodoensis. The sequence continues at coordinate 13,272,604 of NW_025335701.1, read as the reverse complement.
CCTCTTGGTTATCTTTACCTGACGTTTCTTGGTTACAGCAAGGGTTCTCTATTTTCTTTTAATTCTTGTACTCCTAATTAGCAGCAGCAGCTATTATTGCTGCTGCTGTCTTCAATGTATTCCCAATCTTTGCACTCTTTTTCCCCAAGGATGTCCACCTGTTACTAAGATGAAACCCCCGGCTGCACATGTTGTTGTGCGCCCTGTAGATTGTGAAGCTGAGACCACAGTGTGCTTCAGCTTCAGAGGGGGTGCTGATGAAGAGGTCTCCCCTCCTTGCTGCTTTTATAAGTGTCTAATTCATCCAGGTCACAGCCTGAGTTAGCAAAATGCAAGAAATGCTTACAAGAGAAAACCTAGAATAGAAAGGCTGACAGAAGTGAAATGAATAGTGAAAGCAGGATAGGGTTTGAAGGAATAACTGGATGCAGGAGGGATATGGTCAGTCTGAAAGGGAAATAACAGGGAGGAACCGGAGTCCTAAGGTAAGGAATGCCTGAGAAAAGAAGTGGGCAAGCAAACTCGTACCTGGCAAAGGAAAGGTGCAAGCAAAAATGTAACCATGTGAAGCCTTGTTTATTCTGCATTACAAAAGGAGGCACCAGATAAAGATCTGGGCCTCAGTCTTTTGGAATTAACCACTGTGTGCCTGAATCTTGTTCTGCAGAATAAAATTATATAAATAAATCTTCACACCCCTGAAGTGTGTTTCATTGGACTAATAGCACACCAGGTCATGAGCAAGTCCAGTTTGGCCAACCGGTGAATGAGATACTGTAGCATCCAGCAGCACCTTTTTAAGGAAGAATTGCCTGGGAATTTTAATGATCCTGAAAACAAACTCATACTCAGTATAGGATTTAGTTGGGCAGACACACATGAAAGCTCTTCTGATTGATGGATTATGTGCTTCCTTAAATGTGTTTGTTTAACATTGTAAGCAACACAGTAAGTAGCATTGTTTCATAAAGCAACATCTCCAATACTATCAGTATCTTCAGTGGTCAGCTAAGGTTTTACATCTTGTCTTGTTGTTCCTGAGTAAGTTCCTACACAGGAGAGAGAGATAAAGAGAGAGAAACATAGAAACAGAGCGAGTCAGAAGGGGCCTCCTGGGACATCTACTCTGTCCCCCAGCTCCAGCCGGCTCTGCTCATGACATGCCTACCATGTGCATCTCCAGCCTATCCTTGAACACCCTCACCAATGGGGCTTCAACCACTTCCCATGAGACCAGAGAAAGAGAGAGAGACCAGTGCTATTGGTTTAGCTTGCAGATTTCTATTAAGGTGTGTTAGTCTAAGTAAGCAACTATGGGATGTTCTAAACAATGTGACAGGTGATCATGAAGTAGATTTCTGACTACATGAGAGCACTGAATAAAGGTGAGAAGAAAATGTTTGTTGCTTATTGAAAAGAATACTTAAACCTTCCCTTCTCAATAAGACATCCAAGTCAATTAGAGATTCAACCTAATATAGTTTTTCAAATAGAAAATACCAAAATATTATTATAGCCACAAGTCTAATGCTACAAACATCAAAAATCCTAAGTTTGTTTACTGCCTTGAATATCAAAGTGATAGCAAAGAGCATTGACCATGGTTTATTGGCAGATCACATGCTTTGTATGCAAAACGCCCCAGATTCAGTCCCTGACCTTTCCTCTTAAAATGGCCCAGATAGCGGCAATAGGCAAGACCTCTGTCTGGGATTCTTGGTAGAAGCTAGACTTCATCTTTCTTGGGAGCAACAAAAGCTGCTCTACGATTCTGTTTGGATTTCCAGGAGTGTAATTTTAATTGGCTCATTTCTTCATAAGTTTGTGCCATAAAACCGACGTGCAAAACCTAACCTCATGGTTATAGAACATGATAGACTCTGTACTACATTTACATGGCCCACTGGAAAGATCAGTATAATTGTGCATAACAAATAATGATGACATTTTGAAAGATTAAACTGTATGTGCTTCTTCGTTGTACTGTACACTTCAGAAAGATTCATTCTACTGTTTTCATATAAGTATATATGATTTTTTTTGCAAAGGGTTATTTCTTGAAGATACTCCTCCTGCTTCAAGATAAGTTAGTAAGGTGGGGTAAAGCCATCTGTAAAACTTAGTTCTATTTTTGCACTAAAGTGCTAAGAACATCCTGTGCAAATTTCTGAAAGTTCAACAATTGAGAATGCTACAAAAGAATACAGTTTTAAAATACATTTGAAAATGTTAATTAGTATAAATGAATCAAATAATGAAAAAAATGACACCATCTGTGCTTTTTGTACAACTTGGAGCTGTAACTATTTTATCTAATACAAATATCTCTGTATCCATGGCAGCCAAAGAAATCTGTCTTTAAATTGGAACAATTACTTTGTGCATTAAAGGTTTGAAAAAGTTTCCCATCACACACAGTTTAGTGTGTGTGTGTGTGTGTGTACAACTCACTTTCTCCAATGCCCACAATCCAGCCAGGATTTTAAAAGACATGTTGAATTAAAAGCTACTGCAAAGAAACTGCCATAATTTCATTCTTTCTTTTTTTGAAATGAAAATATGAAAATACAGATTTTCTCTGACCTTTCCCCCCACAGTAACCTCTCTGCTAAATGTAAATTAGAGTACAATCCTATACAAATTTAGACTGAAGAAAGTCCTACAACTCCCAGCATCCCTCAGTTAGTTGTCTAAACATGCAGAGGATTGCATCCTTGGATGCCTTCAGAAGCAACTAGTTCCCTCTCTTTGGCCAAGCCTTTTAAAATGTGGGAGGAAAGGAAACATAGAAACAAGAAACAGAGTGAGTCAGAAGGGGTTTCCCGGGCTCTGACCCCCAGCTCCAGGCAGCTACAAGGAATGAATTTGGGCAAAGGAACGCTTGAGTCAACTGCCCACCCATTCCCTTAATTTACTGAGAAACTATGTAAGTCAAAGCAGAACATTTTAAACATGGAAAAGGTTGGTTTTCCACAGTGATGGTAGGTTTAAGGTTTTAGCTAGCAAGCAAGCAAGCAAGCAAGCAAGCAAGCAAGCAAGCAAGCAAGCAAGCAAAAGGGATTGTGTGAATGAACCTATAGGAAAGGAGAAGTGGAGGGAGAAGGGGAGAAATGCAGGCAGATTTATTTATGGAGACAACTCTAACTTAAGCAAGTGCTTGGAAGACATCTGTCACCGCCCTGGTCTTTATGACAAGTTCCATTGACCACTACTGGCAACTTACAAAAGCTCAGATGGTAAAGCAGAAGAAATGGTGAACTATACTCTCCCCCAGCAACCCACCCAAGGACCTGTACTCTCTTCCTTTACTGCCACTACTGCTGTGTCCCAAACCCACCTCCCTATCTATCCACCCCCTTGCTTCATACTCTCATACTTATCTTGCTAAAGTGGCTTCCGCTTGAAAAATGGTGAAAACCACTGTGCCACTGAATTCTTCACACGAGGAAACCGAAAACTGCAGCTACTTGGTGAGCAACAAGCATTTTGTGCTGGTACTGAAAAGAGGCTCTCCAAGGCCTTAACTACAATGACAGACCCAGGGAGAAAGTAATGGGTGAAGACAAGGCCTGTTTCTATGAAGAACTGCTCCAAAGAAACTTGGGTGGAGGTGGCATCTATGTGTGTATTGGTGCCTGAAAGCAAATGCAGATGCAGAACGTTAGTGTTGGGCCTTTAATCTGTATGCAATATATGCAATCAGTCTGTCCTAAATTTTAAGCTCTCAAAGAACCAAGAGACTCCAGTTGCTCAGAAGTGAAATGGAAACTTTCTCCATAGATTTAGACACATCTCTTACATAGCATCTACTTCTGCTTACAGATTTGTGCCATGGATTTACTGTTCTGTGAATAATAACGTATCGCTATGCCTAAGTGTTCTTCAGCTTGAAAATGACAGCAGTGTCTTGTTAAAAGATAACCATTCAATATGATATACCAGCCATCCCTAGCCTGGTACCCTCCAGCTGTTTTGTACTACAACACACATCATCGTTGGCCATTGCTCATACAGCCTAGGGCTGATAGGCACTGGATTCCAACAACATCTGGAGGGCACAGGATTATCAAACGTATCTGTTTAACTTGCCTCGTCAGCTTGCCTCCCTGGGTTTGCCATCTGAAGTGCTCTGCTTGCTTGTCCTACTGGCCCCCACTTCTTGCATTTGGCATAACTCAGGCTTGATTGTGTTGTCCCTGGTACTGTAAAGCAGTCTGTCCCTAGAACACCCACTGATGTTCTCTCCACATCCATTATTTTTGTATTCTCTTGTCTTTTATGTTGTTGGGTTTCTCAAATACCGCAATGAGGCCAAATGTGATGCTGAGAAAAACGTTTTGAGTCTCTAGCTTTCAAGTCATCTGCAAGAATGAGCTGTATTTTTTCAAGAGTTTCAAAATGAACAAGCAGACCCAGAACAAGGAAAAAGAATATGCTTGGGGGCTGATATCCTAAGGATCTGCAAATGCAATTAATTATGTTCCCCAGAGAAGCAATAGGTACCCTTATTCCCTCATCTTCAAGTGAGTCTGATATGATCACTCAACAGCTTAGTCTTACGAGTGAGTTTCATGCATGCTGTTTACAGACAGAAATAAATATTCTGAATGAGGTCATGTTACCCATTACCAGTGACAGAACTCCCTGAAGCCTCCCCATGACTGAGCAACTATTTCTTTAAACAACTTGGGTGCCTGAGTATTGTTATCAGTTGCATACATTTCTTTACACAAACGGTTGTCTTAAATACCCATCCCTAGATTTTCTTTGCTTTATGGTATTTCATACTTGCAATTAAGGGGTCAGAGTTGCACCATGTTTCATACACAAATCACAGCGGATTTGTGTACACAAGTGTTTCCTGCAGCAAATGCATATCGTCTTTGTGAGATGCATATGTTGGAAATCTCTGCCAAGTTAATTCTCAGTTCTGTGTTCATGGTTGTTTAAAGGTACATGCATATCACCCGCAATTTACCCTTTTATTGCAACAATGGCGTTAAGGGCAGCTCTATTCCTGATGCCAATAGCAGCTTTGAGGAAGAGGATTTTTATCAAGACTACCATTTATTTATTTATTTAAAGTTTTTATATGCCGTCCCCTTGCTATATAGCTATATTGCTTGCTTACCATGCAAGCAAAAAAGCATTAAACCCAAAATAAAAACCCACTTGCTCCTCTGTCCAGTCCTGATTCTCTCCCCCTACCAAGCACAGTTGCTATTTAGAGTAAAAATAGCCCAAAGTGGACATTTAATGTACTAATGTCATTATATACCATAAAGCATGATCCTTAGTGACTGGCCCAAAGTCAACCAACAAGATTTATTTTAATTATTATTTATTTATTAGAGGTTTGACTGGGCTGGAGCCCCCACCTTTTATGCTACCTAGACGAGGGCAGGGGGGGCTCCCGCCCACTCCATGGCGCCGAGCCTAAGAAATTTCTCCGATCAAGGCCTTGCACTCTGCAGCAAAACCCGATGTATGATTGCACAGAAAGCATGAAGAAGAAGAATGAATAAAATGTTACACCAGAGCAACCCATCATTATTCAAATAAAAACCAGTATAAAAACCAGTATAAAAACAGAACCTCTAATCAGCAGTTAAAATGATGGCTGAATAAAAAGGTTTTGACCTGGTGCAGAAATATGTAAAGTATCAGCCCCAGGCGCACCTCCTTAGCAAACTGATTTCACAGGTGAAGCACCACTACCAAAAAGGCCCTTTCCCTTGTAGCCACCTTCTTACTGCCTTTAAAGGTGGTTATCAGAGAAGGACCTCCGTTGATGATCTTAGGGTTCAGGTAGGTGTATACAAAAGGAAGCTAAGGTTCCACCCACCAATAGCACCTCCGTCTTGTCTGGATTAAGTTTCCATTTAGTGGCCCTCATCCAGTCCACCACCCAGCTCAGGCAACGGTTCAGAGCTGAAACAGCCTCACTTGGATCAGATGCAAATGAGAGGTAGAGCTGACCTCGGATGACTCCTCCCAGTGGTTTCATGTAAATTTTATGGTTGAGCTGGGATTTGAACCTAGATTTCCCTGATCTAAATCTGACAAACTATTACACTACAGCTACTCTTGAGTAAAGCTATCATACTTCACATTGCAGTGAGAAGTAGGAAATGATTTTAATATTTGTCAGTGTTGCCTGTTCTGGATAAAACATGTGAACATGTAAAGTTCTCAGTGGAATTATTCTTCCCCATACTTTGCTTTCAGAATATTCCATACAGAACAGTTATTCAGGAATAATCCTTCTGTTCACGTATTGTCTACAAGCAAATCTGTGGGTGTTTTGGTTTTTACTGGTATACATGTGTCAAAAGTGCTTCAAGAACTGACATCATTTCTACATTCCTACTTGAGAATAGGTCTCCTTGAAAGTAATGGGGTTATGCTACACATTGCGCAAGTTCCTACAGAGCCTTTATTTCAGTCATCCATCCTCACAACAGCCTGATTAAGTAGAAAGAGCCTCAGATTTGTACAGAAGCAGTAGGGGCTACTGAAAGTTCTCAGATCTTAGTCCAAGATGTGTTGTAAACCACACCAGTTCTCAAATTCTATGGGACCCAATTTTTTATTATTCTGATAATGAAAGGTGTTCAGCCTCAAAATTAAACAATGAAAGCCCTCACACAAGAACTGTTGCTATAGAGAAGAGATGTTAAATGCACCCAGTGCTCATAAGAACTACAATAAAAAGGGCAGTCCCCAGAGAATGGAATTACTTCATGCAACATGATCATCACACAAGTTAATTAAAGAACGCTGGTAAATGAACAAAGTTTTTCTGTGCATGATTTATTTTCCAGAAGGATGGAGATAAAGCTTTATCACTTTCCTTGCAACACTACAAACCTAGCTAAAAAACACTGGTGAAATAAGCAAGAGTAACAGATATCAGATACACAAATTTCTCATCAAGCCTAATTGCATAGCAAAGTCGCATTTTCTATATCCTCAGTACACCCTGCTCCCAGTCTTCAAAGAAAGTAAGAACTCTTCACCAGTAGCTATGAAAACAACTGAGATTATCAATAATGTATTACGTCACTTCTGGTATGCCTTCTACAGTATTCATTCTGCTTGTCCTCAAAGCAACCCTATGAAGTAAACAGATCACTATATTTCTATTTGGTGTAAAGAACTGATGCTGAGAAAGAATGCTATTTCTCAAATGCCATTGCCCCATACAGTGAGATTTCTCTTGATCATTTAGGTGGGTGTCAGAGCAGGGCAGACTGAAGGCAGCTCCACCATGGCTTTCTCCATCAAATGCATGTCCAGGACTAAGGTTAAACAGCTCTCTTGTTTTATATTTAAGTCTGATTACAAAAGACTATGATGGTTGCATTCACCCTATGTTCTAGCTCTTCTTCTTCCCCGAGGTCTGAATGCCTGCGATCCCTCAGTTCTTTGGTTATGCGGTACACCTCATTTCTCACAGAGCCAGTTGCCTTTAGTTGTTTCCACCCAGGGTCCTGCCCTTCCTTTCCTTTTTTTCACCTGTGTCTGCTCATTGCTAAGGCCTGAGTATCTGATTGACACATTGTCCTGTTCTGTGTCATGGTCCCTTATCTTCATGGAAGAACATCTGGCTGACCCATCGTACAATGTTGTCAGCCTCAAATACAGCTAAACCTAGATCAGTCCTTCCCTATTTCAAGGGCTACTAAAAGTCATTTTCTTTTTGAATCTATCCTCTGTTTGAAGGACTGTCCTATCTGATTCTACTTTCAAGATAATGAACCATAAGAACTGTTGCCCACCAGCAATCAGCACCTGGACAGCAGACCCAACAGGCTTACTATGGTTATAGTCTTCCACAGTATGGTGAGATATAATTAAAATTGAAATACAGTACAACAATCATTTCTAAATTTGCATCTATGCAAATAAATTAGCACATGCAAATCACCATCTTCTTTCTTGGTCGTGCATGTCCACTTTTATTTGCAGTTCATAAGAGGGTACCCTACCTTTTCTCTCAAGAGTTCTCCTAGCCACAGCAGGGGAGAATTGCCAACACAGTCAGTGTATTTGTTGTTGCTGCGGTTATGTACTATCAGGTTTTCTCCAACTTAAGGCTATCCCATCAATGAATGCCCTCCAGAACATCCTATCCTTCACAGCTCTGCTCAGTGCTTGTAAGCAGTCAGAATATATTGCTTGCCATTTAGAGTGTTGGTTGCCTGATTAAACTAATTGTAATTACAGCTGTCCAAAGCAACATCCCATTCAGTAAATAAGAAATAAATACATGGACTTCATGTCATTTATGATATCATGCTTTTCAGAATAAAAGAAAATATTTCAACATAATTGGATAAACCATGGATTCTTTGCTGCCGTTGTTATGTGCCATCACATCATCTCTGGTTTATTGCAATCCTATAAATAAAAGCCCTCCAAAATGTCCTATCCATGACAGCTCTGCTCAACTCTTGTGAATTCCAGGCTGCAGCTTCTGTTATAGAGTCAATCCATGTCGTATTTGGTCTTCCTTCTGTCTTCAACTTTCCCCGGCATTAAGTCTTGCCTTCACATGATGTACCCAAAGTATGACAGCCTCAGTTTTGTCATTTTTGTTTCCAGGAAAAGTCTGGTTTGATTTGATCCTAGACCCATTTGCTTGTCTTTTTGTCAAGTAAAGTTGGAGCTGTTGCCAGATTCTGCCTGTCCAAATAAGAACAAAGTTGGTAAATCAACCAAAGTTGATGGAAGGTACTTCTGGCTACAGAAGCCACCAGGTCTTCCAGGGACAGCTCTGGCTCCAGAAGCACCCCCAAACTGGCTCATTAGTTGGTGCCAATGTTATTTGTCCATTCTTTGTCCATCTTCTCCATGAAGCAAGGACTATAGCTAGGCCAGACAAGATGGAAGACACTGACACCCTACAGTAGGACAACACAAGCAGCTTGAATTCACCTCAAGAATTGCCAGGTATCTAATGCAACTCTTCCAGGGTCTGTGTTATAGGCATCACCTTAGCATCAACTGTAATTTCCTGATGATCTTCAGCCACATGCAAAGTCAAAGTCAAAAGGAGACATTTCCAGAGCATGGATCACTGTTGCTAAACAACTGCAGCATCAGCTGGGCAAATACACTCCATACCACGTAGGCCTTCAGTCACAAATCTGTTCTTCTTGGGAAGAGTGTAAACCCATCCAGAAGAGGCTGTTTACTCAGTTCCTGAAGCCAGCAGCAGCCCAGCAGCATGACATCTATCCTGTGGAGCCCAGTCTACGTTCAATGGCCTTCATCTAACCCATTTCTGCCTCCAGGGACTAGTCCAGCACAAGGACATCTTCAGCTGAGATGAGAGATTTGGAGCTTGCTGTTATCAGCATCCTGCTAACACCAAGCTCCAGTTCTGTGATGACCTTTCCCAGAAGCTTCATATGGATATTAATGATTACATATAATCATCCAATATGGATTGTTGTTCAACCAGTGTATGCTGTTCAACCAATGCATGTTGCTGAAATCAATCCATGTTGTTAAACCAGTCTATGTTCTTCTTTCTTAACAGGCCCATGGACTTCTAAATGTAAGTCCTCCAGTAAGCATTTGATGTTTTTCCTGAATACAGTTGCTTTCCTGAACAAAATAATGTGAGCAATCGGTAAGCAGAAATTAATTCAAGAAACTATTTATCAAGCAACTTGACTTTGTTATTTCAATTTCATATTATTATAATTCAAGTTGATTTTTAAATGCACTCAATATAGATACTGTTGTATGTTTTGAGTTGCTGGAGACAGGAACACAATCTGAAAGTCTGAAATTGCTTTTCTAGGCAATAATCTTGTATCCTAGTACAAAAATCAGTGAGTGTTGAAAAATACAAAGTCAATTAGGTGTCAATTTTGTTATGAGCAAGGCTTTGAAATTAAATGTTATGCATTTTTGTTTTTCACATATTGAATAGCCTATAGTTAGACTTTAATCTAGTAAAGTCAGCTGAATTTCAGCTAATGTTATTGAGAAAACAGTTGTTTTGTGCATACAAATAAGACATCAATGGAATGCATTACAAAGGTAGTCAAACTTATTTGGGAATAATAGATTTTGCTTTGAGGAGAATGACAGAATGGAACACTGTTTGTACTTTTGACAGCAGTGCCAGAAATAACTAGCACTGAAGGAGGACTATATTTTGTAAGAGCGATACATCTTTTCAAGGCAATATAAATTCCCGTTAAAATATGGAGAATATCTATCTGCTAACACTTTTCAGAACTTCTGAAATATGATTGCCTGGAACACAGTTGCACTATAGAAAGTTACATTTCTGACAGCGAAATTCTCTAATTGCTTAGGCAGGAAAAATTCTACAACACCTAGCATTCTTCCAGCTGGAATGATGGGAAATGTATGCATTTTTCCTATGTAAACTTGCATAACAATGAGCCAGAAAAGGTTTCATTTGAAGAGGAAAAAATAGCATTCCCTTGTAGCTCTTTGGTTTCAAGATATACAGATGTCTAAACCTTTTTCCAATTAGTTTACATCTTTCTTAAACTGTGATGTCCAGATCTTGACAGAATGCTAAAGCTGAGGCCGAAACAGAGCTCAGCAGAGAGGAACTAGTATCTCATATGATATGGAAATGATGCTTCTGTTAATGTCGACCAGATCAACATCTGCTTTTTCTGCAGCTCCATCGTATTGCTGACTCATATTCAGCTTGTGATCTACAACAATTCCAAGATCCTTCTCAATTGTAGTACTGTTGAGCCAAGTATCTCCCGTCTTGTAATGGTGCATTTGGTTCCCTTTTCCTAGATGTAGAACTTGGCATTTGTCCCTATAAACATCATTCTGTTGTTTTCAGCCCAGCATTCCAGCCTGCCAAGATCTCTTTTAATTTTGTTTCTGTGCTCCAGGGTATGAGCTATCCCACCCAGTTTTGTGTCATCTGCAAATATGTCAAGTATTATTTGCACTTCCTCATTCAAATCATTAATACAAATGTCAAAGAGCACTGGGCACAGGACTGAGCCCTGCAGTATCTCACTTGTTACCTCTCCCCAGTTAGAGAAGGTGCCATCTGTTAAGCACTCTTTGCTAAATGTTCTGTAGTCAACCTTGGCCCCACTCAGAAGTTGCTTTATCTAGCCCACTTAGCTCAAAAGTTGCTTTATCCAGCCCACTTAGCTAATCAGGACATCATGGGGCAGTTTGCCGACAGCTTTGCTGACATCAAGATATATTATGTCCACAACATTCCCACAGTCTACAAAGGAGAGTACAGCCTTGATCAGAAAATGAGATTAGTCTGCCAGGATTTGTTCTTGATATAATCATGCTGGCTTCTAGTAATCACAGCATTATTTTCAAGGTGTTTGCAGACTGACTGCTTTATAACCTGCTCCAAATTTTTTCAGGGATCAATGTCAGACTGACTGGGGTGTAATTCCCATGTTCCTCCTTATTTCCTTGTTTGAAAACAGGGGCAACATCAGCCCTCCTCCAGTCATCTGACATTTTTTCCATCCTCCATGATTTTTCCAAGATTATAGGCAGTGGTTCCGAGGGTTCTTCTGACAGCTCCTTTGTCATTCTAGAATGCAGTTCTTCAGGTCATGGAAATCTGAACATGTTCAAAGTCACTGGGTATTTCCTGATATTTGCCTATCAACCTCAAACTGTAATCCTGCCCATTCGGCTTGTACTTCACATCTGCCATGGAGGTGATCAACCCTCTTTTGGAAGAAGACTGAGCCAAAGCAGGAATTGAGCCTTTCTACCATTCTTTGCCCCCCTTTTGGACATAAGTTATCATTTTGCCATCTTCGATGAGTAGCTGAACCACCATTTCTTTCTTCATTATTTTACTATGCACATCCCAGATTAGGCCATGCAGTTGGAATGACTTCTGCTTTGCCTCTTTCTTCTGTTTTTCTTACTACCTAAAGTACTGAGAAGAAACACTCCATGTGTTTAAAATGTTCTACTTTTTCCCTTTCAGATATGAAAAGAAATGCCATTTAGGGTGAGTGTTTCCTACCATGCAGCACAGAAGACAAAGAGGAAGGTGCCAAACCCAGGAAAATGAAGAGGGTAAATATTCAGTTATTGAACTCCAGGTAAACAAAAAGTACAGTGCAGTGGTACCTTGGCTCATGAACTTAATCCATTCCAGGACTCTGGTCATGACTCAAATTGGTCATGAGCCAAGTTAAATTTCCCCATAAGGTTCAATGTGAATAAGGTTAATCCATTCTGTAACTATTTTTTTTAATCAGAAAAATGTGAAACAAAGTGACAAAGAACAACAAAGATCACAGCCATCTCTCCCACAACCCCCAGCACAACCACAATCGCGCCCGTCATCCCTGCACATGCCCATCAACCTGTCGCGCTGGAGGAGGGAGAGACCGGTGCGAACGGGGCGCACTGGGGGGGGAGATGGCCAAGATCACAGTTGTTCTCCTACAGGAAAGATGGGCACGATCTCGACCATCTTCCCCCCGCCCCTAGCACGATCGTGGCCATCTCCCCACTCGGTGGGGGGGGGGCAAGATAGCCACGATCGTGGTCGCCACCCAATGCAGAGTTCGCAACCTGAGTTAAAATTTTTATGAAATTTTTGTTCACGACCCAATTTGGTCGTGAACTGAGGCGTTCGTGGGCTGAGGTACCACTGTATGTTTCAAAACAGGTTCTTCTCAGGACACTCTTAAATCAACCTGATATCGAAACAGCTATACAATGTATCAGAGGTTTAATCCTAGATTGACCATTGCCATTTAAGAGAGACTGTTGTAAACTGTCCAGAGAGTTCCAGCCATGGGAAAGTACAGAAATGTAGAGTACATGAATAAAGAACACCTCTGAGGATGAATTTATTTCAAAACGTATTTGGCTCAAACTCTTGTTTTCATTCACTTCAGGTGAGGCAGTCACTGTTCTAAACTGGAATCTGAGCTCGGTAATGGACTGAATATGGGCCAATAAGCTGAAGCTCAGTCCAGATAAGACAGAGGTGCTGTTGGTGGGGAGTCCATCTGTTCAACTGGGGAGTTTTCGACCTATCCTGGACAGGGTTGTGCTCCCCCTAAAGCAGGGGTCCTCAAACTTTTTCAACAGGGGGCCAGTTGAAAGGTGCTGGCGATGGGCACGGGCCGCCAAGGTGGTGCGAGGGGTGCGTGGGCCAAGCCAGGGTGGGGGGCGCGCGCACACAGAGATCGCTTTCTCCAAGCGAGTCCAAAACAATCTCCTTGTGAGCAAGCCGCCACACATGATGATTTCAAGATTGTATACCATTAAATGCTGGTGCCTTATGATTCTATTAATTTATGCTAGATATTGATATTAATTATATTTTAATTGGTTTATATTCTTTTATTTCTGGACCCCTATGTATGATATTTATCTTATGTATTTGTTTTATTAGCCTTATTCTGTCTTACTTAATTTTAGTAGTTTTTACTTATGGATTTTTATTTTTTATTGGTTTCATTGTGAACTGTGGATTTTATTGTGTTGTGTATTGTACTGTATATTATGTTGTACATTATGGATTTTATTGTGTTGTGAGCTGCCCAGAGAGCCTACGACTAATGGGGCAGCATATAATTTGAATAAATACATAAATAAAACACAGTCCTCTCAGCACCCTTGTAATTTCTGCTTCCTGTATTTGGCAAAAACCTTTAAGGAAAGGTCACATTGCTCTTTTGATCACCACATACCTGTGGAACTAAGGTAGTTGGCTTAGACAACTAAAGACATCTATTATATATATGTAAATACTGTGCTTGCAAAGAATGGCTGTAAAAGTTGGACCATAAGGAAGGCTGAGCACCAAAGAAATGAGGCCTTTGAATTGTGGTGCTGGAGGAGACTTCTGAGAGTTCCTTGGACTGCAAGGAGATCAAACCAGTCAGTCACAGAGGAGATCAACCCTGACTGCTCTTTAGAAGGCCAGATACTGAAGATGAAACTCAAATACTTTGGCCACCAAATGAGAAGAAAGGACTCACTGGAGAAGACCCTGATGCTGGGAATGATTGGAGACAATAGGAGAAGGGGACAGCAGAGGTTGATGTGGCTGGATGGGGTCACTGGAGAGGTGGGTGTGGGGTTGGGCATACTCCAGGGGATAGTGGAGGACAGCACAGCCTGGAGGAATGTTGTCCATGAGGTCATGATGGGGCATGACTTTGACACTAAACAAACAACAACAAAATACTGTGCTGGTCATGAAAAGCTGGTCATCTTTTAATTTCAGCTAACGTGCCAGACACAGCAGCTGAGCCACTAACTCTCACAACAACCCAAATACGTTTACATGTTACACTCAGAGGAGCCTATTTGTTGACTGCCCTGTTGATGCATCACTCACAAAGGTACCATAGGAAGCCAGAACGGAAGCCCTTATCAACGCCTTCCAAAAGCAAGAGAAGTGGTAACAAATTGCTTCTCTTGCAATTTAATGTGAACAAATGGATACACACATATAAATGAAAGCAAAAACATCCAGAAAATGTTCTAAAGACAGTTTTTGTAACGGACATTCCATACTTGCTAAATGAATATGTAACCAAGAAACCATGAAATATATTTCATTAAGTTAATGCAAAGGCAGTAAACAAGGAATTCAGACTTTATACTTTACAGGTACTGCAATTACTCCTATACTTACAAATACATAAAGGGTGGTGGCCAGAGAAAGAGAGCAGATCCTGAAGATTTCATTTCTGTACAACGATTAAAAGTACAGAAACCCTTTCCTCCTTTACATCTTGCCACATTATAATGCAAGCTAGTATGTGCAAACAGAAAATTAAGAAATGAGCACATCTCGAAGGAATGTAAACAGGGAATGAGTCTGGAGGAGGAACAGAGTTTGATGGATTCCAGAAGAGACATTAATTCATTCTGAAATCCCCCACATTCTGGAAGGCTGCAAATTATGGCAAGCATTTCTTCTTATAAACAAAGCTTAGGATCTTGTAAAGTTTAAATATACAACAATACCACTTACAGTTTTGTACTCTTTAAAGAGACTCTTTAAAAAAAATCAGGTCATTATATTTTTTTTTAACAAAAATGTTCTAATAGCACTTTAGCTGTCCAATTCAGATGGTATCTGGCAGTGAACTAAAGCTATAAAAATTGATAAGAAATACTCCCTTGGCTGAATAACCTGACTTTTAACCCTGACTTAGGGTTGGAAGGGACCATGAAGGCCATCGGGTCCCACCCCCTGCTGTTGCAGGACACCCCGTTACACCATCCCACTCAATGGCTGTCCAGATTATTTTTGAAAGTCTCCAGTGTGGGAGAGGCCGCCACCTCTCCGGGCAGCTGGTCCCACTGCCGTATTGCTCTGACAAGTGAGGAAGCTTTTGCTGATGTCCAGCCTGAATATGGGTTGTTGCAGCTTTAACTGATTATTCCGTTTCTGACACTCTGGTATCAGTGAGGAGATCCTGACCTTCCTATTTCTGACAGCCTTTGAGGTACATATAGAGGGATACCATGTCCTCTCTCAGTCTTCTCTTCTCAAGGCTGAACATGCCCAGTTCTCTGTCTCTCCTCATAGGGAAGTGTTTCCAAACCCTGGATTATTTTTGTTCTCCTCCTCTGGACCATTTCTAATTTTTCTAAATCTTTCTTAAATCTTAGTGCCCAGAACTGGCCACAGTATTCCAGATTAGGTCTGACTAGTGAGGAGTATAGGGGAACTACTACTTCTCATGATTTGGAAATAATACTTCTAATTTTTCTGCAACTTTCTAAAATCTTGGTGCCCAGAACTGGACACAATATTCTAGATGAATTCTGATTCATCATTTTTTCAGCTTGAAGAAAAAAGAAAAACGTGTTTCAATATTTAGGGCACGGAAGTTAATAATTGATTAAGCACACTGTGTTTCCTTAAATTAAGCCAATTAACCATACCAGGACAAATTATTCCTACTACGCTAAATAGAAAATCCTATTTAAACAGACATCCTGCCATGCATCAGGTTTTCCTCCCTTTGCACATTCAAGGCAACAGACTGTTTCTGGGCAAAAAGCTCTTTATTCACCAAAAGATACTGAATAAATGCAATCAGTACAAAATGTATGTCTGAACATGCACAGAGCAGTTAGTTGAACCCAATCGAGACAGCTACTTCCAGAAATCCTCCTCTTGAGTATGTCTGAGCCTGACCCATTCTCAAGAGCCCATTTGGAAGTAAGCCAATGCTTTTCTGCATGCCAATCCTCTAGCTGGCTGACCCTCCACTCCTGATGCTCCATCGTGGATCGAGAGTTGTACCAAGTTTGTCTGACCCTGAGAGCTCCTCTCCCATGCCCCCACCCAACACCTGTTTACCTTGGCTAGTCTCAGAGCCTTCCTGAGCAGTTGCAGAGTGCAGTCTTGCGAAAAGCGGTGCTCCTTTCCTTTAGAAGTCTGGAGCCCACACCCCAAAGCTTCTTCCACCTCCTCCCCTTCATTCTCCGACTCGGAGTCCAGACTTGCATGACCTGTGAGTGCATGCCAAGAATAACTGCCACCCTGATTCCCAACATATCCCACATGTTAATATTGTAGAAACCTAATAATTCTTGTATGGGCAACAAAAAGGCAATTGTTTACTGATACTAAAATAGCATTCTATTCACCACAAAGCATGAATTTAGCAAAGCATTTTTAAGTATTACATCTCTACTTGTGTTGCTGAGGTAATAAAAATGTGCATATTTGCATGCAACTGCACTATTAAATGATGGTCAAGAGCCTCAAGATGATAGATGATTAGATGCTTACTTCCTGCCTTGCATTACCCACAAGCCAACTCTATTCCAGCAGATCTCCTGACATTTGAAGCCATGAGCATGCGATCACCAGTCATAGCTTCCCATGCGAAGCCAGCCTCTAAATTAGTCAGTCTCTGAGAATGTGATGCCCACAACACTGAATCTAAGACGTAACAGAACAACTAACATATTGTTTTCTGCCCCTTGAAGCAGAACACTCTTTAGGTCCAAATGAGTACATTTCGGTCCTATACCCACCTACCTGGATCTTAATGGGGCTTATTTCTGAAGAAGCATGCACAGGCTTGCACTGTAAGCCACTATAAATGGGATGACTAATGAAGCCCTGAATCTTTTTGGAGAACAGACAAGAGGGGCTGCAATATATACAGCACAACAATGGAAGGGAAGAACATTAATTCTTTCCCCAGGAGCCATTTTTACAAGCATAGGCACAGGGGAAAAGCCACTTTAAGTTTTTGTGTTTTCAAAACTGGGGGATCACAATTCATTTCCCCCCTCAGAAACCTCTGCAGGCATGCTAAGTACAAATTTCTGTATCTGGTAGAGCCTAATAGGAATGTCTGAAGCCTGCTTCCAGTTTCCATGTGAACAAATGCAGACTCCATAGCTTGAAACATCAGCCACTTTTTCTTCCAATCCACTCATCATCACATTTGCTTTACCCTTTTGCTTGATCAACTCCAAAGCTTGCTTAGTACTTTGTGACTTTTCTGGCCTAATAAAAGTATTATACTGATATGGTTTCTGGAAACTTCTACCACTTCTCCACTGAAAATTACAGTTTCCCAAAACTGCTTTTCCTTTTTTAAAATACTGAGGAAATTCTTTTCCTTGAATTCTGAGACATGGGGCCAGTCAATGTTGACAATGGAGCAGCGGTCTGATTTAGTATAAGGCAACCTACCTCCATATAAGTCCCACTTAGTGCAATGGTGTTTACTTCCAGGTAAGTGTGCACAGGTCTGCAGCCTAAATATATAATGCTTGTATAATGAAACTTTGTATTGATAAAAATAATGATTAATTTTAAAATTAGTCTTTTTCTTTCTTTTTACATGAAGAATGTTTCTGCATAGAGCAAATGCCACTAGTAAATCTTAAAACTGCATTTAATCTGATAGATAACAGTACCCTATTAAGGTGTTCTGAAGTCCTATCCTCATTTTTATTTAAAAACATTGCTTGTTTTTTTAATGCAACTGATTTTAGAACATAGCTTTGAAAATATCATGCAGAGGCGGTTCACAATGGGGTCATTTCTTCTGAGTGAAATTGGCAGAAATACTGCATGGTTTTGCTGTCAATCATAAGCCTTGTGCCTTTTAAAGACTTTGCTTTTGAAAAGTGAAAAAATGCAGCCCTTATTTGAAAATAAATTGCTCTTTCCCCATGGGACCACAGACAAAAGCCTACAAACATCAGTTGTATCATCCTAATCACATTCCTATAACAAAGAAACCCCAAATTGTAGCCTTTTATATAAATTCATCTATTTAAATCCCTTGCCTTTGGTTCACATATACAGAGTTCCTATACAAACAAGGTCTTCCCTAGTCACCAAACACAGCTCTGGACTTTGGAAATTGAAAATGTATAGGAAACTACCTTATACTGAGCCAGACCATAGATCCATCCAGCTCATCTAACCTGTGGTTTATTTGACCCACACTGGGATGCTGTGATCCAGCAGCCATCTTAAATGTTCAGTCCCTGGCTGAAGGTGTGCCATGTTGCCTGAACCAAGGCAGCAGCTGTTGTTAGATGGGCAAAACAATCCTCTAATAACCCATGGTCTGTTACAGTGTCATTAAAGAAAAAGGGTAGCAATCCCCTACCAGCAGTTGAATAATCAAAATGACTATAGGCTCACACTGTAGCACACCATGATGGGCTGCAGTGACTGGGTGAAGCAGCCCAGATGAGTATCATCAGCTCTCCAGGGTTTCAGGCCCACCAGGAGATGCTGGGGATTGAAGCTGGGAGTGTCTGCAGGGTATGTGTTCTACCACCAAGTCATTACTGAACTGCTGCTATTAGGAATAGTTTTGTGATGTTCAAATCCACTTTGAAGTCATTAAACCAGCTCATGCATGCACAACTCAATAGATGCCCAGAGACAGAGCTACCTTTGCCTATAATCCCGCTGATTATACATAACTAGATATTTATTCCTTGGCTTGTCAATCAGACCTGTCCACATGAATAGTAGGGACAGGAAGTAATGGGATTTCTTCTCACCACCTCTACCCCACCCCAGTCCTTTTTTTAAAAGGCATTTGTCTAATTTGGGAAGAAGGATATTGGATTGTAAATATGACCTCATATTTTCATATAAAAGTGGAAATAATAAAGTAGCAGAAAACTTCAAATGCACAGGAGGAATTATAGCTCGGTTTGCAGGAAGACAATCACATTTTCTGAAGATAATGTGGACTATAAGGAGACAGATATGTTCACAATGGAATCATGGAGTTTAAAATGTTCAGCAAGTTAAATTAGAAGTGACACTTACTATGTGAATAAAATTAACTGCGCTTTTCTAAAAAAGTAAATAGTAGATGCCAAGGGACTCAATATACACAGGAAGGAGGGAGTGGAACCTTTCCTCCATGCCATGATCCTGATGAAAATTACCACTTAACGCTATTTGCATTGGGAAGGAAGTCTTAATTGCTGCTGAGCATATGGAGTGAGAAACAAACTAGGTTTGCATGACACAAAAACTCACTGTGGGTTGCTACTTAGGAAGGCTAGTACCATTTGGGTCCTGAAAAGTTTCTCCCCCCACCTCAAGGTCTCTTCTTTTCCCTTCCAGCAAAACAAGATAGGCTTTTAACTATAACCTTTATTATATTAAATTTCCAAATCAGGACTGGCTTTGTGATACAAAGGAAGTAATGTAAATATTGATCGCAAGAAAGAGCCATCATGTTAACAAACCCACTAATTGTGGATTGAGTTCTGTCCATGCTGGAAACTGAACCCAAACTGAATTCACCCCCTCCCTTCCCTACCAAATGGAGTTAGTACCACCCTTAGGGAAAGGTGTGCTCTTTGTGGGCCACACAGAGGCAATACCAGATGTTACTTAAATGATCAGTTCTTTTGACCTGATTATGGACAGCTGAACTGATTAATTTGCACCCATCCCCCTCTGATCCCCCCCCCCCATTCTGTGGTGTAGTGGTTAAGAGCATGGGACTGGGACTCAGACAATCTGGGTTCTAGTCCCTGCTCAGCCATGGAGCCAACTGGGTGACTTTGGGCCAGTCACAGACTCTCAGCCCAACCTACCTCACAGGGTTGTTGTTGTGGGAATAAGATGGAGGAGGAGAATGATGTAAGCTGCCTTGAGCCCTTTGAAGGAAAAAGGCAGGAAATAACTTGAAAAATGAATGAATGAATGAATGAATAAATAAATAAATAAATTCTACAGTTACTCCCCGTGAAGCAGAGGTGACCTGATTTGCACCAGCTGCTTGGCTTATCTTGCAGCTTTCTGGCCTTGGCAGTTCGGCTAAGAATTCCAACCCCACCTCTTCTTCCAGTTCAGATTCAGAGCCTGTGGTATTCACCTTGAAAAACTGCGTGGTAGGAGAAGAAGGCCCAATCCCTACAATAAAAAGCTGGACCAATTCCCCCAGGGTGGCTTCTTCGAGAACAACGAGTCATCCTGACAACCTGTGAGTTGTCCTAGCTGTTGTTCTAGCCATAATATGAGGATGGTGCAGCTCAAGGATGTCGACAAGGTGCTTGGACTCATTTGTGAAACCACATCTGGACTGGATCCTTGACTGCTCCTGACATATAAAAGCCAGTAAGGAATGAACAACCAGCTGGGGCCAGGGATGCCTCATTAATGCCTCCTTGTGAGCGGGAGTGGCCCTATGCCTCCTGAAAGAGGCAGCAGTAAAACCGTTTCTCAAGAAATCCTCCCTTGATCCAGAAGGCCTTATCTCCAGGGACTCTTGAATAAGAGGGATTATCTGGCTCCATTTTAGTTGGGGTTCTGGCCTGTATGATGACCTATGTCAGGAGAGAAAGAGAGGGAGTTTGATCTTCCTGGTCCTCTTGGTGGCTTTCAGTGCCATCAACCGTGGTAGCCTTCTGGAGCAACTATTTGAGTTGGGAGTGTGTGGGGGGGTGGGGTACAAAATTGCAGCAGTTCTGCTCCCACTTGGAAGGCCATCTCCAGACAGTGTGCTTGGGGAATATTGTTCAGACCCATGGATTCTGCAGCAGGGAATTCTCAGTGGTCTGGTCTGTCCTCCATCCTATTTAACATCTACATGAAACCACTAAAACATGCCATCTGGTGTTTTGGAGTGTGTTGCCATCACTACTTCTCAGCTCTATTACTCCTTTTTACCTTCAGCAGGTGAGGTTGTGGATATGCTAAACTGGAGCCTGGCTATGACAGTCCATTGGATAAGGGCTAACAAACTGAAGCTCGGGTCAGACAAGACTGCGATGCTATTGGTGGATGGGATTCCACGCATTTCATAGCTTGGGGGTGCTCTTTGATCCATCTTTGCATTTGATGTTCCTTCTTACATTAAAAGACACCATTTCATCTGTTGGAAACTTTCCTAAATTATACAGCCATTGCCTTAGGTTAATCAGGCCTATCTTATTTAAAGCCTTTTTATCCATATTCCAACATACCATGATTAGCTTTATACATACATGCACCTGTACCACCTCCTATGTATCACCACTTTTCTTCTGGTAACTCCCCATTCAAACATCAAGAATCATTTTTCCTACCAGTGTTTTTACATGGCATTTCTGCAGTTACTATTTACATTTTTAAATGTTCACTTTAATTGCAATTCATGTTTAGTTTGGCCCCAAAATGCCAATATAATATAGGATGTATTGCAATTACCTCAAAGTTACTCTCATAAGCTATGCAAATTTTTCCCTATAAGGAATTACTTTTTAAAACTTCTGAATATGGCTAATGCAGCATATAGCACAGGCAGCTACCTATAATATCATCCCTAGGATGGACTTTAAAAATGTAAGCAAACTGAATCTTTTCTGAAGGCAGCACTAAGTAGACTTTTTAATATAAAAAGCATGCTGACAAAATGTCTCCCCTAAAATATTAGTTCAATAGAAACTGCTTCCATTAGGCAATAGTAAAATATTCTCCCATTCACATATAATGGCAACCTTGCCCCCTTTAAAGGTTACCATGAGCAAGCCAGATTTCTACTGCACATGGCTTAATCGCACATGCAAACTGTCTACTGTCCCAAAATCACAGTATCTTAAAGGCTGCCTTTGCTAGTATACACCTATCTGAACCTTAAAATTGGCTTTGGGGGCCCCACTTTTAAACCTGTTCCTACTAGTACATTTTTTGGGTGCCGGTACCACGATTATGGGATTTCCTCTCCAATGAAATCTGATAAGATCACTCATTGCCATCTTATCTTCACTTTTAGTGTTTGCATTCTGCTGCTTTAATGCTCTACAATTTTAAAGAATTTCCTGTTGGTAATGTCAACTGTTTTTTTAGCCTCTAACTGTGAAATTTTTTTGTTATATCTCTGAATTTTACTGTTTCATTTAATTTTTATTTTATATTATATGTCATTTTGAATATATATATATTAAAGCAGATTAGTAATCAATGGAATAATAATACTAAAAGTTATCCTTGCTTCTGTTTTCCAAATATTTTACTTGATTATTAACATTCCTTTTGGCCTCTTATGTCATCCCAATTCACCTTAACCCTGTGCTGTACCGCCTTCTTCCGTATGTCATTCACATATGATTACAGCAAAGATGAAACACTGGATTGCTGCTAACCTTTTGACCTTGCCATGCTGCAGTTTTACTGCTAGAACAATGCATGCTTATCAGTAGAAAATGTACAGAAACTGAGGGGTGTCAAAATACACTCAGGTTAGGAAAACTATTGTTGTTCACAGTCACTTACTGTAATTATACTTAACAAATAGAAAAGGATACCCTTGTCTCTCCCTCCAGCTGCCATCAGTATCTCACAAAAAGAAAGGTCTATTTACAATCTCCAAGATGTCTATTCGCTATTCACATTTTTTCTTCTTCTCAATTCATTTGAAATGCTGGGTGTAATTGACTCAACCAGAACAATGTGAGTCTGAGCAATTATTAAACATGGATGACTCTCTGCTGGTACAACACTATTAATTGCAAATCTTTACAAGCAGTTCCTTAGATGACTGACCTATAGTGCAGCCAATGGAAATTACTATGCATTCCCATGGCTTGGCTGCTTGTTGGAATCTCTTGTGTCTGCTGCTTCATAATGTGGCTATGTACCTGAGGTTTAGGAAGAAATGAGTAAGGTTTGAAAGAGATTGAGAGCAATCCATGAAAAAGGAAACGGTATCCAGCACTATATATTTAAAAGAACCAGCATACAATACAGTTCCATTAAAAGCAACAAGAGTCTTCCCATATACCTCATGGGAATGTGAATTGCACTATTTGTACGCCCCTACTTTATTTTGATGTCAAAAAGAACATCGAAGGTAGAATTGCATTAAACTGAAATAACCCAGCAGTCTTCTACTGAAGTCTTCATGTTAAGTTTTGTTAATAAGGAAAGATTAACTGCAGAAGTTCTGCTACTCAGAACTTATGCATGCAACAGAAAAACAATGAATCCAGGAATCAGAATTTAGCATTAAATAACTGTGTTTAGCTTTAAAATGGTAAACAGATACACGGTGTGTTACAATGAATAACATGTTTCTACCCAGTTCATGAAAAATCAATGTTAGCACAGAAACACATAACAGAATCATGATTAGAAAGACCTTGAATAATTTGTCTTTAAAAACCTGTATAGCACAGACTATGTGGTGGATACAGGATTTAGGTATAACTACCGCCATACTGGAGACGTTGACATAGTTTGCAGGGTTTATTAACATTTAACCCATTAATTGTGGGGACACATGGGAGCAAGCAAGCGAGCGAGCATACTGGCTCCCACCCCCTCACCATCCAGATTGCAGAACTATCCAGGAATGCCCACTGACTTGCAAACCCGGAATGCTGGTTAATTCAGGGAGAGAAACTCAGAGCTTTAATCCATCAACAAACCTGGTCAGCCTTGACAATAGGTTAAAACATGAACCGGTGCTATGTGCAAAGTGAGTCATAGTCCCTGCTTCCACAAGTCCTACACTGACACTCGGCTGTGTTCCGGACAATAGCTGTGGGTCTGCTTTAAGGAATGTTATGTCTGACAATATATTTTGTACCTCCCCCTATTGGGACAGTTCACATGTAATCACAACAAATATTTGGTTGATTAATGCACAGTTTAACGGGACACATGCCAGATGAACAGTATTTCCTCTTACTATAAGCAACTTGCAATCAAAAGACGTAAGCATGATGTTTAGATCTGGACCACTGGGCTGCTTAGCATCCTAACAACCCAGCAGTCCATGTTTGCATGTCACATTAATAAGCTTTTGCTTGGTCAACTAAAGCTTGTTTAAAGCTGCTAGGTCACAGAAAATGGCAGCAGTTTACAGGTAGTGCACGTCCCTAAAAATTGTGGGTTAAATAGCATCACTGTGACATGAGAAAAGGATCATTATGTAGAAGTGAGATACATTGGTTGGTAGTAATGCCGATACACATAATGTAAGAGATTCGATTAATGATGTCCCAAAGGCAGCAAGTTCTCCTTTTGGCAGAAGTAGTAGGGCCTTTTCACTCAGCAGTCCCAAGAGGGAAAGGGAACTAGATATTTTGCTCCAGGTGAAAGGTTTTTGTTTTCTTTTGTTTTGTTTGTATTGCGATTTATATCCTGCCTTTTTCCTACAAAGGGCTCAAGGCAGCTTACATCATTCTCCTCCTCCATCTTATCCCCACAACAACTCTGTGAGGTAGGTTGGGCTGAGAGTCTGTGACTGGCCCAAAGTCACCCAGTTGGCTCCATGGCTGAGCGGGGACTAGAACCCAGATCCTCTGAGTCCTAGTCCCATGCTCTTAACCACTACACCACACTGTTGCCCAGACACCTTGTACTACACTCTCTCCATCTCAGCTTTCATCCCCCGCTTAAACTAGCAAAGTGGTTCAAGAAGTAAATGCAAGTATATGGACAGATGTGGAGCGTTACTGCTTAGCATTTCTTGCTGAAGGGCTTAATTCTTCATAGGTTAGGATCAGTTCCAGAAGATCTAGCATTAATTTAAATAACACTGTGTTCAAGCCTCTCTAAAGGTGCAATTCTTTCTTACTGTACATTACAACCTTGAAAGTTGCAAGATCAGCAATATAAATCAGTTCACCTTCCAACTAACTGGTCCGGTTCTTTGAAAGCATAAATATAATTAATAGAATGATTTCTCATTTCTTCCAAGAGAATGTTCTTAAATGAAGGCAGCAAATATAATGGTTGCCCTACTTATTAGAACTCAAAGTGTTTATTGAGACATCTATTACTATTTTTGCTTTATTCTATCATTTATCACATCAGAACCATAGAAACAAAGCACTAAATTATTAGTTTTCAGTACAAACAACCCCAACCAATATATTGTATTTCAAATGTTGTTGTACAATGTGCATTTAATAGACCATGGCAAAAGATAGCAAGTGAAAAAAAGAAATATAAGGTAGCTGTTTCCTAATTTTCCATCTCAATGCTATCTATATTGTTACACATTGATTCCTGTGGAAGTATGTAATAATGCCAGAGCTGGCAGAGGAAGAATGACCAGTGAGCTGCTGTTAGCTATACAGATGTGCTCCTAAGAGTTCCTGGTTGCCTTTGAGAGTGCACCTCCAATTCTAAACAGAATGAAGCAGAGAGAAGAGCCTTGCAAAGCCCAATTTTTACATATCTAACCTCACATCCTACTATCCAATGGGGTTACTCCCTGTTGAGTGAGTATAGGCTCATACCCTTGAGGAAGGAGGGACAGGAGTAACAGCAACACTAGAAAAGGGGAGAGAGGCAGTTTAGAATGCAGCAGGCTAAGGGAAGAAAGTGTGTCCAGGAAAGGGGAGCTGAGAGAATTCTTCAGAAGAATGTGGGGTGGGGACAGAGAAGAAGCCTGGGTGGGGAAAGGAAATGGCTTGAGAGTAAAGAAAAAAGAGAGTTAGTTGTAAAGGTGAACATCTCTGCTGATACAAAAGACGACAAATGCAATACTAAAAATATTTTTATTGTCAGTCACATCTCCCTTGAGCCAGACAACCAGGATTGCAAATCTAGTTCAGCTGCATCGAGCCATAAAACATTGACAAGATTTTTTTTAATTTCCTGATCATTAAAGTTTTGTGCATGTAATATTATATTCCAAAGGTAGATTAGCTTAGGTTAGCAGCCTTAAAGAAAAAGATGACAACAAAAATGATGATGCTAAACTCCCATGAAGGTGCAGGTAGCTTAGAGAAGAGCTATAAAATGGAATACCTACGTAATTGCCTCACTATCTCCTCAAAATTGGATGAAACTATATGGGTGTGGTAGATAACGACAGCATCAGAGCTGAAAGGGAATGGATCCTGGCACAGTGTACTGTGAAATGTGTAACTTATGCCATTGCTATTCTATTTTTAAAGACCATTCTAGGTAGGACCTTACTAAGACTTGCAGCAGAGGAAGTCTGACCACAGGGGAACTCGGCAACAAAATTTGCCAATCTGGAGAAGCTGTGACAGGCAGCACAACAAATATATGGAACTAACACACCATGAACAGTCCTTCTAGAAGGACGTACAGTACAGTCAGAAAGCAGGAGAGTAATTGTATTGGGTATTCCTATAAATAAACCTGAGTTTGATAAACACATCTACTCCATATTTAAGTTAATTATAAAACCTTTTTATTGCCAAGAGGGAGTGAAACATCCTACAACTAAGAGGTCCACTGTAACATTAGAAGTATATACAGTCACCCCATAACTAGTAATTAACTGGCTGGATACGGCCATAATTCTTTAATCACTATGCTAAAAATGAAGACTGCCTGGACCACTAGCTAGTTATGTTTCATCAGATCTAAACAGAAGACTTACTTGATGTTCCACTCCAAAAAGGGGAAGATGCCATCATCTTTTCGAGACACTTTTGGCTGCACTAATGTATTGGTAACTGTATTATGTTGTAAATTTATTTATTTATTTAAAGCTTTTATATACCATCCTTCAGTAAGTCCCAGGATGGTAAATTGATTTAAACAAATTAGCTTTATTATTTATAGCTTGTCAGCTAAGACCAGCATGTGTTTATTGGCACCTTCCCCTTGCATACAGGAAATAGATGGGGGGGGGGGCGGTTTACATTTATATCCTGCCATTTTTCCTCTTGTAAGAAACCCAAGGAGGTTCAAACATTTCTCTTCCTTTCTATTTTATTCCCACAACAGAAACCCTGTGAGGTAGGTTAGGCTGAGAGGCAGTGACTGGCCAAAAGTCAGTCAGTGGCTGAGACGGGACTAGAATCCAGATTTCTCAAGTGACAATCCAGAAGTGAAACTACTACACCACACCAGCTTTCCAGTGCATTTCTATTCACTACTTAGAAGATGAATTGACAAGCAGTTTGAAATAGTGACTCAGCAAAAGTTTTTTTTTTTTTTAAATCTGGACACCTGAGGAGATTTCAGTAAAATGACAAGTGTCATTTTACTGAAATTTTAGGGAACAGCCAATAGCTAAAGCATTTGGTCATGGTTCACACTTTGTAGCTGAAAAGAAATAAATTAATTTTTACATACACTATTGAATTAGTACAATAAAAGGTCTAAGAAGGCCTCACTTCTCTCCACTGCAGAAGCATTAAGAACTCTGAAAATGAACCACAAGTAGACTATGATCACTATCTGATTTGTTATAAGATTAGCACACCAAAACATTTTCTGGCAAAAGTTTTGTGCTGTTGGATAAACCTTAATGAACTTAATTTCTGCTTGTTACATAAAAGTTAACAGGCAGAAATAAAACACATTAAGGTTTCTTCCTTAGCACACCTCCACACTTGCAGAAGCTGCATCTGTTAAATCTCTGCTGGCATAGAGATATTTAAGTCACAGTAAAAAACAAATAAATATATAAATGATGGCACAAATACTGTAAGTCAATATAGAACTTCCATAAGCTCTATAGAAATCTTCTCAGCATAAAAGGTATGAAAAATCACCTTAAAGAATTTCATTTATATCATTTATTTAAGAGGAGGCATACTCCACTCTTCCAGTGTAGATACAAAGTCCAGGATGCTTTACAACAGGTGAAACGTTACAGGAGAACCATGATAAGAATTGGGAAAATAATCAAGTCATAATTCTGTGCAGCTTCATATTCCAAATCAATCTAGTTCTTTGAATGATCTGTTATGCCAGCAATAATCCAAAACAGCTCTTGAATGTACATCTACATGACATAACATAGCTCTATGCATATCTAGTCAGAAGTACTTTCCATTTGAACCTAATGAGTCTTACGCCTCAATACTTGGATATGGAACTGTAATCTAAGGCTATCACCAGATTTTTAAAAAATCTTATAGTATTATCCTATGTATATTCACTTGAAAGTAATGCCCTATGTATTTAATAGGGTTACGGAAGTTTGCATAGGATTGCAACCTTAGCTGATAAGTAATGTGCACTTTAGTTGATTGATTCAATCTGGAATTATAGCTTTTGTTTAAAACAACAATTCTGAAGAAAGAAACATTGTTTTCTTTTGTTTAGTTTAGCTTTGCTTTGCTTTGCTTTGTTTTGCTTTATAATACTGTACCCATCTTATAGAAGAGGCATGTCTGCTGTGAAAGAAAATAAAGAATCAAAGAATCTTTATATGTAACAATACCTATCACTTCCTTCCTTGAGTACTTGTATTAAAAATCTTTAATATTTTTAATCTGCTGCTTTATTAACCAAGGATGCATAATAAACAATGGAAAGGTTAATTGAATATTCTGATTAATAGCCTAGTTGGTTTAATTATTATGGATTTCCACCAGAAACTCTAAACATAGTAGGTTTATGAGAATCCTAAGTATTATTTTTGAGGTCACTTTATAGAACTACATTTCCCATAGTACCTTTGGAGGAAGTTAAGATAGTAGTGTACATAACCTAAAATTACCATTCCCAATTGTATATTTGGGCTATAGCCCACTGATAAAACCTGTGTGAAGCATACTGACCTTCTCAGTGAAGTCCATATACAGTGACTAGTTTCTTCACTTTAGTACTAGTGCATCATGGTTCACCAAGTCCAGGTTCTGATCCTAAGATCCTAAACATTTTCTAACTGCTAATGGACAAGGTCTTAAATGGTTCCTCATTCAGTTCCTTATTGGATGTCCAGTATCAGCCATTCCCAAGGCAGTCTTCCCTGGCTGTTTTAGTTGTAAACAGCTCTGAAAGTCACGACTATTGGACAGTGTATAAATAAATAAATAAATTTTTCTTTGGATCTTTGTGTAACTCAGGCTATTGAACAATATTTTGTTTATCTTTAGAGCTACTACCTGTCCAATAGCTGGACTTTCATTCAGTCATCAAACTTTATACTGCTTGTCTGGGCCTAATTTTGCCATCATTAGTGTATAATAGCATCTCTTTATATTACATGAATATAATCTCTATTTCCCTTTCAATTATATGGACATATTATTTTGCAACACCCGATTATAAATATTTCTCACTGATCTCAGATATTGAGATTCAGAAAGTTTTGAGGAATGAGAGTTAGTCAAATTGTTATTAGAGCTGACAAAACAAATCATATTATAGTTATTCAGGAAAGAAGCTAGACTTTTCCCCTATAAGGATGTAAGTGGATTGTGTGTAGACTACAGAAGTTAATCCTTAGCCTTTTATTTTTTTAAGAATGAAGTATCAGAGGGTCTGTAAACAAGCTTAAATGTGTTTCAGAACTCAGGACTTGATGAATAAGAGAATATACCATGCATGTATAGCTCTTGAGAGGGTGATAAGCCTTAGCAGGATATCCACCTTTGTTGTGACTCTTCAAAAAATACTGATGGAAAAAATGTATCTACCTCAATGACACTCAAGGAATACATATTCAAATTCTCTATGATGTTGGCAAATGCTTAATACCCTTCCCATAACAGACACATTTGGTTGCCTCAAATCAAGCATTCATATCTGGGTTGGTACAGAAATAATTTTGATGGAAAGATGGTGGATGCCACTAACAGGTGAAACTATAACATGTATATAAATAACCTTCCAAAGACTTTCAACATCTCTCTCGATTATCATGTATACTGTTATTAAAAAGAGTAGAGATTTTTATTTTTAAATACAGCTTAAATATTCATAATGTTCCCTTTAAATACCCCTTTCTGAATAACAGTGAAACCATCCAGTTATAACTGCATTAAATCACTGCATTTACATCCAATATCTGAAAACCAGAAGTTGTGTTATACAAATTTAAGCAATGCCTGTGTATTGCCCAGATTTCAATCAGCAGTAGATTTAAAATATCAGAACTATAATCCATTCTTAAACATCTTTTAAGTCAGTGCTGATCTTTAAGTCCTGTGATAAACGACACCTTGCAGTTTCAATCTCACACACACATAGCTCCAAGATATTTATATTTGGCCTACACCACAAACCATTTATTCAGGTTCCTAAAGAGATTTAGCAATTTTGAGAACATCACTAAGCAGAAGAGGGATTGGGGTGTCCCCCCGTCCTTTTTAAAACAACAACACAGAGGACAGGTAGTAAGAGGCTAGACGAAAAAGAGGGAAAGGTAACATAGGTGGGGTGGGGGAGGTGACAAGAAAAACAAATCTTTGGAGCCAACTCACCTCTCTCATTTGTTCCAGCTCCTGCTTAAGGGCATCATATTCCGCTTCCAGCTCATCATACTGCTGCTTGAGGGTGAGTTTTTCTTCCAAGACCACTAGCCCATATTCAGCAGCCTGGATTTTTTCATGGGTTGTTTCTGTGAGCTCTTTGGTCAGTCTCTCAATCTCGGACTTGTAGTGATCCACCGTCTCCAAGACCTCTTCTGCAGCCATAGCTTTGGGCTGTGGGGTGTGAGGGGCAGAGAGAGAAAAGGAGGGATGGAGAGAGAGGGAGAGAAGGTGATGGGCGGAGATGGATGGATACAGGCACGGGTGAATGGCAGTTCTCCCTGGGATGCTCCAGAGAAGCAGGCAGCTACTCCGGCTTAAGGCCAGGGGAGAGGAGCTGATGCGCCATGAAGGAGTGGAGAGAAGGGGAAGGAGTTTCAAGCGCCCCAAGGCTGCCGCACCATTTGTCCTTCGGCTGGCTTTGCTCCCTGGGAGCTCAACCCGGCATCGCTGGCGCTGGAGCAGGAGGAGGAAGAAGGGGGGACGTCCCTCTTTTTCGTCTCTCCCCCACCTTTTTTCTTCGTTTTTTGCTTATTCAGAGGCACTGGTCCGCCATGTCTCCAGGGCAGCTTCACTGCAGTCTCTCAACTCTCCACCTGCTCCCCCTCTCTCGGCCGCCGCTGCTGCAGCCTGTGTGGAGAGGGGAGGGGGGAGCGTAAATAAATAAATAAATAAATAAATAAGCAAGCGGACCTGGCTGTACTGGATGCAGCCTCTCGTCTCCTGCACGCCCCCCCCCCCCATGGAACAAACGAAGTGGGGGGAGGAGAGGAAAGGGACGAACCTTACCATAGCAGGGCAGCCAGAGCGGCGAGCGCGCAGGCACCTCCTCAGGCCGCCGCGCCTGTCTTCGCCTCGCCACAGCCGCCTCTTCCTCCGCACCCCTCCCAGCGGCGGGGAGAAGGACAGATGGGGAGATGGCAGCGCCGCCCCCGCCTCCCGCCCTGCCTCCGCGCGGCGCCTCTCCTCCCGCGCTCCGAGGGGGCGAGCGGAGGCCGGGGGCTTCCTCCACGCTGCCCGCAGCCCGCCCTGGGCGAGGGAAGAAGGCGCCCGCCCGCAGCTGCTGACCCGCGCCGCGCCGCGCCGCGCCGAGCGCACTTGAGGCTTTCCAGAGATTTCTGTATCCCGCAGCCTCGCCTTACGCACGGAGAGCCACCTGGCTTGTTGTTGCTGTTTTGTCTAGTCATAGGCATGGCACGGAAAGTATTCCGTAGAAAACTTGGGGGCTCTGTAGCTTTAGAAGATTCTATCGCAGCAAGTGGCATATAAGTCTTAAAATAAGTGATGGGAAAGCAAAGGGAGGAGAAAGAGAACTCTTTATAAAAGGATGCATACTCTAGAGAAAGTGGAGAGGAAGAAAGCACTCCAGTGGATATAGGTAAACCCATGAATACCCAGTGAAGCCAAACTCAGCACCCAAAGATACCCCACCTCCCCGCAGCTAAGGAAAGATAGTAAGGAAGTGTGTGTTTGTTTTTTCCCCATGCAGTGCATAGTTCAGTTATAGAAGCTGGTACCACAAGATTTGGAGATGGCTGTTCCCTTGGATAACTTTAAAATGGAATTAGACAAATGTATGTAAGATAAGACTATCAACAGCTACTGGTCATGATGAATATATATTTAAAGGTATTAGAGACAGTTTGCTTCTAAAATGCCCTAAAAAGGTGCTTGCAACCATGCAATTCCCTTGTTAAATAACTACATTGCTTCAGAATGTTAGTACTGAATTTTATTTATTTATTTATTTATTAGATTTATATTCCACCTTTTTTCTTACAAAGAAGTCAAAGTGGCTTACATCAGGCTCCTGCTCCTGCTCTCAATCTTATCCCCACAACAAAGACCCCGGGAGGTAGGTTGGGCTGAGGGTCTGTGACTGGCCCAAAGTCACCCAGTGGCTGACTGAGAAGGAATGATAACCTGGAACAGCCAAGATCAGCCAAGTCCCAGTCCCGCCCTTCTTATCCATGACACCACGCCAGTTCTCAGATGACAGGATGGCAGAGGAAAGGGATGGTAAAAGGACAGCCACTTTATTTCCTGCCATCACAAAAGATTTGAAAGGCACTGGCCTTTTCTTTTGAAAGGAAAATGTGCATTTACGATATCCTGGTTTGCATGTAACACTAAGCTGTGATATAAAAATTCAAAACCCTTTAAAGTTTGAAATGAGAATGGCTGAAAGACCACTTGCTAAGATGTTTAAGGCAAACGTCCCTTGCATATCTCTGAAATATGTTTGGTTGGAACTAGGAAAAGATCCTTAGTAGCTCTGGGTAGGCTCTGGAATTCCCTTTCCATCCTGCTTGCTGATGGCCTACCATGCAAATGTTTATTTAACATAGAAACATAGAAACAGAGCGAGTCAGAAGGGGCCTCCCGGGCCGTCTAGTCTGACCCCCGGCTCCTGCCGGCTCCACTCACGACATGCCCACCATGTACATGTCCAGCCTATCCTTGAACACCCGCACCGATGGGGCCTCAATGACCTCTTGTGGAAGCCCATTCCACACCCTCGGGGTCCTGACTGTCAGGAAGTGCTTCCTGGCATCCAAACAGAACCTTGGCTCCCTGAGCTTTGCTCCGTTGGAGTGCGTCCTGCCTTCCTCTGCAGGGGAGAACAGGTCTCTACCCACCTCCATGTGACATCCCCTCACATACCTGTATGTCGCCAACATATCCCCTCTGAGTCTCCTCTTCTCCAGGCTGAAGAGGCCCAGTTCCCTCAGTCTCGCCTCATACCCCATCCCCTGCAAACCGGCCACCAACCTTGTGGCAAATAAAGTTTTCGAAAAAGACTGAGATAATGGGGTGAGATACAGACTGAGGCTCAAAAATGTAAACGTAGTTTTTGGAATATCTTTAAACATAAAATGCAGCTAGTTTCAGTCCGTTCATACTGTCGCACTCACTCAAGTCATTCATTCAGTGCTGTAACAATGGAGCATGGGGTAGCCAACTCAGGTTGTGTACCCAGAAGCAGGAGGTGTGCTATCATGCTTGCTGCTTCACTGATGTCCAGCGCTTCCTCAAAGTCCAACATGAAACAAAATGTTCTTTGACTACATGTTTTGGTTGTGCATTAATCTAGCTTACCTTGTTTTTGCTTGTTTGACATTCTTTTTTCTGATCTTTTAAGACATCTTTCCTTCAGAAATGTGTACAACCTGATTATTTATTTATTTATTTATTTAAAACACTTCTATGTTGCCCCCATCGGAACAAAGCGTCGGGGCAGCTCACAACATAAATAAAACATATAAATATAACAATTATACAATTAAAATTAAAAACCCCGGTGACATCTCAGCTTAAAAAATTAAAATCCTATAAATACAATAAATTAACAATTAAAATAAGTTTTAAATAAAAAGGCCTTAGCCTGGCACCGAAAAACAAATAGCGACGGTGCCAGGTGGACCTCTCTGGGGAGCGCATTCCATAGATGATTGCACGTGTTAGTGACATTTTTGAATTATCAAGTTTTAATCTTAACTGTTTTCTTCTGTCCAGTGATTCCTGCCAAACTCAGTTATTTGCTGCATTTTCACATTCTACTCTCAGCTTTGTAATTTTACACTTAGTTCTGCACATATGAGGAGTTGTTGCTATATGCCATCAAGTCATCTTCATGGTGAAGATCATGGTGACCCTATGAATGAAAACTCTCCAAAACGTCCTGACCTTGTGAACTCAAGGCTGTTCTTCTATGGAATTGATCCATTTCATGGTTGATCTTCCTCTTCTTCCTTCAACGTTTCCTGACATGATTGTCTTCTCCAGCCAGTCAACTTCATACGATGTGCTCAAAGTGTGATAGCTACAGTATTATAATTTTTGCTTCTAGGAAAAATTCTGCCTTGATTTGATCTAAGACCTTCTTGTTTGTCTTTCTGTCAGTCCAGCGTGTTTGCAAAGCTCTCCTCCAGCACCATGTTTTTCCAATTCTTTAGCCCTTTCCTTTGGTAACTTCACGCATTCTATTCGGTAACATTCATCTGCTCAAACCTCAGAAAAACTGTTACCCAAATGGGGTCGTTATCTGATTTTACATCACGCAGGGACAGCATCTCCTACCTTTTTAAGAGAGCTTTAAAATATACATGCATATATTCATATACAATTTATGGGAAATACCATCCAGTGTGACTGGCTGTAACCCTATGAACTCAGAAGATTACAGGTATACTATGGAAGGCAGAAGGAGCGTGGGGACAAAGGTAATCTCTGCACATCTTTCACCCTATAAAATATTTAGGGCACAATCTGTAGACTCCCAGTGTTGTCTGGAAGGGCCATAGAATTACTGAGAGACCCAACTCCAAGGTCTTGCAATCTCAGAACTGGGACTCTGAAGACTGAGTCCCTGCCCCACCTCCCTCCCAGCTCAGCTGCCTCCCCTGAAGTCACAAATGCACTACAGAGGGGAGAAAAAAGGGCATGCCAGGGAGGGGGGTGGGATTAGGGCTAAGGACTTACTCTGTTTTCTGCTGGCATCCCAGCCTCCTTCCCTTCTTGGTGTTTTATCTAGATGGCTGAAGACAGCTGACTAGCTAAGAATTGGGACATAAAGTGCAACAGCAGTGGAAATTCCTGCCACCACACCTTGTTCGTGCATGGAGGCTGTAGAGTGTACAACTGCACCCTTAGGCAGCCGGTTTCAGCCATCTGCGTGTTTTGCCTTGGAGTGCTAGAAGACTAGGCTGAACCACACACTGCATGTGCTGACAGAACATGTCCCTCCCCTTCCCACCCCCTAAACATCCACAGAGCTCCATCTCCACAGAGATTCTTGTGACATCAGAGTCGCAGGCAATGCAGTTTTTCCAGCAATGGCTGCAAGGATGGAAGGAGGTTGCTCACATTTTGGAGTGAGATTCCAAGATCGGAGCTGGGACTCAGAAGTCTCTTATGGCCATCTAGAAAATGTCTAGCAGTGAAAGGATTGTGCCCTAAATGTATGGCCAAATTGGCACTCAAGGCAGCCAACTATAATAAAATACCAATTTTAATACCAAACAAACCAATTACCGTATTTTTTGCTCTATAAGACGCACTTTTTTCTCCCTCAAAAGTAAGGGGAAATGTCTGTGCGTCTTATAGAGTGAATATGTGTGTGCAGTAAGTCTGTCAGATGTGCAGCCCATGGGGAAGTGATGGGGAATATGCCTGTGATTATGTGCCCATTTGATTCAGAATATTTTTTTCTTGTTTTCCTCCTCTAAAAACTAGGTGCGTCTTATGGTCAGGCGCGTCTTATAGAGCGAAAAATATGGTAAAATATAAAGCACTAAACTAAAAGCACTATACGATAAGTAGACAACACCCTACCACTTAAAATCCCCCTCAGCAGCAGACCCTCTCATGCTAAAGTTCTGTCTAAGAAAAACATTTTGTTTTTAAGATTTCTGCTGGCAGAAGAACAACAGAAAGGAAAGTAACCTTTTTTAGCAGGGAGTTCCAGATCTATGGAGTGGTCCCTGAAAACGCCTTCTTGTATGTACAGCAAGACTGCTATATATGCTATCTCAGGTACTGCAGTTTCACTTAACTGAGGTTGACTACCCATCCTCCACATTCTCCCCTAGGGGGACACAGAACCCCCACAAAAGTGGGAAAACTGTGAATAGCTTAACAGTAAACCCAGTAATATCTCTTGGTAATCATGCACTCTGTTGGGGAATGCCATGCTCTTTGTCTCAGTACTAGCCAGCCCCACTCACATGTTTTCTCTCTCAGTGGGCATAAAGACCCTATAATCGTGGTTTTTCTCTAGAGATATTTGCAATTTTTCCACTCTTGCAGGGGTCCTGCGTTCCTAACCACCCATGAATGAAGTGTTTGCCGCTATCCATCGTTTCAGGCATCCACTGGGGGGATTGGAACTTACACCTGTGATTATGGAGGTCCCGCTGTATCCACCAAATGTGGGACCAAGAGAAGTACCCTCCCTGAAAATCTTAAAAGACAGGCAGGGTTGTGTTGGAGACTGGGGTCTTTCAAATAGCCTGATCCCAGATCATTTAGGGCTTTATAGGGCATAATTAGCACTTTGAATTGTGCCCAGAATCAAATTGTAAGTCGTTGAAACTGTTTGTAACAAGAGAATCACATGCTTCCTAGAACCAGCTCTGGTCAACACTCTATAGCTGAATTTTCCAAGCCATCCAAAAGGAGTATATCTAAAGACAATTTTATCACACCCAGATCAGACATCTCTAGGAACAGGCACAGCCTTAGAACTTCTGGCCTCCGCCACAGCCAGAGCATCCAGGTTCAGGGCTGAATCTAAACTGGAGAGGCGCGCAACCCCTTCTAGCAGAACCCAACTCCTTATTTCCTGATCTGTCTTTTGTCTAACCAGGAACACCTCTATTTTGTCTGGATTACACTTCTGTTTGTTTGCCTTCATCTAGTAATTACCACCATCAAACTTGATTTAGAATTAGAACAATTTCCTTGGTTTTCAATGGAAAGGAAGAGCTGAGTGTTCTCAGCATACTGGTGGCACCAACTTGTTAAAGTAACCAACAACCATGCTCAATAAACACAACTACCCAAAATCCAGCAAATGAACTTCACTCACTTAGCTCTTTTGGAACTAAAGATGTACACATGGAATATCTGGGGTGGGGGAACAGGAAGATGGGAATTTATATTACATGTCTTATATGCTTTTTGAAAATGCAAAAGTCAATATTTTTAAAACATACTTCTGATACTGAATTCCAAAACTCCAATCTAAACAACTATTCCCAGAGTTTCATGCAAATGTTATATGTTGTATGGCCAAGAGGGAACCCTGAGGAAGATCATACACTCATGGCATCCAAGAAGAGTCCATCATCACTACTGCATATCTCAAACCTAAATAAGGCTTCTTAGCTTGGTGTCTTATATAAAGAAATGACTCAGTGTCCAACACAGATCTGGGGCAACAGCCATCTTGTTGGTAGCTATATGAGTGAGACTGAGTAAACACCTGCATGGGTGGGTATGAGGCAGCAGCCATCTGAGATGAGGCAGCACCACCTGACTGTACAAGTGAGACTGAGTTAGCACCTCTTTGGGGTTGTTGTGAGACAGCAGCGATCTGATGGATTTCTTAAAAGTACAAAAAGTACAGCAGGCTGCTCAGAGGCTGGCTAAGCAGCTCTGAATGGAGGAATCCGCTTGCCAGGATAACCTCTCTAATTATTGTAGTAATAATTATTCTAGTGATAGCTATTCTAGTAAGAATTATACTGTTAGCATTTTCATGTGTATATTATCTTACGGTTAGATGATATTCATCACTACCTGCTATACTTCAGAACACAGATACAGAATAAAGAACTAGTTAGTTAATAAACAAATGCTACAAATGTGTATTTTAAACTAAGAGGCTCTCAGCATTTTTTCCTTTGAGGTTGCCATTCTTTGGGAGTGTTCAGATAACATACCAGCCAGGAGGGTGTGGGGGGTGTTAACCATTGTTGGTCTGTTGTGTTGTATGCACCCAGTAATGGTATCCATGGAAAATTTGGTCTTTAGAAGCCATGATAAGAAACATTGGTTTGTATCACCATGACTTGTGTTGTCTGAATCCAAGATCATGGTTTCCATATTCAGGGTTTGCAGCTACCACAGAGTCCTCTGGAAAGAGTGACAACTGCAAGAGCTGCTCCAGCCATCTAGCCTCTATGTGTGGATCAATGAGGAAGAGATAAGCTACATAAGCAAGGAGTGATGCACTTTGGGACTGAGTTTCAGACACAGTGGCTGATGGGATGCATGCCAACAGTGGGAGGACTATGGGAAGATGAAAACCAAAACAAAGTAGAAACCACTTGATCATCTGTAAGGAAGATCATGGTGAAAACCTGAAGCATGGTAACTACACAGGGTTTTTTGTCAGGTTGTGTGAATTCAGCTTCTGTCTCTTGTCATATATACTAAACCCAGCTGTGAACATGTCAGCTTTTTCAAAGTTTCAGCTCACTGCCAGTTAAGTGGGGTCCCTAGATCTTGACACCAGGCTAAGGGGGTCTCCTGATGGGCTAGAGGAAATTAGGGAGCTTCAGCTGCTGACACCACCAGTGCCACCTCACCTCCAAGTCTCAATCCAAACAGATGTCTTGAAAAGCTACAATAGTTAAAGAAATCTAAAATAGCCAAGAGTTCCAGCAGAACTAACATGGAAGCATGAGTTTGCACATGCATGTTTCATTTGGTTTGCTCTTGCAGATTTTTAGCACAATATAAAAAACTGGCAAACTGTTTAAGCAAGGGAAAAGGGAGCCACAAACAGCAATCCCTCTTTCTCAAGTTGCCTTCAGTTCTAGAAAGAGTAAAAAACATGGTCGTCTGTCTCCAGCCTTTTTTTACTTCCATCTGTGTTCCTGTGGTACCATAGCAACCTCTTTATAAGATATCTCATCACAGAGGCACTTCACATCTATGTCTTCCTGTGGGTGTTATCTTGCCCAGAAGCCTCTATTCAGGATGACTGCTAAGTCATGAACATGTGCTACACTTGATTTTGTTAAAAAAGAAAACAAACCAAACAAAAAATGTGTATTTTGTTGTGTCATTACATCTCTGGTCCGTATTCACTCTCTCCTGTGATAGTGAAATACAGCCGAAAAATGACAATGCTGCTTTAACCCTTTTGTTTTTTCAAGCATGTTTCGGCAATGACTACAGTACTGACTAAACTGTTATAAATAGAAACGAGATTCATTCCATCAGTCTGCTCAGTGGCATGGACAAGAACACAGCCTGCAGAGTTCACCTGCTACTGCACAATCCGGTTGCCATGGAATAATAGTCTGGTCCAATCACAAAAGAAACATGCTACCAGCTCTAATTTTCATCAAGTCAGGTTTGGAAAGCATGAAGAATCACTTAGCTAGAAAAAAGAACAATAGGTTTTGCCATCGACACAAATATTCACTGATTTGAGCCTTACTTCCAAAAAATAAACAACTCAGCTTTCAGAATATGCGTCATATAGTGCAAAGGAAATGCTCATCACAGCAAGACCTAATAATGCCATTCAGAATATCAGGGGTTCTAACACTTGTTCATTTTCCAAGGTGATGTTTGCCATCATTTGCCGGCCATCTGCTGCTGCTTGCCCCATAATCCAAACAGAGCAGCCTCACGCAAAAGAACGAATGGACACACAACTATCAGAAATGGCAATGTTCAAAAACTGGTGGGAATGCTTCAGCCTCCTGCTCATGCTTCAAGAAGATGGCTATTCTTGAACAAAGGAACTGCGGATGCAGCTTCCAACATGAAACACCTGAACTACAGCTCATCAAGAGTTCCAGTTTTATCTCCTGTGGCTTGAATGGAGACAAAGGGCTTCTCTGCAAGGGTGATTTATTACACACTCATGATTCCTCATGCAGAAATCGCCCTTGCAGAGATTCCAATCATGGACATTTGCAGGGCCTTTTCATAATGTTGCTTCCCGAGATTTCCAGCAATTTTCACTTTTTTTAATAATGAGGAAGATTTGACAGCTTCCAAGATGGCACTGGTATTCACTGCAGAAATCTTGTGCATTTTTACAATTCCACTTTATACCACAGTGTCACCTTGTGTTATGGAAGGCAACATATACGAATATTTAGAAAGCAGAGAGACAAACCTCTGTTAAAAACAACAAGAACAACAACAACTCTTGTGAAGAACACAAAATGGAAGAAGGCACCTCAATAAAGAGATTGAATAGCTCATATAGAGAAGCCCAAAGATTTTTCTTGATTTATTACGCTACATGCCTTAATCACCTGACCAAAACAAGGATGTCTTTGTTATCCTCTAATGACTATGTAAATAGACACTGTAAATAAGGTAATTATCACTGCTTGTCCTTTCACAGTTTTGTTCCCTGTTACCTATTTATGCTCCCCCTCCCACATGGCCCCAGTCATGCGTGTATTTACACACTGGGTACTCAGAATAACCCTCCCTCTGAAGTCCACGAAAGTTTGAGCTGTAATAAATGTTAGTCTTCAAGGCCACATCATGCGGCCTCTCCACTTCATCTGAGGTGGGGGCATATGATTCCTCAGAGTCCCAGCAATGAGCTTCTGCAGCAACTCTACTTGGACTCTGATAGCCAACACCCCACCATGTCCCTTGCAACCAGTGCAGAAAGAAGCACACCAACTGCCTCTCTCACCCTGGAGAGGGGCTCTGGTCCCAGCTATCTAAAGGACCATCTGCACCCATATATACCTACCTGCCCCCTTAGATCAGCTCAGGAGGCCTTTCTATGAGAACCACCCCTCAGGGAGATGAGAGGGGTGACAACTAGGCAAAGAGCCTTTTCCACTGCTGCTCCCCATCTTTGGAACTCCCTTCCTAGGGAAATTCAGCTGGTGCTGTCTTGATTTTCCTTTCAGCACCAGGCGAAGATGTACCTTTTTGGAAATTTTTTAACACTTAGCCTGAATGCTGGGGCCTTTTTTATATTGCTTTCATAGATGTTTTAATTTGTTGTGTTTTATTTATTTTTAATGTTTTATTTTGTTAATATGTTTTATGTATTGTAAGCCACCTAGGAAGGCTTCAGCAGTTATAGGCAGCCTATAAATACATGTATACATAAATAAATGGGGTGTGCTGGAGAAATAGAGAGAGGACAAAAGTGGAGGCATCTGCCTACACTCATCCCTGTCATTGCCCCAGACTCTTTTCCCTCTCCAGGGCCTTATGGTGGGCATGTCATGAGTGGTGCCGGCTGGAACCGGGGGTCAGACTAGATGACCCGGGAGACCCCTTCTGACTCGCTCTGTTTCAAAAATAATAATAATCTACACAGCCAAGAACAACTGCTTAAATAAAATGCACAGGGCGAGGGGCCCCAGCAGCACAGATTGCTACTATGATATCCAAGTCCAGTCACAGACTGTGTATAAGTTTCCATGTTTGGTGGATTTTGTCCATCTGCAAGGGTGGCATTGGATTGTACCCCAAGAAAATTTAAGGACTCCTGGAAATTAAGCCAATTCATCATTGAAGAACCACAGCCCATATCCTGCAATAAAGTCACATGCTAATTTTGTCCATGTAACCACTGAGGCAACACTTCTACAGGACATACCGTATTTTTCTGTATATAAGATGCTACTTTTTTTCTTATTTTCTTGCAGGCTCGGTGAATGCGGGCGGGGTGGTGGTGAAGCGGTACACGCACATGCGGCAACAGCTTGTTCGCTGGAGTTGGGTAGGAAAAGTGGGGGGCGTCCTATACATGGGGGCATCTTATAGATGGAAAAATGCGGTAACAATATCAGCTACAGGACCTAATAAAATCACCCAAAGGTCACTCCCCTACTCATCTCTCAATACAACACACACTATCATTTGCCAATAGTGCCCTTATGAATTCTACATAGAATAAACTGGTCTGTCTCTGTACAAAAAAGAAAAGGGGCATGAATTCGACATTAGAAACATCAACATTCAGCAACCACTGGGAGAACCTTTCAGTCTTCCAAAACACTCCACTGTTGATCTGAGGTTTTCCATCCTTCAAAACAGAATTTCAAAAAGGGATTCAAGTATGAAACTGCTGAAGTACATTTAAGAAATTTCATTTTATCAGTTTAGGTTTGTGAGAAATGAAATGTTACTTTTACTAAGTGTTAAGGGTGAAAAACAGGAATAGGACAGGTTCATTGAAGTCTCTTAAGGCAAAAAAAAAAAGCCTGAGAATCAAAACATGTAAATGGTTGTTCTAAGAGTAATAATGTTTCTTATATAAAAAGTTCCGAAAAATACCAGAAGGAGTAAAATTGGGGGACAGTGGTAAAACTGTCACATTTAGTGGAGGAGAGCAGACAATGGATTACTTTACAACTGGCGATAATGAGCCTGGAGAAAGGCCTGTTCTCATTTTCTCATCCTCCCCACAAGATTTAAGAAACATTTTGACATCAAGTAAGAATTTTCAAGGCCACTTCGGCCTGTTGACATCTTAGAAGGTACTGCGCACGCTTAATAGGCTTATGAATAGTAAATGACACACCTCTCATAGGTAATAGGCTCATTAGCATGA
This sequence comes from Varanus komodoensis, assembly GCF_004798865.1. NCBI lineage: Eukaryota > Metazoa > Chordata > Lepidosauria > Squamata > Varanidae > Varanus > Varanus komodoensis. The sequence continues at coordinate 13,229,865 of NW_025335701.1, read as the reverse complement.
ACATGGGATGTATGAGCGGGAGGGGGAACATATTAAGGAGTAGCATGATATAGGCGGATGGGGAAGATTGTGACTTCTTAGTAATCAGCCAATGGCGAAGTGGGGATAGTGTTGAGCATCGGGGAAAGGAATGTATAAAATCTCTTGTAAACAGTAAAAGATTGCTATTTGTTTCTCAGACTACTGAGGCATTGAGCCAGCCTTTGCAAACTCTTTTTGTAAGGAATAAACTGCTTGTACCTACTCAAATCCTGTCTCAAGGAGTTTTAAATCTCACAGGTTTGAATAAAGACAATAGTTCTTGCCCTGCTAACTGGTGTAAATAGCAAAACTGGGATGACTGCATTATCTAATTATTTTTGTAATTACATTGCTTCTCTAAACTTTGATGGGAAATTGTCACAGATCATAAATTTTGAATCTCACTGTAATTTTGCCCCATTTCTAAATCTCTGTCCTTGCCCCCATAAATTTAAATTTCTGATAAAGTTGACTTCAGTCCACAAAAGCTTATGCTGCAATTGGTCTGAAAGTTTTTAAGATAATTTGGTTCCTAAATTACTTCTTTTTTTCACACACAAATGCACACGTACCTGGCTCCTTGCCTTCGGTGGAAGGATGGGATGTGTCACTTTCCCTGAAGTATGATAGCTGTTAAGAAATACAAACTTGTTTGGTTTTTTTTTTTGAATATGTCTTATTCTAAATAAACCTAATACAAAGAAAAACTAAAAACAACATCGATCATCGGAAACATTGAACCTACTGGGTCAGCCCCCCACATTTTTTCTTTTTATGTTAACTTATGAACATATTTAAATCTATGTGAAGCCCCGTTTCTCTAGCCAATAATAAAGAGTCCCAAGTCTGATAGAAGTAAGAAATACAAACATGTTCATGTCAAATCCCAGATTCAGCTCAGCGATTGCTTTAAGGCAAAACTGGACACTGACCTATCGGCAGTAAGGAGGTGCTCAGCTCACAATGGCACAAGTTTCATTTTAATATAATGCATCATCTTATATTCTTACATAAGCAAAATGGCAGCACCCTCATATAAGGGAGTCATAAACCCCAAGGTTTACAAAACTAGAAAAATATTGGCATGGGAGAAGAAAGCAAAACCAAACAAACCCAACCCCCATACAGCTTCTTCAAGGGGTGGGATGAAAAATCAGAGGGAGTGACATGAAATTGAGCATCTTGGAAAGAGGCATAGAATGGTCTAGAAAAACTTTAAATAAACAAACATGCTCAGATCTTTCAACTATTCCTCATAGGACTTCCTTTTTCAGATCCCTCACCATCTTGTTTGGACTTCCCTGAATGAGCTCCTGTTGTCAATGCCTTTCTTAAAATGGGGAGCCCAGAACAGGCCCGATTAATTCAGAATAGGGCAAAACTATCTGTTAATTCAACCCAAAATTGCACTAGCTTTCTTAGCTGTGGCATCACATTACTGGCTCATATTCATTTCTTGATCTAACACCTTTTCACATGTACTGCTGAAAAACCACATCTCCCCCATCCTATACTTGTGTCTTTGGTGGATTTTTCTTTTTACCTAAGCCAGTGTGATGCAGTAGTTAAGAGGATGGGACTAAGAGCATGGTTTAAGAGCGATCTTGCTCAGCTGAGGAGCCAACTGGGTGACTTTGGGCCAGTCAGAGACACTCAGCCCAACCTACCTCACAGAGTTGTTTTGGGGATAAGATTGAGAGCAGCAGGATGAAAATAATGTAAGTCATTTTGAGTTCTTTCAAAAAGAAAAAAGGTGGGATATAAATCCAACAAATAATAAACACAAGACCTTACGTTTATCTCTGTTACATTTCCTCTTGTAGATTTGCCCTGGTGTTCCAACCTCTCTGGATCCTTTTGAATCTTGATCTTGTCTTCTGCTGGGTTGGCTGTCCCTGCTAACCTTCCATCATCTGCATGACAACTCACACCTGAGAGCCAGCATGATGTCCTTGTTAAGAATGCTGGCCCAGGACTCACTAATCTGGGTTCTGGTCTCCACACAGGCATATTTATTTATTTAAAACTTTCATATGCCATCACCACATGCCTCGGCATAGGATGCTGCAGATCCTAGTCTCCCCTTACCCTGTTTCTCACCTACTTCAAGTTTCTTTTGTGACCCCGGGAAGTGTTTGCTGTGGTTATTTCTGTGGCATCTATGAAGGGATAGGAGAAGGATCAGAACCCAGAGTTATAGGAATGTCTGCAGCCTTGCAGAGGCATCCAAACAGTCCTATGATCCCTGAAATGCTCTCCCATGGACCGTAGGATGTCTGTGTTACAGTGACTGCAGTTTCTGTAACCTGGGCTTCAGGACCCTTCTCATGTAACTTACTCAACTTTTCCCAAGACAACACATTCCCCTTGTGGGAGAAGGCAGAGGCAACATAGCAGGTGATAATTCAGCCTTCTTCCCTTCACCTCATAACATTTCATTATCTTTTCCAAGCAGCAACGCTACACCTTCCTAGTTCTTTTTCTTGCTTCAAACGCAACCAAGAAAGCTGAAATACTGAAGGCACAATGTGAAGCAATTCCAATGAGAAGGAATTGAGTTGGAGACTCTAAAATTGTACCCTGAATGAATTTGCCTCCAGATCCTGATGAATTACATCCAGGAATGTTGAAGAAGCTTGTGGACATTATTTCACAGCCACTGACCGTAATCTTTGTATATCATATTTATAAATAGCTTTCATGAGTACCGTATTTTTTGCTCTATAAGACGCACCTGACCATAAGATGCAGCTAGTTTTTAGAGGAGGGATCCATGGAAAGCTTCCTGATAATCACAGGCACATTCCCCATCACTTCCCCATGGGCTTCATTAAAAGACAGGTTGCCATTTGAAAACACACACCGACCTGTGATTAACAGCTCTCACCTGCGCCGGAGGAGGGGGGCGAAGCAGGGTGCGCCGAGCACGTGCCGGCCAGGTGTGGTGCAGTTGGGCCAGCAGCGTGCCAGCAGTGGTCTTCCAGGCGGCGCAGCAGCAGGTCTTCCCGGGCGGTGGGGGTGAGCAGTCCGTCTCTCCGTGCAGCCGGCGGGTTAAAGCCTGCAGCTCCTCCTCCACACCGCTCCCCCTGAGTGGCACAGCTCTCACCTGCGCCGGGGGGGGGGTGGAGCAGTGCGTGCCAAGCGCGTGCTGGCCAGGTGGTGCCACGTGGTGCAGGTGGGCCGGCAGCGTCCCGGGCGTCGGGCACACACACATTCGCTCTATAAGACGCACAGACATTTCCCCTTACTTTTGAGGGGGGGAAAAGTGCGTCGTATAGAGCGAAAAATACGGTACATAGAAAGGATGCTCTATCAAATTTACAAAGACTCAAGGCTGGGAGGAATAGCTAACACATTAGAAGGAAGGTCCAAGATTCAAAGTGATCTTAGCAACTTGGAATGGATCCAAACCAACAAGAGTAAATTCAGAGATGAATATAAAGCCCTGCATTAAATCACCAAACACACACACACGCACACGCAAATGCACATACACGTACAGAATGCGAGTGACCTGGTATGGCAGCAGTGGATGTGATAAGGATCTGTTTCTTAGTCACAGGCTGACCATGAGCCAGCAATGTGATGTGGCTGCTGAATAAGCTGAAGCAATCTTAGGCGGCATTAACAGAAGCAGTAATAAAAGCATAGTCTCTCAATGACAAAAAATAGAAGTAAGGCATAGAAGAAATTAATTAGGCCAGTTAGCACGACTCCTCAATTTAGTCATGACTAAATATTTGCATTGGGCTTTAGTAGATTAAATTTGAATGGTGTTGTCCAAAATTATGGAAACCTAGCTCAACTATAAATGAGATAGTACCTGCCTGCTGGGAGCTGTGTGAGATGTGAGATGCTCCTGTCCATCCTGTTATTGGCACGGGAAGAAGAAAGGAAAAGAACAAAACTAAACCATTACACTTTTAATGAAATCTCAAAATCTGGATAGCGCTCTCTCTCTCTCTCTCTCTCTCTCTCTCTCTCTCTATATATATATATATATATATATATATATATAAAATATACCTATTTAATAGGAATATTAAAATAATGCATATACTTTGACAAAGGCACCCCACATACGTAACTCCAGTCCTCTATCAACTCTACTGGCTTCCCATTGAAGTCCGGGATCAATTAAAGGTGCTGGTTAAGACCTATAAAGTCCTAAACGGCTTGGGACCAGGATACCTAAAGGAACACCTTTTTCCCTATATGCCCTCCCACCCCCTAAGATCGGCAGCAGAAGCCCTCCTCCAGGAGCCCTCTTTGAAAGAGGTCAGGAGACAGAGTACTCGGAGGAGAGCTTTCTCTGTGGTGGCGCCCCGACTAGAGAGGTCCTCCTGGCGCCATCATTATATGCTTTGCAGTGCCAGGTCAAGATATTTTTATTTGACCAATATTTTAAAGCAAATTAATTTTAATTGTATATTTATTCATGTAATTTATTTTAACCATGTCATTTTATAGGATGGCCTATAAATTTCCATTTATTTATTTATTTATTTATGCATGCTGAAAGACATACTATCCGGCCAGGAGAAAATAAAGAGAGGGCAGAAACAATATACAGAAGAACTATAGAGATAAAAAGATTACAGATGCCTTAAGAGAGGGTTCCTGTAAGGAATAATAAGGGGACAGGGCAGTGTGCTCATTAATGAAACTTGTTTATGTAGATCAAAGCAGTAAAACCTCCACAGAAATTTCAGAGATTAACTGACTGGCAGGACATCACAGTTCACGGCAGATGAAAAGTTGTTTGTTGACTTGGGTGGCTATCAAATGTTAAAGGTTGGTTGAAAAACCTTGGTTAAATACTTGATTGCCAATTTAGCAGTCTTAGTCTGTTTTTAAGTATTATTCTTAATACTATTTCTACTTCTGTTATTCTTAATACTTCTTCTTTGCTGCCTTAAGTCTTGCCTAAGACAATCTTCAAGTGCAAATCATCTCAGCTGCTCAAATGAAAAAGAAGGTATTGCAAGAATGGGGATGGATGGAATAAGGAACTAGAGATAAAATATTGATGGCCATTGAAATAGATTGAATAAGATTGTGAAGGTGGATACTTTCGGATGGGGGATGGGGGGATGAGGAAGCAAGCAACTTCCATTGTTCAAGAATGTGCAAGTTACTGAACAGATGGTCTAAATCTGTGATAACCAAATAAAGAACAGACTGTAGTGGGAGGTGAGATAGAGAAAAATTTCAAGAATCAAATCCATAGTATCATGGATCTGCCTTCCACTGGTTTTTCCTGCTCTATATAAGTTATAATGCAGTTTTTCTTCTATCTGTGCATCTGTATTGTACATGTGTAACTGAAAATGTGTATAAACTATATTAACCCCGTGTTAGGCAGAAAGGAGTCTCTCTCCTGTGCACAGTTTGTTTGCTTTTTATAGAAACTGTTTCCAGATTCGGTTTTGCCTTATCACTGATTTGCAACCATCTCACACAGTCGTACTGAGAAGCCTGTCAAAGCAGGCACATGTCTTGAAACCCAATGAATTAGACAAGAGATTTACTCAGAATTAGAAATGGCTGGAGATGAGAATGACTGTAAAAGACATGCTGGATTGCTGACATTCCATTCTTTGTTTGATATCCTTTGAGGTCATTGCACAGCAAGGTGGAACTCAGAGGTATTCTGCAACCTAAAAGAATTGTAGTTATGTATCTACTAGAATTTATATTCAGTCCCATTCATCCTGGCTTATGGGTAGCACACAAAATAGGGTCACAAATTCTAAAAATCCAGCAAATAAAATTGTGGCTTGCACTTTCAGACTGTCTGCATGTCCACAAATGAATTATATTTAAAAATATAAATTAAAAGCCTTCTAAGGGCAAATAGTGAGAGAATGGGATGAAAACACAACTTTATTATGGTAAAACTTAGTGTACACTAAATTTGATTCATTTAGGGCTCAGACTTATCTTGCCTTTTCCAGATGCATATAAACCCGCAAACTCAGGGGATTACACGGATTCAGTGGCTGGGATAAAGTTCATTTTCTGTTGCTACCACCTCCCCCTCCTGTGCATTTTGATAACTATTTCCAGCCATCTAGATAAAGTATTAGGGATGGGGAAGGGTGGAAAAGCTGAGGCACTAATAGGAATCTACACAGGTCGACAGCCCCAGCCTTCTCCCCTCCCTGCTCCCTGGCATATTTCCCCCTTCATCCCCTTTCCAGGGCATATTTCTGCTCTGGGAGAGGCAGCCACTGTGGTTTTTCCAGCACCAGCTGTGCAGGGGTGTCATTGGGTCTCAGTTGTTAGGGTCAGAGCACTGAAGTTGGAGGATCCTGCTGCTGGGACTCTGAAGAATCCTACGTCCCCTCCAGGGTCAATATTGGAAGGCCATAGAATTATGGCCTTCACTTGCTAAGCTACAGTGGGTGATTTGGACACTCTGTAGCCCATTTAGGCAACTTTCTATTTTTAATACTCTTTTAAAAATTCAAGGGTGCCATGTCATGTTGGAGAAGCAAGATGCTGACCCCAGGTCACTTACTGCCCACCCTTCTTCTAGACCTTACGGACAAATTGAAAGGCAATAAAACACTCGAAAGAGATGCTATTTGTCCTGGAGTTCTTAAAAAGTTTGAATGCAGAATCACTGATTTTTTTTTTTTTTTACAAAATTTCTAATATGCCCCTAGGATCAGCCTCTCTTTATTATGATCCATGGTCTCCCTTTTCAGAGAATTATAACAAAAGATCTTATGTTGGAAAGAGAGAGGAATGGCTGGCTACAGACTTACTAGCAAAAAAGGGCAGGGGAAAAGATTTTTAAAAAGCATGATCAATTTTAGAAGACCATGACAAAGTGGATTAGTAAAACCCAAATTTGGGGGTTAAACACAAATATCTATAGGTGCATTTTCGGGAAGGACAAGTTTAGCGGATTTTTTCTTGCCATCTCTCCATTTCAGCCAACTACAAACACTTTTGAAACATGTTGATGTTGGTAAGGACTGTGACTTTTCAAACAATAGCCTTAACCTGGACCATAACCAGGACCCTAATTGGGTTCCAAAATGCTGAAATGTGCATACCTCTAGGTGTATTTATAAAAGGCCACGTTCAGTGGAATTTTTCTTGCCAGCTGTCATTTTCAGAGCATGACAAACCATTTCAGAGCATTGAGGCCTTGGTGAGCCTCCTGGTTCCTCAGACCCTAACCTTAACCTGAAGGTGAACCCTAACCCTAATTTTTGGCTCACATGCACCCAGCTATAGATGAGTTTCCAAAATGGCCATGTTTAGTAGGATTATACTTGCCAGCAATGTATTACGGTCCGGTGCGAACTCATGGGAAGCAACGAAGTGTACCTGGGGGTGACAATTATACAAAACCTAACCCTAACCTGATCTTGAACCCTAACCCTAATTTTGTGCTTCCATGCCTGTAGCTCCATGTGGATTTTCAAAGTGGCCATTTTTAGTGGGATTTTAACTTGCCTACAATGTAGTTCACCCCTGTGTGAACACTCAGGGACTAATTAAATGTAGCTGGGGAAGACAGTTATGCAAACCCGAACCCTAACCTGAGCTTGTCCCCTAACCCTGATTTTGGGCTTACATGTCCCCAGCTGCAAATGGATTTCCAAAGTGGCCATGTTTACTGGAATTTTTCATGCCAGCATTGTATTCCAGCCCCGTGCAAACTCATTGGAAACAACAAAATGTACCTGGGGAAGATGGATATGCAAACCCTAAGCCTAACATGTGTTTTAACCCTAGCCCTAAATTTGGGTTTGAATGCCTATAGCTTTGCATGGAATTTCAAGATGGCATTGCTTGGTTGATTTTTTTCCTGCCAGCTCTCAATTTTGGATTTTCAAAAAGGACAAGTTTAGTGGGATTTTTCTTGCCAGCTTTTACCTCACTGCCAATACTTTTGAATCACATAGACCCTGACTGGAACCCTAGTTTTTCAAACCCTAACCCTTAGGTGGGTGTTAATCCAAACCCACATTTGGGGCTCAAATGCACATACATGTAGCTGAATTTTCAAAATTCAAAACTGTCAAGTTTAGCAGGATTCTTCTTGCCGACTCTCTCTTTCAGCCCACTGTGAACATATGCAAATTATGCAGAGCTTGCTGTGGATCTACATTTTTCAAATCCCAAGCCGAACCTGAACCCTAATCCTAACCCTAATTTGATGCTAACGTGCACATACCTCTAGGTGGATTTTCAAAAAGGCTTACCTCTAAAAGCACATTTATATCAAATTTGGGCCTGGCAGATCTTTCCTTTGACGAGTTGTTTTCCTGGGCCCAGAATATTTTGAGTACCTATTTTCTGATGGCTCTTTAAGACTCAACCACGTTAAAGTTTGCATTCCTAAACTCTGTTGCAATATAAGCAAGTGTATATGCCAATAAAGTCATTTTTGACTGCCATCAATCTAGGGTATGATACATTTAATAAGGGCACTCATCATAGTGCTTCTGTCACACTAATTTGTCCTTGGACTGAGAAGATCAATTTTCTTAAAATTCCATGTTAAATTTAGAGGCAACCTATATTCTTATGCCCATACAATGCCTGGATTTGTTCAGTTGATTTGAACATTTAACACAAGAGTTGATTTAAAAATAGCCTTGCAGGCATTCCCCTAGCACAGAAGAGAATCACCACACTGGCATCTAGTGGAACTGATAATAACATCCTGAAATTGGTTTCAGCAGAGTGTAAGCATCTCTCTTTCTTGTTCTGCCCTTCCCTTTGTTTTCTTCCATCCCTCCACTGCTGGACAGGTGTTATCCTGAGTTTTCCCTTCTTGACCACAGCCAGGGAATTGGCCACTCTTCCAGAACCTATGGGCAACCTACAGGCTGCGTGGAACCCTGTCTGGTCTGCTGAAGTGGCTACCTCCCTCTGAATTTGGACCCGTACTGCCAAAAGCTTTGGCAATTGCGAGCAGTTCTAGTTTGTTTATACCATCTGGTCATCAGGGACTGAAATGGGCTTCTGAGTAGTAGAGGGAAGCATTCATCATGTCAGTTATTCCGGTTGTGTGAAAACTAGTGTCACAGCTGAGCTGACTTGCACAAATCCTCATGTAGTCAGGAATCTGTCCATCACACTCTTGCTCAAAAGGGAACAGGGGAAGGGGAAGGGCAGGTGCCTCAGGCCCCATCCCCTGATGGCCAGAATCAATCCAATCGCCTTGTGAGGTAGTGGGCACTCATGTGCTCGTGGTGATGTTGTGCTGCATTTGGTTCTCTCCTGCTGTAGCTTGGGCCTTGAAGCAATGTTCCAAGATCCCATTTTGTCTGCTTGGCATTCTTCCCACAAGACATTGGGTGGGATTTATTTGAAAGGGTCATTTAGGGACCTTTTGTAGAGAAGGGGCCCTGCTCTTGCAATTATAGCCTGCTCAGCTGGATTCAACTAATTCTGAAGAGGGGAGGGTCAGAACTGGGCAGGAGACCTAGCAGTTTCAAGGCTACCTGATGAAGATACTCAGACAGGACATAAGAACTGTCCCACCTTGAAAAAGAAGGGAGACATTTCTGAAATGGGAAGGGCAATGATTGGGGGGGTGCCTTGATCTTGCAAGGAGAGGACAGGTGGAATGAGCAGACCAACTCAGAAGTGTCCAACATTCCTACGCTCTAGTCCCCAAGCCAAGCCACCCTGATGCTGGAGTCAGAATCTTTCTGAAAGGGAGGGAATGAGGGGACGTTCAGTGTGGATGCCACTCTTCACATGGACTGATGCTATTTCCACATCTAAAAGAGGTCATTGCTTTGATTTATGAGCTCAAATAAAGGACTGTGCTTCTAATGTTGTGTGTCAATCTGCTGGAGAAGGAAAAGGGAGGAGACTACAGCATCTTACTGGAGCCTGACTCAGGATAGCAATGAAACTCTCGCTGATGTTGCAGTATTGGAATGAGTGGGCAATGGAACTTGCTGACATGTGGGAGGGCATTCCCCAAATGAGCAGAGATTATTTTATGAGCAGCAGCCTTGATTTCACATACCCCTTCTAGAGTGTCATTTGTAATATTTGTTGTAACACTTTGAGCATCATGCTTGTGGGGAAGATTACTGCAATGGTGCACTCTCTTGCAACTTTTTTCTTTGGGATTAGAATGTTTATTGAACATTTCCAGTCTGTGGGCCATTGTTTTGTCTTCCCTATTTGCTGGCTTATTCTTGTTAGGATTTGGACTGATTCAGCCTCTGCCAGTTGGAATAGTTTAGGGTGCTTTAATCTTTCCAAGTGCTTTCAGAGCAGCTTTCATTTTGCTTTCAAATGCTACAGGCTCTTCCTCTAAGATTCCTCTTCAAAAAAGTCTTGTTATCCTTTCATCTCTTCTGCACAGTTCTTCTGTATATTGCTGCCACCTTCTCTCTCTATTTTATCCTGGTAGGATGGTCTGTTCTCTTGTTTGACTTACAGCATTCCTAATCTAGGTTTGAGTGTCCCTTTGATTTCTTGGATCTTCTGGAAGAAATCTAATTTTTCCTTCCTTCCTTCCTTCCTTCCCTCTCTTTCTAATAGTGGCTTCATATAGGCATTTTAATTGACTTACACTGCTGAATTTTTTCCATCACAACAGTTATTATTATTATTATTAATAATAATAATAATAATAATAAATAATTTTAATTGACTTACACTGCTGAATTTTTTCCATCACAACAGTTGCAGTCTATTTGACATAAATACAAGTGAGAGTAGTGTCTTGTTCTTTCTACAATGTTATTTAGAATTACAATAAACTTTGTATGTCTATATTTCATATGATGCATACATTTTAACATTCAATGTAAGAGGAATCTGACAGTGTCAGAAATGCATTTGTGAAATCAGAAAATGTGTAGCGCACGTCCAAAACTGAATTCTTGTTTTTCTCAGGAAAAAATAAGAGGTCACAGCACCCAACAAATGCATGAAATAAAATTGGGTCCATGGTAGTTGCAACGTACCTGGTAGTGTTGCCCACATCACAGGCTTCCTACAGTGGCCTGCACAAACATCCATCCCCCTATGTCTTTTCCACATTTTGTTGTGTCACAACCTGGGCTTGAAATGAATTTATTTGGCACTGTTGCAACTTGATATGTACAAAATACTCAACACTATGAAGGTGCAAAATATTTTTACTGTGGCATAAAAGGTAACGAAACCCACAGGTACTTGTTGGCTGTATAGGTATTCACTCCCTTTGCTGCAAAACATGCCTTAAAAAGCTCTGGTGCAACCCACTGCCTCCAGATGTCACTGTAGGTAGCTGAATAGTATCTACCTGTGTGCAATTATGAGAAATGGGAAATTACTGTTACTAAGTAGGAAAGTGAAAACCGAAGCAAGGATGAAATAAAGCACTAGGGTAAGACCACTGAAACCTCTTAAGGCCAAAGGGCCTGAGGACAGAACCATGTAGAGAGTTGTAACAAAAATAATAGTGCTTCTTACATCAAAGTCCTGAAGAACACAAAGGGGCTGAGGTTGGGGGCAGTGGTAAAACTGTCACCTTTTGTGGAAGGGAGTAGGAAATTGATTGCCTCTTACAACTGGCCATAATGAGCTTGGAGGAAGGTTGTTCGTCCTATCTCATCCTCCCACAAGATTTGGGAAATGAGTGGGCATCAAGCAAGGCAGTTACAAGGCCAAGACGACCTGTTGAACTTTTAAAAAGTAGTGCGCACGCTTAATAGGTTCATGAATAATAACTGACACACCTCTCATAGGTAATGGGCTCATTAGCATGAACATGGGATGTATGAGCGGGAGGGGGAACATAACAAGGAGTGGTACGATGTAGGTGGATGGCGAAGATTGTGAACTCTTAGCAACCCAGCCAGTGGGAGGAAAGAGGCAGGGTCTGCGAGCCGGGAAAAGGGAATAAAAAGCAATGTCTTGTGTGAAAACGGCGTGCTACCTGTGTGGTGGGCGCACGCTCCTGCAAGAACGTATTAAACTATTACTGCTTGGTACTTTGCCTCCCGTGTCGTCACTGCTTGGGATTTCATTCAATTCTGACACAATTCAAGTGTTCTGTGATGTCAGATGAAAGATTCCTGCATCTAGATGTTATGAAGGATGGCTAAAATATAAATAACTAAATAAAATAACCAGCATGAAGGCCAAAGGCTATTTAAAACAACTCCAGGATAAAGTTGTATGGAAGTGCTAATCATGATAATGGTATAAAAAGTACCACAAACTAAATATGAACATCCCCCAGCACTTCATTAAATCCATTATTATGAAAAGGATATGGCTCGACTATGACTCTAGCTAGAGAAAGGCATCCTCCAAAGCTCACTGACTGGGTAAGAAGGGCCTTAGTTGGAGAAGCCACCAAGAGTAAGCAGCATGAGGTATCAGTCCATAGAACAGCAGGGTTGAAGGAAGCAAGGCTTCAAGATACTAGGAGTTTTGGCAACGTGCTGAGCTCTGATAAGGCCTGAGCTCTGATAAGTCAGAGCATCCAGAACCCACACCAGGACTCAGCTGCAGTATGTCAGAAGCTTCTGGAAGATGCCCTCCTCATGGAGAGGGCCCTACTCCTAAGAATAAGCCCCAGTTCCTTCAATCCTTCCCGGTAGTTTTAAATCCCTCCCCTCCCTGCTTATCATCTTTGTTTCTTCTCTTTGAATTCATTTCAGTTTATCTGAATCCGTTTTAAAGTGTGGTGTTTGGAACTAGACACAGCTTGTGATGTGAGGCCTGAGCAGTGCAGAGTACAATGAAACCACAATTTCCCATGTTTTTGAATCATTTCTACTGATGTAACCTAAACACATATTTGCATATATTTTTCATTCATATCACACTGCTGACTTATTTCAGTTTGTGACTGACTCCTCCTCCTCTGTTTGTACATACTTTTGCTAAGTCAGGTATCCCTTATCTTATAGCCTGTGCTTTTCATTTTTTACCTAAATGAAGAACTTTGCACTTCTCCGTTGAATTTCATTCTCTTTTCTGTTCAGTTTCTAAACTGTCAATATTATTTTGAATTTGTTTCCTAAGGTATCAGCTTATCCTACCCAATTTTATTAATATGATGCACATTCACGCATCATTTCCTCCAAAGCAAGCCAAGCCCCAAAGAAGGTGACTGATTGAGGAGAAATAACAGATTTTTCTGAGTTTCTGCAAAGCCCCAACTCATCTAATAAAGTGCAGGTACTATTGATTAAATAACATGTGTCTCTTTTGGATGGTGCAACCATCAGCCAGTCCTCCAGGTGGGGTAGACTTGAAGCCTTTGCAGGTGTAACTGGGCAGAGAGTACAACCATGCACTTTGTGAAGACTGAGGGACTCATTCTATAGCTCCCTTTGAAGCCAGCAAGTCCACCTTCGCAATCAAGGCTGTAGATGGAACCATGAGCCGTCAGAGTACACGGAGAGCCCACTGACGTAACTCAAGGCCAGGGAGCAGTCAGCACCTCAGTCCAAGTCGACGAGGGGAGAGCAGGAAAGTTCCTAGTGTCCCCTAAAGCCCAATCCGTGAGCCAAGAGCAGGGTTGGGGGCGGCTCAGGTGTCAGGATCTCCCAGCAGAGACGGAGCGCGCAGCCATGAGAGTGGGGGCAGTGGCAACTCACGTGCTGGAGACACGTCCCAGTCTTTGGGCAACCACTCTGTTGTCTTGCCAGTGGTCTTGGTAAGCTGTAGCCCTGGTTGCTGGGCCTCAGGGCGCAGCAGCCAGCAAGACTGGTGGGTGAGGTATCATGTGTCATCTTTTCGTCAGTAGTGCAGTGGCCATCTTTTTGGCTGGAGTGACAGGCATTTTCTTGGGCTGTTTTTTGGCCCCCATGGGTCTGCATCCTCTGGAGGTGGAGGGGTGCTCTGGGTCCTGCTTAGAGGAGTTACCCAGAGGGTAACTTCAGCCTTAAACCAGTCAGCCCATTGTCAGCAGTCTGCTTCTTGAAGGCCTGGCAATGAACACAGGGCCCCACTACGTGCTCCTTGCCGAGGCAGACACAACAAATGTCCATTGGTAGTGGGAAGCCTGGACTCGCAAGAGGCACTGCTTTGGCAGACTGCTGATGCAGATGGGTGAGCTACAGAGAGAATGGAGGGTAGATGGCAAGGGAACTAAGGGAAATGGGAAAACTATGTAGAAATATATATATTTGTTCAGAGGTGTTTTGTTTTTTTAAAGGCCAGAATGAAAAAAATGGTCAGCCAAGCAGAAGGCATGAGGAAGGAGTTGAAAGGGTAAGAGAAGAAAAGGCAGAGAAGTGGGTGCTTAGCAATGAGGAGATTGAGAGTGAGCACAGGAGATTCCCACTCAACATGATGGTGGTCAAAAAGGAATGGAGGGACTGGGTGGGAACCCCTCCCCTATATACAAGGGAACTGGAAGGGGAGGGGCTCCCACCCACTCTGGGACTCTGAGCTATTGAAATTTTTCCCAGTCTAGGCCTTGTGTAAGCACAAAAGCCCATATTTGTGATGCACATAGACCACAAAGAAGAACCATACTTCTTACAATATCAAGAGACAGAAGGGTGCTGAGCTTGATCCTGAAACCTCTCTTCACAAAAGGCAGGACCCAGGCATCCAATGTTATTGTTTCCCAAGGGTAAGAAGAGAGCTAATCATCCATCAAGCAAAAGGAGTTGAAAAATGGGCTGGCACAAGGGAATAGTCACCACTGGTACCTGTCACCATCTGAATGTTTATGCCCCTGGTGGTATCTGCTGGGACTGTCCTTGCATTCAAATGGAGTGGCAACTGCTGCTGAGATAAGCCGTCTACCTGGTCCTGAGGTGAAAACAAAAGCAAGCTGGTTCTGAACCACTTAAGGGGGTCCTGACAGCAGTTCTGACAGCAAGTTGGTCAAGTTCCATCCTACTCACCATTGCCCATGCCTTTTGGATTACATCCATTTATTCATCTGTCCTTGTGTTGGAAAGTCCATCCCTGTCCATCCCACCTCTATTTCCAATGCAGCAGCAGGCCACCTGCAACAGACTGGATGATCATAGCCAGGCATGCCTCCTTAATGGTTTACTTGCTGCAAACTTCTCAGAGAACTTCGGTTATGAGGTGGTGTAGAAATGAACAATGCCACCACACTGACCATTGCCTTTGCGCCGCAATCTGCCTGGTGACTGTGTTGATTTGTTGATGGGGAGATGCATGGCTTCTGTCTGGAACACGCTGGTGAGCTCACTTTGGTCCTCTGATAAATCATCACAAAAGAAACTGATCTTCTTGCAAAGAAATTGCTGGTAGCAAGCCTTGATGGCTTCATAGTTCACTACCCTCAGTTCCACAGAAGTCGCGAAGCGGATGCACCTCCCCATCAAGTCCAGGTGGGATTGTTTTCTGTCCACTAGTGCTGAATGCTTGTTGACCTTTGCTGGGCCAACTCCACAATCTCAAGGTTCAGCCAAGGATGTAAAAATAGGAAGACCATACCCTTCTTCTGCACTTGTATATATTTTCCAGGTACTTGTACATTGGTGTTATGGATGATGGAGCCTTGCATGAGTGCTGCATCATTTGAAGCAGCATTGGCAGGCATAGTATTGCCACCAGCATCAGATCCTCCAAATGGGCTGCATTAAGGACAGGGTTCTTCACTGTCTCCATTGCTGATGGGTATTCAGTTAAAGGACTGGGCCTTCCTCAAAATTTGTCCAGAGAAATGTCCTATGGCTGCCAATGAAGAGGTGAGATCTTGAATTCCCACAGCTACATATTAAGAGAAGATAGATAAGGCCACCAATGAGGGGGCTGAGTCAGAAAAGTAGTTTTCAACATCCAATGAAGGAGAGAGTGGCTGTGACCTGGAGTATATAGAAGCAGGAAAGGATGATCAGCATAACAGCATGGTGGAGGCAGAGGCATGTTCTGGGGTTCCCCCAGGATCCATATGTGCAGACGCTGATGGTTGTGATCTTGGTGGTGGGCATGAAGGCCTTCAGAATGAAGTGCATGACATAGCCCCCTCCAAGACAATACAGGCTGTCACACCGAGCACACCTATGAAAGGCACCTTGCCATGAGAAAGAAAAAGGCAGGTTCCTTACATGTAACTGTTGTTCTTTGAGCGGTCATCTGTGCATTCACACATATGGATGTTGCACCTTCACAGTGCCTGCATTTAGGAAGATGCTCTCAGCTTATTAGATCTTTCTGTGGGAACCCCACCTCTCCCCCCACCCCCAATATAAATAGTCAGGGTTCTTGCCCTCTTATCAGTCCAGAAGACCGATGTTTCACATTCCATCATATACTGGCATGATAAAAGGGAAGCAAATTATCTTAAATCCATCAACACTGGTGTGGGGCCAGCAGGTGGGTTGTGTGAATGCACAGATGACCACTCGAAGAATGACAGTAACAGGTAAGCAACCTGCCTTTCTTGGTCGTGGTCTCTGTGCATCACACATATGGGTGACTAGCGAGCTTACCGTACCAAGGAGTGGGAAGGTGTCATTACTGAAGGATGGCAGAGAAGACAGCACATCAAAGGACCAGTTCTTTCTGGCTGTCACATCTAGTTGATAATGCCAGATAAATGTGCATGGCGTTGATCACATAGGAGCTTTACTCAAGCCCTGTAGCGATATGCCAGCATGTAGAGCCATCAAGTTGGAAACAGCTCTAGCTGAATGTCCTTTCAGAATGACAGACCGTTCTATGTTGGTGAGTTGGTATGCAAGCTTGATGGTTTCAACCACTTAAACAAGCATTGTAGTCCGACTGGTGTTCCCTTGCCATGATCCGAGTTCTTAATGAAGAGTTGTTTTGTTTTGCAAAACTATTCTGTTCATGATCAGTAAAAAGCAAGAGCTCTGCAGACATCCAGCGTGTGGAGTGACCTTTCAGTTGGTGTTGAAGGTGCTGGAAAATATGCTGGAAGAATAATATCTGGTTCAGATGGAACACTGTGGCTACCTTTGGTAGAAAGTTGGAGTCCATGCACAGTACAGCCTTCTCTTTATGAAAGTTTAAGTACAGTGGGTCAATTCAAAGAGTGCACAACTCAGTTGCTCTTCTGGCTGGTGTGATGGCCACCAGGAAGGATGTTTTCCATGAGAGTAGCCTTACGTCTGTGGATGCCAGTGGCTTAAATGGTGGCTTGGTCAGGGCTCGAAGAACTACAGGCAAGCTCCACGTTGGGACAAACTACTGGATCGGTGGATTTAAATTCTGGAGCCTTCATAGGAAGCATCTTGTCAAGTGGTGACATAAGACAGATGACCTGTCCATTTGTCCTCTGTGGTAAGAAATAGCAGCAGGGTATAGCTTAATAGATGCTGGCTTCAGTCCTGACTGGTGCAAGGAAAGGAAAAGGAAAGAAAAGGACTGGGCCTTTCTCCCCGCCCCCTTCTCTCCCTCCACCATCTGCCGCCACTGCCGCAGAGACGGAGAACATCGCAGGCGCTCCACTGGGCCTTGGGGGCTAGCTGACGCCGCTCCCCGTGGCCATTGCTGTACCCACTGGTGGCCAGAGGATGCTGGGCCGGGTGACGATTCTGCTGCCGGGGAGGACGCCACCATCTTGCTGGCCGCCGGGAGCCATGCACCCGCCCTGCTTCTCCACCCCGCCAGCGCTGGGCGACAGCCACACCGGATTGGGGGCAGGGCGTGGAACGTGCCGGCTTATCCCACCGGACGCGGCCAGGGCCGACAGCCAAAGGGCAGTTGCCGCCATTTGGGAGCCGTGCGGGGGCCGTGCGGGGGCTGGGCTGGCCAGGGGCTATGTTCTCGGCTGGCAGATGAGATTGAGATTTTCAATTGGACTGGGATGTGCTGGGGGGCGGTTTAAGTGTTTTTAGGTGTTTTAATGTGTTTTAACTTATATTTTTAATGGAGTTATTCTCGGTTACGAAGATGGGATTGCCTGGGGAGCGCATGGGCAATGGGGTGGTTATGGGCAATGGACGTTGCAGCGTTGGCAGTCTAACGTGTCTGCATAGGAGAAACAGATGCCTTACACTTGTTCTTCCTTCTGGTTACTCTCCTAGCCTGAGGGTTCCAGGTAGTCTTGTCAACCGCCCCCCGGACCTGTCGGTGCTGCTGCTTAATGCCAGGTCGGTCCACAATAAATCTTCCCTCGTCCATGACTTGATTGTGGATGGGGGGGGGGAATGTCTCCCTCTCTCAACTGTGCCCGCCCGGGTATCTGGTTCAGCACCGGCCACACCTGGAGGGGAGGGGAGGGGAGGGGAGGTTGCTTTGGTTTATTGAGCTTCTTTTTCCCTCACGGGGCTTCCTCTCCCCTCGAGGCTGGGTCCAGAGTGCCTCTACTTGGTGTTGGGCGACCGAGACAGATTGGGGATTCTGTTGGTGTACCGTGCACCCTTCTGCCCAACAGTCTCCCTGCCTGAGCTGATGGAGATCATCTCGGATTTGGTGTTGAAAACTCCCGGGATGTTGGTCCTGGGGGACTTCAATTTCCATGCTGAGATGGTTCTGACTGGGGCGGCTCAGGACTTCATGGCCTCCATGGCGGCCATGGGGCTGTCTCAACAGGTCAGTGGCCCGACCCCTGAACGTGGACACACTCTGGACCTGGTTTTCTCGATGGGGCAGGAGGAGGGTGACCTGAGGGTGAGGAACCTGTGTCTGACTCCCCTGTCATGGTCAGATCACTTTCTTGTGAGATTTGAGCTCAAGAGCAGTCTTTCCCTCTGTAAGGGTGCAGACCCGATTCTGCAGGTCCACCCCTGGAGCCGGATAGATCCGGATGGATTCCTGAAGGCCCTGGGGGATTTCCCAGTTGATAAGGCTGGTGCTCCTGTCAAAGCTCTGGTCGAACTATGGAATGGGGAATGACCAGGACTATTGACATGATCGCTCCCAAGAATCCTCTTCCATATGGCAGAACCCATTCATCCCCTTGGTATACACTGGAATTACGGGCGATGAAGCGGGTTGGGAGACATCTAGAGCATAGGTGGAGGAAATCACGGGACGAATCTGACTGAACACACTTGAGAGCCAACTATCAGGCCTATGCTGTGGCGGTGAGGGCGGTGAAGAAGAAATTCTTCTCCACTTCCATTGCCTCCTCACAATGCCGTCCGGTGGAGCTCTTTTGGGTGGTACAGGGGCTGGTACATCTGGGCCCAAAGAAAGATCTTGTGCCACCCTCGAAGGCCTGCTGTGACAACTTCGCCAAGCATTTCCAGGAGAAAATCGCTTAGATTTGTCACAAGCTGGACTCTACTATTGAATCAGATTCTACTGGGGAGGTGCCAATGCTGCTGTCTGGTCCACAATTGATGGATGAGTTTGAGTTGTTGCAGCCTGATGATGTGGACAAGGTACTTGGACAGGTACGCCCTACCACCTCCTTACTGGACCCTTGCCCATCCTGGCTTCTCAAAACAGCCAAGGACGGGATTTGGACCTGGATCCTGGAGGTTGTCAACGCCTCTCTGAGGGATGGCCAGGTACCTGCCCCTTTAAGGAGGCAATAGTCCAGCCAGTCCTAAAGAAGGCATCCCTGGATCCAGAGGTGGCCGTCAATTATAGACCAGTGGCCAACATCCCGTTCTTGGGCAAGGTGTTACAGTGGGTAGTGGCTGTAACAAATACAGCGGGACAAATCCAAGCACTCTTGGATGAAACTGATTATCTGGACCCTTTTCAGTCCGGCTTCAGACCCGGGTACGGCACTGAATCTGCCTTGGTCGCCCTGTATGATGACCTGTGCAGGGAGAGAGACAGGGGGAGTGCGTCCCTGTTAGTTCTCCTGGACCCTCAGCGGCTTTCGATACCATTGACCATGGTATCCTTCTGGATAGGCTTGCGGGATTGGGAGTTGGAGGCACTGCTTTGCAGTGGTTGCGCTCCTATCTCAAGGGCCGTTTCCAGAAGGTGGTGCTGGGGGACTATGGCTCTGCGCCATGGCAGCTATGCCATGGAGTTCCGCAGGGGTCCATTTTGTCCCCCTTGCTATTCAACATCCACATGAAACCGCTGGGAGAGGTCATTAGGAGGTGTGGGCTGCGGAATCATCAGTATGCTGATGATACCTAGCTCTACCTCTCGTTCTCAACTAATCCAGGTGAGGCGGTGGCTGTACTGAACCGGTGCCTGGCCGAGGTAATGGGCTGGATGAGGGCCAATAAACTGAAGCTCAATCCAGACAAGACGGAGGTCCTGTTGGTAGGTGGGTCGGGCTTCGGGTTGGGGGACTTGGACCTTGTCCTGAATGGGGTTGCACTCCCTCTTAGGGACAGGGTTCACAGCTTGGGAGTGCTCCTTGACCCAGAGCTGACATTAGAAGCTCAGGTAACAGCAGTGGCGAGGAGCACCTTCCTTCAGCTTCGGCTGATCCATCAGCTGTGTTCCTACCTGGAGAACGACTGCCTGGCGACTGTGACTCATGCATTGGTAACTTCCCGATTAGATTTCTGTAACACGCTCTACGTGGGGCTACCCTTGAAGACGGTCTGGATACTTCAATTGGTGCAGAATAGAGCTGCCAGGTTGCTGACGGGGACTGGGCATTGTTCTCATATAACCTCAGTTCTCCGTCAGCTTCACTGGCTCCCCATTGAAGTCCGGGCCCAATTCAAGGTGTTGGTTATCACCTATAAAGCCCTTAACGGCTTGGGACCTGGTTATCCAAAGGAGCGCTTACATCCATATATGCCCTCCCGCCCCTTGAGATCGGCGGGGAGACCCTCCTCCGGGAGCTCTCTGTGAGGGATATTAGGAGGGTGAGTACCCAGAGGGCCTTCTCTGCAGTGGCGTCCCACCTATGGAATGCGCTCCCCAGAGAGGTCCGCCTGGTGCCATCGTTATTTGGTTTTTGGCACCAGGCCAAGACCTTTTTATTTAAATGAAATTTTAATTGTTAACTGGTTTTTATTTAATGGTTTTATATTTGCCGTGATACTCCAAATTTTTTATATCATCCTATGCCTGATTGTTTGCTCTTTGTGAGCTACCCTGAGGCTTCGGCGATGGGCACGGCATAGAAATGTTATAAATAAATAAATAAAATTGAAGGATACCATAGCAGTGGATGATCTAAAGTTGTGGTTGGTACCATGCATTTCAAACCTTTTCCATTTTGAAGCATATGATCATCTCGTATTTGGACGGAGAGCTGATTGCAAGATGGACTTTATCTCAGGGTCCAAGTCAGATATTGCCAAGGTTAGTGTATCAGCCGTCAATCTCAACGTGTGAAGATCAGGGTGCAGGATTTCCCTTGCTGTCAAGAAATCAGGCCTGGAATTTCTGAAAGGTGCTGATATGTCCTGTGATAGAACTGTAGAAATGTTGGAAACCAAGTCTGTTGAGGCCACCATGGAGTAATCAGAATACAGGTTGCCTTGTCTTGTCTGAGAAATTGGAGGGAATGCATAAAAGAATGTGCTCTTCTGTGGATCATGCATGCATCTCCTAGAGAGTCCATTCCCATCCCTGCTCTGGAGCAACAGGAACTGCATGTCTTGTTCTGCTGAGTTGTGAACAGATCCACTGAAGGTCTTCCCCAGTGGCTGAACAGTTGCTGGCAAATGTCTCGACTGAGCTCCCACTCATGTGTTGGGACAATATAGCGGCTTAAAGCTCCACTTCCACGTTCTCGGTGCCTACAACATGAACTGTGGATTCTGTGATTGAAGCACCAGTTCCAAAGGCATAATGTCAGTTGAGCCAATGGGACTGACTTCATTCCTCCCTGTTTGTTGATATAAACAACAGTGGATACATTGTCTGTGGCTACCTGAAAGTTCTTGCTCATCAAGATGTTCTTGCTGAAAGTTCTTGCTCATCAAGATGTTCTTGCTGAAAGTTCTTGCTCATCAAGATGTTCTCATCAAGACTGCCAGTAGCTCTAGGTAGTTTATATGTCTTATCTGTTTGTATCCATGCCACATTCCTTGCATTCAGTACAAGGTGCAATGGGCTCCCCATCCTTTTCAAGATGCATCGATATACAGCATAATCATTGTGTCCAGTGGTCAGAATGGCATTCCTTGAGAAAAACGGGCATCGATCAACCACCAGCATAGCATTTTCAGAAAGTAGTGTGGGACTGTGATGGGTCGGTATGGAGGATCGTGTTTGGGGTGGTAGATCTGATTGAACTACAGCTGCAGTGGTCTCATCTTCAGTCTTGCATGTGGGACTACCACCACCATATATGCCAAATGTCAAAGAGTTTGCTGAACTGACTGGACAGTAGTTGCAGGCATGAGTTGTAGCTTTCATGTGGATGTTTTCAGTCTTTCTCTCCAATCCATTGGAAGGAACGCTCACGTTTATATCAAATTCCTAGTCTGTAACATTTGTAGCTTTGATCAAAGAATCAGATGTACCATAAGTTGCTACACCAGCAGTATGGGAGTCAACATAACAAAACTTGTTGTTGTTAGTCGCGAAGTCGTGTCCAACCCATTGCGACCCCATGGACAACATTCCTCCAGGCCTTCTTGTCCTCCACCATCCCCCAGAGTCCACTTAAGCTCACGCCAACTGCTTCAGTGACTCCATCTAGCCACCTCATCCTCTGCCGTCCCCTTCTTCTTTGCCATCTATTGTTCCCTGCATTAGGCTCTTCTCCAGGGAGTCCTTCCTTCTCATTAGGTGGCCAAAGTATTTGAGTTTCATCTTCAGTATCTGGCCTTCTAAAGAGCAGTCAGGGTTGATCTCCTCTAGGACTGACCGGTTTGATCGTCTTGTTTTCCAAGGGACTCGCAGGAGTCTCCACCAGCACAATTCAAAGGCCTCAATCCTTCGGCACTCAGCCTTCCTTATGGTCCAGCTTTCACAGCCATACATTGCAACTGGGAAAACCATAGCCTTGACTATACGCACTTTTGTTGGCAGGGTGATGTCTCTGCTTTTTAGGATGCTGTCTAGATTTGCCATAGCTTTCCTCCCCAGGAGCAAGCGTTTTTTAATTTCTTGGCTGCAGTCCCCATCTGCAGTGATCCTGGAGCCCAGGAAAATAACAAAACTACCAACTTCCAAGCATCATGCAGGCCAGGAAAAGATTGGCCTTAGGAAGGAAGTGGAAGGTGCCTCACAGGGCAGATCCTCCGACTAAACTTCAATTTAAAAAGATCCCATCTTCTACTGGCAGAACAAAAACACCTGCATGTGCAGACCACTCACTGTGCCAAATATAGAAAATGGTAAGAATGCATGAGAGCACACGGTGCTTTCTTACCATTTCATGCATTAAGGATCTGATTAGATAAAAATATTAACACATTTGTACAGCTGAACCTCCTTGAGTACTTGGTGTAGATAAGGGCAAAATATTCCAACACAGGATGTAACACTAAAGATTGTTATAGGTAACAGTAACATTTCTCTATCTTGTAATATGCTCCTTAAATTAATGCAAGCCTTTAAACTGGCAGACTGTTTATGTAGAACACCTGTAGTTATATAACTTTTCCGTAAGCATCAAACCTGCAGCTTCTCTCTGCTGTTCTTTTCCTTTCTTCGGCTATTGTACCCACTGTTGTTCTTCTCTTTTTTCTCTCCCAGATCAATGTGTGCATGAATTCATTTGACAAATGTCAAAACAAAATAATATGCGTTATTTCTGAATACAAACTACCCTACTTAAAAGCAATGAGGACTCTATTTATTCTGTTAACATTAGTTGGAACCAAAGAAGGGAAAAGCTCTGCTGAAACAGAAGGGGGTAGGAATCGGTAGGATCTGGAAATTATGTTTTTCTGCTCAAGGGAGCTTTGGATCAAGCCCCATGTCATTTATAATTTGTCATTCTGCTTAAAATGCAAACATATTTTAAGACATTTACAAAATACAAAACACTGGTCAAAATAACAAGCTTTTTATTTTAGTAACAAAAAATAGTATTTTCATTTTAAGCAACAATTTAAAAAGCATAAAGTATCAGCAAATACAGAACTTCACAAAATAACAAAAAGTTCAAACAATATAAAAGGCACTTAAATGAATATTCAACATCACAGTATCCCTAAGGGCATGCATTTGGAAACATTTAGCTAATATAGCTTACAATATGTCTAGTAACTGGCTGATAAATCCAAATTAAATCTTGACCCTCAGTAAAGTTTTGGTCAAAATGTAAACTAGGTTTTCTAATACACTGAAATTTCAACCAGAATAGTAACAATAATAACAATAACAACTCTTAAACAATAATAAACAATATTGTTTGCTTCATTTGATTAGAAGAAACCCACACAAATATCCCAAACTGAAATTTGAGATAAAAGAAGTTTGTTTTTGTAAGTGTTTAATGAACCAGCTAACTGGTTAGCAGCATATATAGTTCAGCATCCCTTGAAAAATATGCTAAGGCTCACCTTCTTTGACGGTTGTTTCAACTATCTTCCCAATGTTAAGAAAAAAAGAAAACAACATTATCTCTTTAAAATGCCTAGATAAAAAGACAGGCCAGAGACTTTGGCTTATTTGGGGACTGGCAGTGTTGATAAATTAGATCAGATGATGAAATTTAAAAACACCCAAAGAAGTGTATCTTCTCAAATTGTGACCCATTCAAGTGTTCATGAATTGGCAGAGCAATATCAACACATTCTGGGAAAACATCCTGAGTATTTTCCCTACGGAAACACAGACCACACACGAACATAATGTTCACTATTTTGATTGCTACAGTGGCCACATTTGTCAGTCAAGTAAGGCTGAAGCCATAGCAATATTAATACAAGCACATTCAAAAGCAGATGCCATTCACAAATATTCCCACAAGATCACCCATGCCTATGGACATCTAGTTTACAGGACTGCTATCCAGGCTTTGACTTTTTTCCAGATGCAATTTCCTGTAGGTCTGAAATGTGGTATTAGAATCCTTCACAGGTATATGAAAACCTTCAATTCCAAGTGGAATGTCTTCATCAACTGCAAGAATAGTGACAAAATCATTCCACTATTTTAATCTGAGATGCTTATAGAGTTTGGAAAAAATGTTTTACACAATTCAGGGTTTTTCACTAAGACTTCATTCCTTGTGCCCAGAGTAAGTGCCCCTGAATTCACTTAGGCTAACTTTAGAGCAGACTCAAAGGACTGCAGTGGTACTATTTCAATTAATACTGTATTATATATGCAAGAACAAGAGATACATGGCTCTTAGCCTTTCCCTAATTCTGTTCCAGACAACACACATTTACTTAACATGAACTTTGTTAAATGTTGCTCTCTTCTGCTTATACTGTCTGCCTAATAACAAAATTATTTTTTATAACTTGGTGCATTTCTGATGTAATCAAGCAAACAGCAGTTTATTTGTTTTATTTATTTATTTAAAGCTTTTCTAACCCGTCCACCACTGACACCTCGGGACAGCTTACAACAGAAGAACAAGTAAAACAAAGCACAGCATCCTATACCTCGATATGATAAAACCCAAGTTAAAACCAACTAGACATTAAAATAATGGAAAAATAAAAAAGGTTTTGCCTGACACCGAAAAGAATAAAGTGTCAGTGCCAGGCAAACCTCTCTGGGGAATGTATTCCATAATTGGGGTGCCACCGCAGAAAAGGCCCTCCTTCGGGTAGTCACCCTCCTGATCTGCTTCAAGGAAGGTTCCCAGAGCAGGACTTCCATCTCAGATCTCAAGGGGCGGGAGGGCACATAGGGAAGGCGGCACTCCTTCAGGTATCCTGGAGCCAAGCTGTTTAGGGCTTTGTAGGTCATCACCAGCACCTTAAATTGGGCCCAGACTTCCAATTGGCAGCCAGTGTAACTGATAGAGGACCACATTATATTTGAATACTGCTGGTCCCCATTAACATCCTGGCAGCTCTATTCTAAACCTACCGAAGTATCTGGACCATCTTCAAGGGCAGCCCCACGTAGAGTGCGTTGCAATAATCCAATCGGCTACATGAGAGCCTTCCATGCAACCAAAATCATGGGGTTCTCTTGAATAAACGCTACCTATCTCTAGATTTATATGCTGCCTTTCAGCCAAAAGCATTCCAGGTTTGACAAAAGAAAAAGCAATTAAAGAAACATTGTACAGTTATAAAAGAACTAGCTGCAGGTAGTCACTTGCCTAATCTCTCTGTAGGTAGGGCCATCCTAAAGAAAAGCTTCAAAAAGGATCCAACTTTTGGGCCAGTCCTTTGTGTATCAAGCTCATGAACGCTCAGTGGTGAACTCTCAATAAGTGAACTTTTTTAACTTCCCAAAGCATTAGAGAAATGCTACATGTTATGTTTTTGTACTTGCTTAACATAGACCTAGAAAGAAGTCTAATATGAGGTACAAAAAGCAGATAAAGAAAAAGGAAGGGTAAATCATAGTTCCACATCCTGAACAAAATTTGCCTGTTCAGTTCCGCTCTAACTGCCAGCCCTCTAAAAGTCAAGCCTTCTTTAACCTGGAAAGCAAAATTACCTTGAGCTTCAGTTTCCACAGTTTTTCTTCTTTTTATAGGAATGTAATTTAGCCAGTCTTCTCTTTTGCTTTTAACAGCTGTAAGTAATAATTACAAGTGACCAATGTAGTAGTCAGCGGCCAGTGAAATTCTGTCTAATATGCATGGCTACTTTTGATAACACTGCATCTTCTATATAGTCTGATAAAGATACCCATGTATTAGGTATGCACAAAATATACAACCACTGCTGTTTCATAACAACAAACCCTGTTCATTTGGAAATCTGCTACAGTTTTAAGCATCTATCCCTTTGAAAAACACAAGATATATTCCTGCTTGTTAAGACCCAGTGACATCTAGCTAGCCATTGCTAAAATCTGAACATTGACATTTAAGCTATTTCAGCTGAACATGCAGTTATGTACTTTACTGGCCTCTAAAAGACCCCAAAACAAGAAGCTATGTGAAGAATAGAGAAGTCATGGTTGGATATTCCCATGTCCTCTTTGAGTAATTTAGATTTTTCGAAGAGCCAGTGTTTTGTGAGTTTATGTAAGACAGAATTTTCATCCTCCTCCTGCATTTACATCCCACCTTTTCCCCTGTGAGGAACACAAGGTGGCTTATAATGGTCCCTTTTGTCCTCACAACAACCCCATGAAGTAGGTTAGGCTGAGATTAAGCAACTGGGCCAAAGTCACCCAGTGAACTTCATGGCTGAGTGGGAACTGGAGAGCAGATCTTCCAGGTCCTGAACTCTAACCACTGTACTACACCAGCTCTCAATATTAAGCCTATGTCCAGACATGTTTTAATTGAGAAATGACAAAAAAAACCCTAAATTTTAAAGATTTAAAGAATTTCAAGAACTTATCTAACTTGTAAAATTTGAAATTTCTTGTTCTAACCTTGCATTTGTGAGCTAAGGCCAAGGGGATTAATGTACACTTGTATAATGGCTAATTGTTAATTACTTATAATATCTTCTACTGTTTTGAGGAATAGGGGTTTTCCTCTGTTGCTGCACTATATTTCAGCAACATATTCAGCAGAGGTTACAGTTCCTGTCGGATTCTGTGTGGGGATTGGCCTCTAAACCTTTCAAAATATATGAACACAGAGATGTTCTGTATTCTTTAGAGCTCTTTTTATACTGTACATTGGCGAGTATGAAAAAATGTACTAGAGTGGGACAGATGCTGGAATTTGGTCAGAATAGTTTAAGAGATGGAGGGCCAGATAAAGAGCACCACCTTCAAATGCTTCCATTCAGAATTGCTGAGATCAAGAATCCATCAAGTCTGCTGTTAAACAAGGTAACACAAATGTCTATATTTCTGAATTTGTCGCTTGCTTGGGGTGCTGACTGTCTTGTGTTCCCAAGTTTTTAAACTGTTCATTCAGTGGGCACCTTAACATTATTGGAGTGATCACTGGATTTCTCACAAATGAGTCCTGCCAAATCAACCATATTTTCTTTTTAGACAAAGTAACTTAGATCATGGAAATGCTGAAAACATCGAATACCTCAACATCAGCAAAGCAGCTGAGAAGGTGCCCCATGGTATCTTGTTTAGCAAGCTAGTTAAGTGTGGACTGGATAGCTCTATTTCTAGTCTGAGCTACAGTTGGATAAATATCCAAACTCAAACAGTGCTTCAAAATTCCTCATCAAACTCGAAGAAGATATTGAGTGGGTTGCAAACAAAGCTAGGTCCTGAGTATCAAAATGTTTATTAACAACTTGGAGAGAGAGGTGGGGAAAATGCTTATCAAATTTTTAGGTAACACTAAATTGGGTGGGAGAGACAGTGGCTGTATTCACACATAACAAGAAGCCATGGCAGGAATTGTTATGTGTGAATACCAGAAGCACGGTGAAGCGTGGAGCATTTTGATTCTGTTCGCTGTGAGGTTTCCATGTTCACCTCACGTGCTGCCAAGCTGAGTGCTGAGATGTCCAGCTCCTGTGGCAGTATAACATCACACACAGTCTTGTATGCTGTTCCCATGTCCCTAGACAATGGGCGACCTCTTGCGTGCTGTTCCCATGACCCGCATGAAAGGCAACCTCCAGAACATGAACTCATGTCTTGTGCAAAGAATGGCGGTATGGAGGTTGAGGCAATAGTGCAGTACTGCTGCACGAGAGACACCTTGACTATCAGCCAGGCAGCACATGCGGTGGACAATCCAGCCAGGAGGTGAACAGACAGGTGACTGGCCAGGTGATGGCAGGACATCAGGAAGCACACTCCAGGAGAGAGGATAGGGAGCACCAACTGCAGGAGCAGCTGTGCTACTCTGAGTAGTTGAGGCCTCTGCAGAGCAGGAGTGGGGAGAGGCATTCACCTGAGAACAAGCCCAGGGAAACCTGTAGGAAAATTGGGGGAGGGGGAGGGGGAAGCTGGCAACCTCTTTTTCTCTCTTTGTTTGGGGGTATAAAAGTCCCCAATAGAACTATGTTTATGCAAGTTTTGGACATCTGTTACCCCAGGCATGTTTTGGTTAATAAGAAACCTATAAAAGGCAGGAGACTGAAATTTTGAGGCATTTTTTACAATGATCGAAAAGGACCTGATTGCAGGACTTAAGTGTATATTACATGGTAGAATGTGAGCTTGAGATAAAGCTCATTTATCACAACATCTGGGAAGAAATCAACTCAATTTAATTGGACCTTTTTAAAAGTAACTTACTTTCTAAGCAGTATTTGGGGTATTGTGCAAAATCAATTTCTTTATATAACCATTTTCCCATATGCATACATATAATATATACTTTTAAATATAATATGTTCAAAAAGTCTGCAGTAAATACTACTACTGCTTCTGCAGTAAATACTGCAGTAAATACTACCAATACTACTCTGCTTCTGCAAACTCTTAATTCCCATATTTAACTTAGACACTAATGTTACAGGTTAGTTTGAAGTATTAGAAAAATCATAGTATACCTGTAATAGGCGTTTTCCCCTTTTCAGGAAGCTTTGCATCTGTATCTTGTTCTTCCAAGATTGAATTTCTAAACAGTATTTCAGGGCACGTTTTGAATTCTAGCATCTGTTGTTTCTCTGCCTTTGGTGGAGGGGGAGATGAACTGTTCTTTTTTTGGTCTTCAGGACATTCAGAAACAGTACTTGATTTCACATGCCAAACTGATTTGGAATGTATTGATTCTATGCTTGTTAAACGAATGATTTTCTGTGCAGTACGTTTGAAAGCAACTCTATTCAAATAGCTTTTCTTCTGTTCCCTTTGAAGGGAAATTGACAGCTTACTATTTTTTCGAGTGAAGCATGCCTTTTTATCAGAAAGAGACCTCTCAGACCACTTGTCTCTGTTATGCACATCTAACCCAACCTCTTTGGCTGGGGAAATTTTTTTAGATATATTAGAAAGTTCTCTTTGTTTTGGGGGTGTAGTTTTTTTATTATCTAAATAAGGATTTCTGTGTTTCCATACATTTTTATTTTCTTTTGAATAAGCATATTTTTCAAGATTTATCCTTTTAATACTGTGTTGAATATGCTCAGGGATCTTCTGGGTACACTCAGAGGTGTCCTGTATATGCTCAGAACTAGTTGGTTCATTATACTCTGCTTTTCTATATGCATATTTTTCCTTTAAATGTTTAATTTTTTCCAATTTCTTCCCACTTAAATCTCCTTGTGTCTGCAAGGCAGAACTAAGTGGAGTGCTCTCACGCCTTTCCGAAACCAAACCAATGCTGCTCGTGTTTGAGGAGTTTATGGCATCAGTATGCTGGATGTCTAAAGCATCATACTCCATTTTCACTGCCACTTGTTTCTTCAAACACTTTCTTGAAGTTGGTCCCATAATCATTTGTGTTTCACTGGAGTCCTGGGTAATTTTATATTGTTCAAAGTTTGTACTCTGTTTGATGTCAATTATTCTATGTTGATGAGCATCTTCCTTTGATTTTAAAAGTCCTGGACTTCTCAGTTTGTTACTGGATTCCATCTGATCAAGATTTCCAGAAACTATCACCATTTTCACATCTTCTGTGCATGAAGGACACTGTGCCTGATCTCGGGAGAAATACTCTTGCATGCCTGTCTCTTCATGAATGTCCACAGGTTCTGTCTTCACAGATATAGAAGTTGTATCAAGTGGCAATTCTTTCATCTCCTGCTCATCAGTTCTTTCGGTTTTTATAGAGTCTAGCTTTTCCAAGAAAGAAAGTGGAACACCTTCTTGATCTACTTTAGATGGCTTATATTCGTTTGCTTGAAAGTCATATTCTTTGTGTCCAGAAGTTCTCTTGCAAATGTTACTTTCATCTCCTAAAGCCACATTGCTCTCTAGATCTAATGTAGTCATTTGCAATGGATCGTTTAGTGTATCTTCAGTCTTAAAAGTTTTGCTGGCTTTTGAACTGTCTTTAAACATAGTTTTAGATTCTGAATACAGATCTACTTTCTCATTGGAAGCAGCTTCTTTATCCAGCATGCAGGAACAAGGCTCCAGTGCATATACAGAAGCTAACCAAGCACGTAAACAACAGTATGTATGCTTTTTTTTTACAGAGGTTTCTGCTGAGACATTACTGTTGTTGACATCCATGTCCTGATCAGTTTTAATATGGCTTTTGTGTTCTCTTGTCTCTTTTGGATCTTTTTTGAGTTGGTCACCTTCATGGATTTCTGTTTTGTTACAAGATTGTTGATTATGCTCAGGAAACACTTCTTTCATCTGTTGAGAATTTAATATTATTATTTTAATTTGGTCTATCGTATCACTAGAATCAGTCTTTTTCGCACAAGCATGGTCTTTATCATCCCTCTCAGTAAATTTAGTGACAGAATGTTGGCTTGTCAATTCATTTAATGCCTTCAAATCACCAATTCCATAAGGAAATTCTTTTGAAAGTTCAGTCAACTGATCATCCAGTAATGTTGCAGGAGTTCCAACGCTGCTTTCAGAATGTGCACTTTCTTCAGCTGGTACCTGCTCCAGAGTACTCTCTTTCCTAATAATGCACATACTACTTGCAGAACTGGTATTGATCAGATCTTCTTTACTACTAGGCAAGCCCTCATTGTCACTGCCCAATTTTGTATAAGACATAGTTTGCTCAAGCTTCTTTCCTGGAATAAGCATATGTTCAGGGAAGTTATTGGACTTTTCTTCCTCAGAATTTCTTACACTCATCTCATCTGTCTTGTTACTTTGAGCCATCTCTAAATCTGGGAAGTCTGCAATCCTTTCTGCAATAGCTTTTGTCAAGCTATCTGGTGATGGCAACAAGACATTCCACTCTGAGGCACTCATGGTTATTTCAGAACCACTTTGCAAAGGCCCAGGCTGTTGTTTGTTATGTTGCAAACAAGGCGTACACTCTTTTGAAGAAGTGTCATTTTTAATATTAGATTCCATAGGCTCAATACAAAAGATATTAGCTATTTGTGAATTATAAAATGCATCACCTTGTACTAGAGTACATACACTAGATATCTGTAACTCAGTGTCATTATGGGCCACTTCAGCAATGCCACATGGCCCCGGCAAATCTAGACCAGACTTTACAACTTTTTGAGGAACTGGACCTGCAAAGTTAGCATTCATTTCAGGTGGAAAGGTGTCTTCCGAACCAAGTTGGGACTGAAGCTTTTCTGATTCTGAAGAAAAGTGACTATCTGTCCCCTGGTTTAGGTCACAAGAGTTTATCACACGTTCATCTTTCAGTATTCCATTTCCTTCGGTTGATTTGGCCCGTTTCTGGTCCTTATCAACATCTTTACGGTATTTACAGGAGTCTGACGGTGAACAAACCTCTTTATTAGTATCTGGTACGGTAGAAATAAGTTCTTCCAAACTACGCAGACTACCTTCTTCAATAACTGGATATATTATTTCCAAAGAGGGACTATTTTTTTGCACTTCATTTTGAGTACTTTCTTTGGCAAGTATTAAAGGAGTAACAATAGCTATTTGAGGTTCCGAAGCCTTTAACAAATTGGAATCAAAATTTTTTCCAAGAGATGAAGGACCAGATGACTGAATTGTTTCATTTGATCCAGTTATAACTTTAGTTTGATCATTCTGAATTAACATATTGGGGATATTTTCTGAAGTTTGCTGTTTTTTCCCATCTATTTTATCATTTGAGGAGGGCAAGCTCACCACCGAGTCCATAGTTCCACTTAACTGTCCATTGAGAGATGCTGGAAGGCACTTCCGCCATAAAGCAAGACTTGTTTCTAACTCTTCCAAAGAACAATTTCTTCCCTCTTTACAAGAATTTCCAGTAATTGAGGGTTTCTCAACTGTGTTTGATTCTGAAACTGTTACAGCAGTCTTAGAAAGGAGAGAAGTTGAACCAGATGTATCAGGGACATTTTTACACCCCGCAGTTGTAACATTTTTCTCAAATTTTTGAAGACAAGGATTTTTACCCTGCTGTATCAATGCAGGACCTGTAGATCCAGAAGAATGAACATTTTTACTGCCCTCTTGTATTACATTTTTTGCTAATAGGGAAGATCCATTTGTTGCATTTTGAACTGAACTAAAAACTTCATTGGCCAGTCTTTTATTGAAACTCTCTACTGCAGCCTTGTTCAGTTCAAAGTATCCATTGGGTGCAGTGGATCCTTTCTCCAATTGATTGTTAGTCTTTAAAGAAGTTGTACATGCCAAAGGTTCTTGGATAGTATAAGTTGGAAAGGCCTTGGGGCTCAGCCTAGAAGATTTGTCACTATTATTCACATGGTTTTCAGATTTACTACCACCAGAAACCAACGGAGCATTAGAGGAATTCTCTTGAACATCCAAGTATCTATTCGGATGTCTAGGTCTTTTTTCAGCATAAGTCGTAGATAACATACCTTCATCAACAGTACCTTGAAGCATACTCCTGAGAATTGGCAGTAAGTGATGATCGTTCATCTGCGATGAGGGAACATCTTTGATCTGATTAGAACCAGAGGAAATAGGTGAAAGGGACGGCTTCTGCTTGGCATCATTTGAAGGGACCTGAAATACCTGATTGTCACATAGTAAAGGTACAGGTTGGCTCTGACTGGTATTGCACAGAGAAGGAAGCGAAGCATTGGGATTTTGACTGTGAACAGGCGTCTGGCCTGTGTCGGGTGTCTGCTTCTTCTGTACTGAAGATAGATATATTTTATGTTTTATGGAACATGCTTCTTTAAGTTTTAAGAATGCAATTTTCATTTCATAAAGTTTTTTGAAATCCAGTGCTAGACTCTCTCTTGTTATTTTAAATTTAGAGACATTCTCCGGGAAATTTTCTGAACCATTACCTGTATTGTCTTGTTCCAAACTTCTACTTGTCCGTGGTATTGAAGCTCCATCAGGAAGAACTGTTCCAGCCGTTTGTGCACTGTTCGCAGAGCTCTCTCCAACTTCACTGAATGAGTTTGCAGACTTATTAGAAAGCGGATTTTCAGCATTCTGTCCAGTTATACTAACCCCAGTGTTGCCTACTTCATTTGTTTCCCTAGCAATTGGTGCAGATTGAGGTTTCTGACCATGCTGTGCAGAATGCAAATTAGTAATTTGCTCTGACACAAGACTTTGATAGGCTTGAACATTCTCATTAGATACACTGGTTATATTGGCAGCTGGCTGTGATAGTAGAAACTGACCATGGTTTGCTTGTACAGGAGGCACCAGATATGCTGATGGACAGTTTGTATTAGTCACTTGAGGGATGATCTGGTTTGCATTTCTTGAGTCATGGTGAGCAGCAACTGAGTATGGTGGAGGATCAGAGGCATAGTTCTGTGCCTGCACAGCTATTGGCAGGTTTGGATTTGGACCATTTATTTGCTTTTGAATATTTGGCGCTAAAAGGTAAACAATGCATGACAGATTCTGTGGGGAATTCAAGTAATGGCTTGATGCGGAGTTATGGGGCACTGTTGCACCCGTCTGAGAGGTAGCAGGCCCATTATTATAATAGTACGGCATTCGCGCTGGTAGGCTTTTGGGATTATTTTTGTCAGCATGCTGATACACTGATGTTTTTGTAGAGTTAGAAGAATTTTGTACGGTATGATTACTATTGCTGTCCACAACCATATATGGATTTGCTGCTTGATGTACATTTTGTATAGGATTTGCGGTACTACTTTGTGTTGATCCAGCAGAAGAAATATGCGCATTTCTCATCAAATTTGAATTCTGGTCTATGCCACCTGTCATCTGAAGATTTATACTGGAACGTGAAACTGGAGCTACATTAATTACATGTTGGGATGGAACAGGGCCATTACCAGATACCAATTCTTTTGGGAAAATGGGCTTTACTGTTTTGGAACCTCCAGTACATTGAAATGGTGTATTTCCAACAATGTTGTTAGTATGAGTCTGATAATTTATGGTTTGGTTACTTCCAAAGTAAGTACAAGGATTCTGCATGGATGTATTTGCTTGAGAAAAGCCACCTGAAGCATTAAATTGCTGTGATGGATAAAGTCCCTGAATCTGAAAGTTCTTGATCGGCAAGCTAGAGGTGGGGGGTGACCTGACTTTCCACTCCATTGTGCAGATATGTCTTTATTTCCAGGAAACTAAATGGGAGGAAGAAATAAAGATGTTTATACCAACATAATTTCAGTTTTGCAAAACTCTTATTTTTCCCTAAGAATTAAATTGTTCTATTAGCTGCATAAATGGCTTCTGCAATAACAGGTCCTGCCAGACAAACCCTGTGGAGTTCTATGACAAGGTTTCAAGGTGGCTAGACAGAGGGGATGCATTGGATGTGGTTTACCTGGATTTCAGCAAGGCCTTTGACAAAGTGCCCCATGATATCCTGGTTGAGAAATTTGAGATAGACCAATGCACTGTCCGACGGATTAGGGAATGGCTGACTGACCGAAAGCAGAGGGTAACCATCAGTGGGGAATCATCTGGGCGGTCAGTGACAAGCAGGGTTCCCCAGGGCTCTGTCCTGGGGCCGATCCTGTTTATTCTTTTCATCAACGACATGGAAGAAGGGGTGAACAGTCTGCTGATAAAACCAGGGCAGCAGCCACAAGTGAGGAGCAAGTACTCCAGATCCAAAAGGATCTGGACAGACTATGGAAGTGGGCAGGAGACAACAGGATGGCGTTCAATGTGGATAAATGCAAGGTCTTGCATTTGGGGCATAGGAATGGGTGTCATAAGTACAGGTTAGGGGACAAGTGGCTGGAGAACAGGGATCTTGGGGTGCTGGTTGACTGCAGGCTAAACATGAGTCAGCAGTGTGAAGCGGTGGTAAAGAGGGTGAACGCCACCCTTGGTTGCATAGCCAGAAACATGACTTCTAGATCGAAAGAGGTATTACTACCATTCTATATGACTCTGGTGCACCCGCAACTGGAGTATTGTGCTCAGTTTTGGGCCCCTCGTTACAGGAAGGATATAGCCAGGTTAGAGTCAGTGCAGCGTAGGGCCACAAGGTTGGTGACCGGTTTGCAGGGAAAGCTGTATGAGGCAAGACTGAAGGAACTGGATTTTTTCACTGGAGAAGACTCTGAGGGGATCTGTTGGGGACATACAGGTATGTGAGGGGGTGTCACACAGAGGTGGATACAGACCTGTTCTCCCCTGCAGAGGGGGGCAGGACATGTTCCAACAGAGCAAAGCTCAGGGAACCAAGGTTCAACTTGGACACCAGGAAGTACTTCCTAACAGTTAGGTCCCCGACGGTATGGAATGGGCTTCCATGGGAGGTGGTTGAAGCCCCATCGTTGAGGGTGTTCAAGGATAGGCTAGATATAACAAGTTAAGGAAACTATGGTAACATGGGCACAAAATTTTGGATATAATATTGAGTTACAGAAATGGCAAAAGTTGTGGGAAAGAAATATCAAGGTAACCTTAGCAACCTCATATAAAGAAAATGTTTATAAAATGTTTTATAGATGGTACTTATCGTCAAATATATTAGCAATGAGGTTTCCAAATATGTCAAATGGATGTTGGAAATGCAAACGTAAACTGGGTACTTTTTATCATATGTGGTAGACTTGTGATAAGGCAAAAAAAATTGGGCTAAAATACATAAATGGCTTGAGGAAATGTTACAAAAATCTTTAATATTTAAACCTGACTAGGCATTGTGCCTGATGATGTTGATAAACAAGCAATGTATTTGATTCTACATGTAATTACTGCAGCAAGGATTGTATTTACCCAACATTGAGGAGTGAAGAACCACCTACTGATGAACTGATTTTAAAAATGATTCTGGACTGTGCCGAAATGGACAGGTTGACTTTGTCTCTGAAGGAGAAAGAGGATACATACTTCTATCAAACTTGGAAATCTTTTTATTATTGGCTAGAGAAACAGGACTATGTGTAGATTTGAATATGTCTATGGATTGCTATAAAAAAAAAAAGAGGGGGGCTGACCCAGCAGGTCTGATGTCTCCGATGAGTGATTTTTTTTAGTTTCTTTTTTAGTTTGTAGAAAATAATAATAAAATTTACTTTAAAAAAGGACAGGCTAGACATGCACATGGTAGGCATGTTGTGAGCAGAGCTGGCTGGCGCTGTGGGTGGCCCAGGAGGCCCCTTTTGACTTGCTCTATTTCTATGTTTCTAAATGAAGAGGTTTCAAAAAGATTGCTATCATTCCAGGTCATATGCTATTAACAAACTTGAAAGATTTTAAAAATGTAGCACTAATAGCTATAAGCAAGTCAGTGTACTTTACAGAGCAAACCAATGTGTTTGCACATAACTCTAAATTAAACAGCAACAGAAAAGAACCTGTGTGAAGCCTAACAGCCCTCGTCCTACCTCCTCTGGCATGACCAAGAGGAAGATTTGACTCCTAGATTATTAATTGTGGTTTACAAGGAATTCTAGTACATTACTAACCAAGCTTTGCTGGTTTGCTTAACTAAAATGTATTTTAAGCCACAGTTCTTGTCTCAAATACAGCAACAAGCCAGCAAAATGCTAAAGTGCAGTCAAATGGAATTATTCTGCCCAGTTATGTGAAAGAAAGGAGGCAACACACAAGCCTAGTGTTTTGTACAAGCACCTTTCTGCTAATGTATATACTGCTACATTGTGGTTGAGTGTTGTTGTGAATCCTGCCTATATCATTACACTTGTTCACAAATGTCATCATAAAATGATAGAATAAAGATCACTATGCACTCAAAAATACTCTTTCTAAAAGATTTAGAAGTGGAACTTAACAGAAAAATGCTATTAAGAGTAGATTTTCCCTTGCAAGTCAAGTTGCACAGCATACCACAAAATTGCCCAGTGAAGGTTCAGGGTGGAACATTCAAGTATACCTGCCAATTAAGTTGCCAATAATCCTTAACATTATCAGGCTTACAGTTCTAACTTGACAACTTCATTTATCCCCAGCCTGAAAGTCTCTCTCACACGGAGATCCACAGTCTCCAGAGGAAGAAACATTTTTAATTGTTTTTGTAGAATCATGGAATAGAAGTCGGAAGGGGCCAGAAGCCCATCAGGCCCAACTCCATGCTCAGTGCAGGACACCAAGTTAAAGCATCCCTTTCAGATGGTTGACTGGATGCATCTGGAATCCCTTTAGCATGGGAGTCCACAACCTCCCTAAATAACTGGTTCATTGTCATACTGCTCTAATTAGGTCAGAAAGTTTTTCCTGATATCTAGCTAGAATCCGGCTTCCTATAACTTGAGCCCTTTATTCCATGTCCTGCGCTCTGAGATGACTGAGAAAAGAGATCCTGTTCTTCCTCTTCGTAACAGCCTTTCAAGTACTTGTAGAGTGCTTATGAAAAGATACCCTGAGTGCCACTGGAAATAGAATATGAAAAGGTAAGTAAGAAAAAAGAATCAAGATCAGTGATTAATTTTAGAAGAAATGAGGAACTTGTGCTGTTGGTTTGTAGAAGGTTAATTGGATGGAGAAATGAAATAAGTAAAAATAGAGAAAGGTCATCATAGAAGGCACGAAGAGAAAAACATAAGGGCACTCAGGAATCACTAGAAATGTTGAGAGAAAAGAACGTGCAGCACAAGGAAGAACTGCGGAAATGGAGTCCTCCTACATATACCAAATGCTGAAGTGGGGAAGGGGTTCCTGGCAAAACTTGCTCAGCTATGGATCTTCCTGACAACAGACTTCACACAGGTGCAGAGGGCA
Source organism: Varanus komodoensis (assembly GCF_004798865.1). Taxonomy (NCBI): domain Eukaryota; kingdom Metazoa; phylum Chordata; class Lepidosauria; order Squamata; family Varanidae; genus Varanus; species Varanus komodoensis. Next base: position 13,191,372 of record NW_025335701.1, on the reverse strand, counting down.
TATGTGTGATGCACAAGGACAGAGAAAAAGAAAAACAGTTTTTAATCAGATGATGTATGTATGTTTGCTTCACTGTAATCCCCAAAAATGTGAAAGCTGTGGTTAGCCAAAGCAAGGCATCCCAGCATACTATGTTTAAATGCATATATATTAGACATTTCTTTGGGATGATAAACCTAAACACAAAACAAAGATAATACAAAGCAAAGATAGGAAGTCAACACTTACAATTTATTAGTTTAGATTTTATGCATGCTTGTTTAATCTTCAGTGTCAGCAGGATCACATGGTACAATTTTCTGAAAAATAAAGCAAGAACATATAATTCCTGAAGCACAACACATTTTTTCACACAGATTTGTAGAACTATCATATAGATACAAAAGACAAGATATTCAGCTAAGCTTGGAAGGCTGATCTGCCTCAATACGTGTCATTTCCAAAGAAAAGGTTGCATAAGAAAACTGGAGTTGAGAGTTTGAAGGTAATGGAGAAAGAACATGTTTGTAAGCCAGGTTGTACTGCTACAGGGCTTTGTGGCTGTTCTACTCAGACTTCTGCTATACTTCTCCTACGACCACAACATACTGGCTTTCCTTGCATTTGCCAGCAGTCTCTAGATTCCTGTTTAAACCTTGGGCATAAGCATTAAAAAAGGAGAAATAGATTTTCTAAATTATGTTCAGCTTGCAAAGTCCTGTTGCTCTGGTGAGCCTCCCTCAATGTTTCCCCTTTCCCCAGTGCAGAACAGACCTCTCCATCATCTGAATAAGGAATATAGCGAACATGTGTGTAATCTAGCAGTTTAAGTCTCCTCTGAGTTGACAATAAACAATGTCAACAATAAACATGGAAATAATACATTTTAACTATTGATTAGATTAACCTCAAGTTAATATGCTAAGGCTTCAGCTAAATGCAAGCTGCTTGAAAACACGAAGGACTAAGGAAATGAAGCTTGGTTGTGCAACATTTGCAAAATTGTGTGTCACCTAGGAATTAGATTACAAAGACAAGCATTAAATATATCACAAAACACTGTCAAAACCACTTTCTGTTTTGTGGTTTGTATACCAAATGTAATGTGCCAGTTTACCATATATAAGTTGCATAATTTAACGAAGAAAAGCCATTTCTCTGCTAACTTGTCCACAGATCTATCTTTCACAGCACCATCAGGTATTTGCTTAATAAAGGATTGAAGGCTTCCAACTTGTCCATTGGCTCGACATTTTATAGATAAATTGATTTTTCTTACACAATTAGAATCAGCTGCAGCCTAGAGTATACAAACAAGATACTTACATTTTTGCCTCTGGTTAGCTGCGAGCAACCAAGGATTTTGCCAGCCAATGCCACTTGTCATAAACCTCCTTCCTCCCTTATAGAATCTAACATGTTAAAATTTCCTTTAAAAATTAAACAAGAACTGTATCATATTATCACTTTCTAGGAATTTCAATTAGCAAATTATCTTCCAGAAAATGTCAAGGCATGTCCAAATAATCTTCATACATTTCCACGTGATATAAACTCATATTGTAGATTAATATGCACCTATTTGGCTAAGAGCCAATGTTTCTTAAGTAGCAATCCTGAGGGAGGACTAATACATATCATCCTACGCACTGGATGTATCTGGTTCATTCACCAGAAGCCCAGCATTATGAAAGGCATAAACTGCAAAATTATCTTTAAAATCTCAGGAGTTGCTTGGTATAATCAGAATTTACTAGTATCTATTACAGACTGGGCTTCTATTCATTAACAAATAAAGTCCTAGAAGATCTAATTTGTGTAAAAACTCTCAATTTTCAATACCCATTCTCAAGGCTTCATCAAATTTGTTTTTGAACTGAATTTTCTATTTAAGCAAATGTGATTCTTCAGCATACATCATCTGATTATTACAATGGTGCCTCATAGTTCAAACGAGATAAAATCTCTTCGAAGTTCAAACAATGCTTCTAAGTTTGAACTGCAGGCACAGTGAAAAAAATGCAGTCACTGTGTAAATGTCATCAGTTGTGTGCTCACGTCATCTCTCGTTGCATCTGTGCCTTTCATTTCATACCTTTTCAATGCTTTTTGATTGTTCCCAGTGCCTTTTAACTGCTTGCCTTCCCAATCCTTTTCACTGCCTCCTCGATCATTTGACAATAAATGCAATTTTCATTTTATTATACAGTACTGTACATATTTATTGTTTTCAAGTTATAAATTTGACTTTTATTTGTGTTTCTTTACCTTAAATTAAACATATTTGCTGTTTAAGTTTATCGAGATGGGTATCGTTCAGGGTCTGGGAACGGATTAATTCACTTTCCATTATTTCTAACGGGGAACATTGCTTCGGACTTCAAAAGATTCAGAGTTCAAGCGGCCTCCTGAAACGGATTAAGTTTGAAGTATGAGGCACCACTATATTTTTGTTTTATGAAGTATTCAAAGCAAAGTATAGACATCAGGAGAGCCAAACATCACAATAGTCTGCAGCTGCTATATCCCCCTTCCTATTTAACAGCAGCATGGGAGACTGCCATTCTAGTTTTCTAATTTTTCTCCAAATACTGTTCATTATGACCATACTGATATATACCATGTCTTAAGACAGTCAGCTGCTCTCTTTTCCAAGCATGCCTGCATAGGAGTAAATTCCATTACACTGAGAAAACATATAGAAATATCTATAAAAATCCGCAATTAAGATTAACTACATGGTAAAATATGGCAACAGAAGTTGAGAACAGGAGACAATGAACAGTACTGTTATTCAATCTCATTGTTCCAAAATGAGTTCCATGAGTTCAGCCAAAGAATGAGGTTGTCTAACAACAGAATTCCCAGTCTGTTACTGAACCTCAACCTCAAGTGCACTCAACTTATTTCAGTTCCTTAACACAGTATGTGGTCAAAGGGATGGTATTCTTACCCTTAATGTTCCTTACGGATCACAGCCATGCCACCTCTAGCCTACTTTGCATTACCTGATCCATGACAAAGCAGCCAGTTCGGTGGGCCTCTACCCATACAGGACCACTGTCTTCTTCCAGCCAATTCCCTTTGAGACAAGCCAGGTCAAACCTCACATCCTTGATCAGGTCACAGATGATTATAATTCCATTACACACCACTCTGATATTACAAAGGAGCAGTAAAGAGGAGTATAGATGTCTCAGACTGCTCTCCAAAATATTTCCAGTTGGCAAGGCAACCTGGAGAAGCTATAAACACAATTATCTTTCCTTTTCCTATAGCTGTATTTCAGTCTGCCAGTGTGAAATTGCCTGTTGCCCTGAAGCACTAACTGGTCATTTCGCTGTACAAGATTCCTAAATCATAACTAAAAGACCAGTTACTTTTAAAATGCAGCAAACTTCCTGAAAGGCTTCCCCAGACAGATTAATGCAATTTAGCATGGGGCAGATTTTTCAATAGTCTATCATTAAATAAACACACAGAAACAAAAGCTATTAGCAAACCTTGCCCTCTTCAGTAGAAGCCTGTGGCAGAATACAGCCTTCTACCAAGAGAGACCCATAAACCAGGCCAGTGTGGATATAAGTGCATAAAACATACTGCAGTTTGTTCACAGCAAACCACTGAAGATTCCACCATCACCAGATCACCCTGAGTTCAGCAGAATAAACAGTTTACCACCAATAATATATGTTTTTTGCCTATTTTACACTGCATGTTATCCATGGGTAAGGCACCTGTTAAAAGTATCCCAATTTGATGCTACTTGTTTTGGACAGGGTTAAGCCTGCCTCCTTGGAGAAACAACTCTGAGGGGCTTGTTTCCTTTGAGATAAGTTAACATGCACTGTCCTTATCTGTGTATCTCCTGAATCTAATTTGAGCTGAGTGCTCCTTACAAATGCTAGTAAAGAATGCAAAGGTGTATCAAATATATACATAAGTACACATACACATGTACACACATGTACATTATGTTCCAAAAATGCCCCTGGTCTTTTTCTGGGAGGGACTCAGTTATAAGGAAAAAGGGAAGCAATGCCCAGTAGACTTAAACCATTTATTTTGTATGCAAAACAGGTCAACAGCGTGGCTCATGCCCAAAAGCAGAGCTGACAAAAAGCAAAGGTTGGGGCGTGGTCTTTATAGGTTTCAGATTGGCAAGCAATTCTGACTGTGCGTGTTGAAGTGCTCTCCAGTTTCAGATCGGCCAATCCTGGCCTCCACTGTCATGGCACCTTCGAAGTGTCATCAGTGAGGTCTTGGGATTGGGTGTTTCACAGGTACTTTTCTGAGAACTGTTTCCCATGACATTTGGGGTTTCATCAGGTACCTCTCTCTGAGCTAGTTTGGAGTGAGCTGATTCTTCTGATAACCGCTTCCCCTTAACACTTGCTACTTGCCAAACTAGTGGTTTCCTTTCAGCGCATGTGGTCAACCAGCTCTTAACTGATCTGTGTAGTTTAGACACACGCAGCTTATGCACATAGACTGGGAGCAGCTTTTGGCAGCCCCAGAGCTATTGCTAAGGCAGGCTACCCAGAGGCCTTTGGGTCCACAGCCATGGTCTTTGGGTCACAGAAACAGTCGGTCTACAGTCTTCTTGCAAGTTACAGCAATCAAGCATCATTATAGAATGGCTGGCCTCTTCTAACAATTCCACATAGGAAAGCAATGTGTTCACCACAGATACAGTATACAAACTAAGGCACAAGCCTTCTACAGGCCTATAGTTTACCAATAGCAAAAGCTTGGTCAATAAATGATGTTGCTACACATGCAGCAGAGGTCTGTCAAATTAGGGAGGAATTCAGCTACATACAAAACAGAAGATCGGTCACTTATGCTTAGGACAAAATACAAGAACATAACACATTGTGTGTTAATCTGTCAGAATTCTGTGGAAAACCAGTACTTTCCTGGCTATTTGGGACAAACAGCCTAAGCAAAGTAGCATCTGGGAAAAGATGGGAACAGGCAAAAATAAAATGTGCATAATGATCAATCACTGATTTAAACAAACATAATCATGTTTGACAGTTGGTTAATGGAAAAGGAAGACCGGGTCCTTCTGACACCCAGGTTTATTCCCGAGGTTCTGAGATGGGAATCATTAGTGGTAGCAGTTGTTATAGCTCTCACTTAATATTTCTTGTAATCACATCTATGTCTGTATGTTTGTTGTATACAGGAGTGTGAGAGTAGTATTTTTAAAGTTTGTATGTATATCACTCTTCAAAAAGGAAGCAGCAGCAAACCCAAGAACAGTGTTTTCCTGGTGGGGTAAAGGATTTTTCTGTATGAGGGTATACTGAGCCTCAGCCTCTGTCTTCCAAAATGTAGGTTTTGCTTAGCTTAATTAAAGCATCGAACTCCAGCTATCTTCCTCTTGCCTTGGCCAGGTGCCTTCCAAAATAGAGAGGCCCCAGAGTATATTGTTGGCAAGAGAGATAGGCCAAAGGACACAGATGTACTCCATCTTGGAGTACACACTTAATCAGGACTACTAATGAGCTTATGCTTTATTGCATAAATTTATACTTTGTCCTATCATTTTGGCACATAAAGTAGGAATAAAATCCTTGTTAGGAAGCTTTACTAGCAATGATGGGAAATACCTTGTGTATCATACATTTTAGCCTGCTAATGAGGTAAATACTTTCTCCATTTATTTCATGGCACTTGTATAATATCCATCACCCATCTTAGGATTACAAATGTCAATGCTGTCTTATTCATCAATATCAAACTTCCAAAGTATGCTTTGATGTATATTTGCTGTAAACACAAAACCTATATAAATTGGCCAGCCTTTCTGTATGCGGTTCAGATGTCGGACGATAGTGTAGCTGTCTTTGATGTTGGCTCCTACTTACTTGGCACATGTGAACATTTGTAAGTTGCTTAATAAAGTCTTCTTGTAAGCAAATCTGGATCTGGCATATCAATTCCTTGGGATCCCAAAAACATTTAGCCCACAGTCAGGGCAACACACAGGGTCTGAGTGTTAGAATACCTCCAATTATACTAAATTCTTACGGTTAAAACAATTTTCCCACAAAAGCATTGATGAGCCAGATCAGCTGTATCTGCACATGAATGCTTTCTACCAGCACAATGGACTATGAAGGCTAGCACAAGATACAGGAATATTTTTGAACCGTCTCTATTAATTGCAAGAGATACACTTGATCATCCTTGACATTGCCTTCTACATTTTAACCATCTGCTATTTCTAGAAACATATATACAACAAAGAACATCTCCTTGGTACATTGACTTATTTTTACTTCCTTTTAGCACAATAACACTGGTTGCCTAGTACCAATAGGCAATCAGCAATACCTCAATTGCCAATTTTCCCAGAGGGAATGACCAAATAATTGCAGATCTTGCAGTTGTTTCAATGAAAGCACAAGATGCAAGATTTTGCTGTTGGGCTCCTGAATGACAACAGGGAAAGATGCACTCTATCATCCTTTCCTGGTGTGGCTGTGGAGAGACTGCAAGAACACAAAATCAGAGATGACTAATGCAGCACAGGCAACCTGTCTGATTCTGCAACCAGTTCAGTTTCAGCCTATCTGAGTCATATACCACCTGAATATATTCCTCCATAAACTTGTCAAAATACTAATTTTTCCATTAGGAGACAGCAACTCTGACCTTCCAGGAAAAACATTATGGCAATGATGAAACAAACCTGGGTCATATCAGCCATACAAGAAACAGCTGTGGGGAGTTGGTTCATTCTTCCCCTGCCAGACAGCACAAACTTTCAAATTAAGAATTGGAGCCCAAATTTTGCTTTTCCCCTCTCCTTCCACCCTCTCTTTTGTGTTGTGTCTTTTGAACTGGCATTAGAAATATTTATAAACTGCTCCGGCAGTAATGATGCTGTAAGTTAATAAAATTATGAACTAGTTTTAACTGGATTTACAGACTAAGCTGCCATGGCTTCAATGCTACAACAGCTTAGCATGTTGCATGAACTGAGCATTCCACCAGCAAGGTAGCTTCTTCGTGGCTACAAAGCCACCCCAACACATTATGACTTGTGGGGTTTCACAGCTATACCTGGGACTGTTATGTTGTCTGAACCCAGGCAGCACAACAAGCTTGATCCTCTTCCCCACTGCTGCCAGAGGTGCCCCCACCAGACATTTCAGCTGGCAGGGAAGAGGAGGAAGCTTCAGCCAACTCCTATTCCCTGCTGACCCAAAATAGCAGGCAAAGCTCCAGCTGAAGAAAAGTGTAAAAACACAGTTTATTCCCCCCTCCTTGCAGGCTGTGGTACCTATGAGGGAGGGAAAAGCTGTGTTCTCCAAGGTCTTCTTGCGAAGAAGCCCAGGGGAATACAACCCCCCATCCACCCTGCACCAATCGTCCCAGGAAGCAATCCATGCAGCAAGCAAGGTATGTATGCAACCCCTCCACCTAAGGCACCAATTCCCCTGTGGAGGGATGAGTGTGGAAGGTGAGGGATAAGACTCATCCTGGTCTTCTCCCAGAGGTGACCCAGGAAAATGCAGCTCCTCCCTGCCACTGCTGATCCCAGAGACACTGCTGAGAAGCCCCCCTACACTCAGCCATCCTGGTCAAAGAAAACAGCCCTTTGAGATCCTTATCTATGGAGATACTGTGACAAGTAGCAGCTGAATGCTACAGTGGTATGCCTATCAGGGAGTAAGTTCTCATGAAATCACAGGATATACATTCAAATAAACATGCACAGGTCTGTGCCACACATCCACAATTTTACGCACACAAAATTGGATATAACTTTCATTAACACAGCAGAAATTACTTCTAAATATGCATGCACGAGACTGGGCTCTGGTACACATAGCATACAAACATGCACACAAGATAGATTTATCCGGCTTTAGTTCTCATCTCACAATTCCAAGCATAAGATGAAAAGGCTATTTTTTCTTACTTTACAAAAATTTATAGGCAATTACTTTCTTGAAACTTAGTACAAGAAAGAATCACTAAAGAGGAGATCGTTTTGAAGGATCAAAACCCAAATAAGAGTGCTCCCTTTAAGAAGCTAACAGGGTTCAGTGCTAATGTTACATTGCAAACCTTTTTTGCAACAATAAAAGGCAATGAGCAATAGCATGTCCAACTTGCTTTTGAGTTGTAAACACTTTTATTGTCATCAAAAAATAAGGCCTCACAGATATTGTATCACTTCTGAAAGAAGTAATACAATCAGGTCACCAGAGTAATATCAATAGAAATTCAACAGGACAGGATTAATTTTTTTAAGAGCAACTTTATCTTTGTTTTTGAAGACTTTATCGGCATTCAGTCAGGCAGAGAAAAGAGTTGTGGGAAAGCCTTATCAGATAGCCATGTACACTTAAGCAAACCCTAAAGTATGAAAGGGGGAAGAGAATTTAGTTATAATCAATTTCAATTTAATAACTGCAACATTACAAAGGAGTATCTCTCATCCATATGTATATAGTTAGAGACTGGATGTTAACTATTATTTACTGCATTTCTACAGTTCCAAATGTTAGAAGCCAAGTGGTTCATAACAATTCTATGTTTAATGACTGTTGATACATTTAAAAAACCCTGCTAGATCAGACCGAAGACTTATCTAGCCAAACATTTCCCACTGTGGTCAACCACATACCTTTACAAGCCTCTTCCAACAAGGTTTTTTGGCAGCCTTCTCCAGCCTCATGCCATCTCCAGATGTTGGACTACTATTAGGAGCAGGAAAGCCGGTCTGAGTACATGATTAAACTCTTGCCACCTTTGGTTTGAAACCATACAGCTGTAGCTGCACTGTGGGATAGAAGCAGTATCTAACTAAGATATGGGAACAATGGAAAAGTATTGAATGATGAGTTACGCTTCTTGCTTTGTATAAACACCTCACAAACCCAGACTCTGGGGATTTGTTCTTGCATTCTGCCACACAGGTGTGTATCTGATTGCTTTTCTAATAAAGCCAAAACTTTCTGCTATCTCCCAGCTTACATGTTGTTCAAACCCAAATGTATTCATGATTTGGCATACTATTGCCCAATAAAAACACGACAGAGATGTGAAGATTTAGGATTTTATTCTGCAGAATAAAGGCGCACAGTGAATCACTCCAGATTGAGGCATTCTCAGTTCCTCTTTTTATAACACCCAGCAAAGTACCACATGACCTCAGCTTCAAGGAATTTCTTATCCTAGCTAAAGTATCCTGTTTTTCTATGCCAATTTTATCAGATAGCAACCAGTATAGGTTGCTAGTCCCCTTCGTCATAAGTTTTCAAATTTAATTTTCTCCTGCTTCCTCATCATACCTGACTGTTGATTCAGTATCAACACTACACTCGCCGGCATAGCTAGAAGTTGCAATCCCAACACATCTGAAGGGCACCAGGTTGGGGAAGGCAGCCGTAGTACCAACGGCTGGACCAGGCAAGAGCGGGACGTCTGTCTTTCCAGAACTGAACCAAAATGATACTCACGGCGGGTCCACTCTCCCAGCCAAAAGCAAAATCCCAGCGTCACCGCGCATCTCTCCATCAGAAACCATTGCTCACCCAGGACAATGCCGAGTTTTACTGCGCCCGCCAAGAGGCAGCCCCAGCCCTTCGATGCAGCAGCCTCCCCGGCTGAGGGTGGGGAAGCGGGAGGCAAAGAAAAGGGGCAGCTAGCGCGATCTCCTCCTGGTGGGCAAAACGCCCGAGAGAGCCCCAAACTGCCCGCTCCCCCAGTGTTCGGGGAGGGACGGCAGCCTGCGGTCCCGAGGGAGACGAGCAGCGCAGATCCCTCCTCGAAACGAGCCGAGAGCCGGAAGGGACGCAAGCCTAGGCAGAAAGCAGACGAAAATAAGGCGGCCGAGAAGCGGCGCGTCTCTCGCCCTCGGGTGGCGGCTTGAGAGGCTCCCTGGAAGGGAATCAACTGTGGCGCCCACCAGAGAAAAAGATGGCCAGAAATCTCCCCCGGCTCCCCTTTCTCGCTGCCGTTCAAGAGCGAGGTGCGTTTCCTCCGCTCGCCATTTTGTGCCCACGTACTCCTGATTTTCCTCCTCGCCTCCCTCCCCTCACCCGCAGCCAGCCCGCTCCTTTCTCCGCTCGCACCGTCCGTCTCACGCAGGCGGAGAGGCGCAGCAGGCCGCGCCAATTCCCCAGCAACCGCGGAAGCTTTTCCCGCCCGCTGCTTGGGAATGAAGCGAATAGCGATACTAACTTTAGGAATAAACCACCACCCTCCGACGAGCAGCGGCTACTCGTTCTCCTTACGGGATCGCCCTCAGAAAAGCCGGGTCCGCGGGCGAGAGAGAAAAAAGAGGAGCGCGGTGGTCTCTCTGCTTTACTTCCGCGAAATGAAGGCAACTGAGCCATCCGCGCCTGCCCTGCGTGCCGCTCTCCTTTCTCCTCGACCCTTCGTATTTCACGTGGAACCGCCCATGGGGCGGGGGAGAGAAGGATAACGGAGGAGGGAGAGAAGCCGTTCGCCTCCCTGAGTAGGCGAAGCGGCTGTGCTCGGGCCGCTCTTGCCTGCCTCCGGAAAGCGCTCCCGCAGCGCTCTCTGCCGCCGCCGATGCGGATCGAAGCGCGGCTCTGCTTTTGCAAGGGGGCTCCCGCCACTCTTAGGTTTAACCTAAGATGAAGAGAGCGCTTTATGCTTCTGATTTTCTGCACCGGAGTAACCTTATGTGAGAAACAGGGTAAAAGAATTGTATCTTTTTAAAAAAAAGGATAAAAAGGGGCCCAAGGAGAGCTATTTTATAAAGGGGAACCATTTTCTGAGAAAAGGACTGACACGTACCACTTAGAAAAATAGGAAGACTTAGTCCGTTAGGATAAGGTAACTTAACCACGAAAGTCCCCAACTGAAGCAGGAAAGGCAGGAAGGTTGTGAAACTAGATGTTTTGCAAATATTCCAAGAATAGGCGTCAGGAGCGGACTGTTCACTCGATAGTAACCAGCCAATGGTGAAGCGGGGGTAGTACTAAGCATCGGAAAAAGGAATGTATATAAACCTATGTATACTATGGGGAAATTTCTCTTTGTTCCTTGTATAACTGGGGACTCAGCCAGCCTTTGCAAATGCTTCAATAAATTTGGCTTGCATTTACTTAGATTCCGTTTCAGTGAGTTTTGTATCTCACACTTAGGAGGCAGTGTCCGCGAAAGTTTTCGCCAGAATAAATAACATTCTGTAGGATGCCGCGGACTAGCAAGCCTAACACATCAGCTCCTCTGCAAATAAGAAGCAAGCTGGAACAAAACAAGCCAACAAAACCAAAAGTAAGTCCTATGGTGCCTTTAATGCTGAAAAGATTTAGGCAGTTATCCTATCCACACTTCCTTGGGCGGTTAATCCCATTTAATGCAATGAGGCTTACTTCTCAGTAGACATGCATAGAATCATAGAATACTAGAGCTGGAAGGAGCCATGAAAGCCATGGGTCTCTTAGAAAAGGTTTGCTGCTCATTATAATTTCTGCTTGCTGTAACTGCAAGAAACAACCGTTCAGACTGTTTTCTGTGAGCCAGCAACTCTGGCAATGGCCAGACTCTGGACCCAAAGGGTTCTGAGTAGCTTTCCCTAGCAACAAGTATAAGTAGAACACTGCATGCATTCCTGAGCTATAGGGCTGATAGGAGCCTGTGGAAACCTCAGGCCTCCCCACCATTTGCCACCCGGCTTTGGCTGCCTAGTCTGCACCACAGACATCAAGATTGGCAGTTAAGCAGCGCCTATACCAAAGGGCTAAGCTTGCAGTCTCTTTTTGGAACTGCAGGCAGGTTACCTAGAAAATAGCAGTCACAAACTTTCCTTGATATCCTCCGGAGAGGGGCACTCCGATAGGCGCAGTTAGAATTAATGTTAGAATCAACCGTTAGCCTGAAAATACCCAGACATGCACAGTTGTTAACCTGTAGATTATGCAATGGACATACCCTGACAGGAGCAGTGAAAGCTGATTGTTAACCTGTAGATTAGAAGAGGACGTGCTGTTTTGCAAAAGGCAATGGTTCTTTTCAGATCCGGAAGCAATAAGCACACAGGTGGGTTGAAGTCAAAAGATTTTATTCTAAAGGAGGCACAATAATATGAAGAATATACAATACCAAGTAAGCTGACTTTCCTCAATCAGCTGTCAGGCACCCCAATCTACTGCTGGCATGCAGCAACTGCCTGGTTAGGTCTGCATCAAAGCTCTCCTTAGGCTTTTTATCCTAAACTTTAGAGTGCTATGTGCCATCCAAGACAGCACCTTAATTAATCACACCTGCTGTTTGCAGGTCTCATGATTTAAAGGTAAAGGTTTCCCCTTGACATTGTCCAGTCATGCTGACTCTAGGGGGTGGTGCTCATCTCTGTTTCCTAGCCGAGGGAGCCAGCGTTTGTCCGCAGACAGTCTCCGTGTTCATGTGGCCGGCATGACTAAACACCGAAGTGCACGGAACGCTGTTACCTGCCCACCAAAGTGGTACCTTTTTATTTACTTGCATTTGCATGCTTTCGAACTGCAAGGTTGGCAGGAGCTGGGACGGAGCAACGGGAACTCACCCCGTTGTGCAGATTCAAACCAGCAACCTTTCGATCAACCAGCCCAGCAATTTAAACCACCGCGCCACCTGCATCCCCATGATGATTTAGGTACCACCTAAAAGATAAGGTGTGTGGACAACAGCCAAATCCACTATTTATGGCAGGGGTCCTCAAACTTTTTAAACAGGGAGCCAGTTCACTGTGAGTCCAGAAGCTCTGAGGTGGGCCAGATAGATGAGCATGGTAGGCCGTATCCAGCCCGCAGGCTGTAGTTTGAGGATCCATGATTTACGGCAGAGGTCATGATTTACGCGGGCTGCCAAGGTGGTGCTGGGGGGGGGTGCGGGCGGGGGGGCATGGGTTGGGGTGTGCAAGGCGAGGGGGGCAGGGGGGTGTGCAGGGCAAGGCAGCCGCTTGATCAAGCAGATATTGTTTTCTCTGAGCGAGTCCAAAATGATCTCCCTGCGAGCAAACCATGTTCCTGCGTGCACGCAGCAAGTGCAAAACCTCTGGGCGGGCCAGTTAAATGGACATGGCGGGCCAGATCCGGCCCGCAGGCCGTTGTTTGAGGACCCATGGTTTACGGTATCCTCCTGCATTCCAAGACCGTACCATCCCAATCAGAATAGCACATATTTCATGCCAGAGAACCTCAACTGGGTCTTAAGGAGGCCCTATTCTTAAGATCCTTCAGGAGACATAGGAACAAAAGGAGCAATTGTGGGACACCATCCCTATCTCCTCGATATACAATAGTCTTCCGGTGGTTTTTCTCTACAGAGACACTCCAAGATCAAGGGCATTTTAGCAACAGGTTCAACCCCTGGCTGTTGCAGGACACACTTTATACCATCTGACTCAGATGGCTATCCAGTTTCTTTTTGAATGTCTCTAGTGTGGGAGAGCACACCACCTCTCTAGGCAGCCGGTTCCACTGTTGTATTGCTTTGACAGTGAGGGAACTTTTCTTGATGTCCAGCCTGAATCTGGGTGGTTGCAACTTGATTATTCTGTATCTTACACCCTGGTATCAAGGAAATCGTTTAGGTTTTTATGGGATTGTTTTGTTCCTGCTTGAATTCTAGTCAAACCTTGAATCCTTCCCATAGGAAGGAGAACATTCTATGAATAGATTGCATAGAACTCAATGTGATTTACTTATGAGTAATGTGCTTCAGCATTTGTTTTTATCCCATTTCTTGTAAGCAAAATTATTCCACTTTTAAGATATTCCAGGTTTCCTTGGAGCAGAATGTAGATATAACTAGCAGCTCTGAAGATTATTTCTCCAAGGCACGGATTCTGTCTAAACATTGTTTATCAATCAAGGCTGACAAGATGCCAGGCCACTGTCATATTCACAGACATGTTTCCAGCACCTCTTCAGCTTCATACATTTCCCTCTTCCTGAAGCAGCCTTCTGAATATTTTGAGCTTTCATCCCCAGCCAGTATTTATTTATTTAATTTAAAACATTTGTATCCTGTCCTTCATGACAGCGTCTCAGGACGGCTTACAACGTTAAAACCAACAACAATGATAAAACAATAATACAGTAACAATCAATAGTAATAATAAATGTTCAGTAAAAATACAATCAGATGTTCAGTAAAAATACAATACAATGTATTCAGAATATGAATATATTCTTTTTTAATGTGTGAATTGAATACATTCATAAAAAAAAAAGCCCAGGCATTTTATACCTCAGAAAGTTTACACTATCAGCTAGTTCAAACTGGATCGAACAGTGAGCTCAGTTGAACAAAAAACAGACACAGGATGTACTGGTCTTTCCCTATTTTGGAAAAACATGTCCACCACATTCCATTCTCTCTCTGGATGGTACAGGGTGGGTTTATCTTATCTATTACATTCCATTCTCCAACTACTCCCAGCTTTTCGTTTTGCTATGCAAAATACTTAGTCTTGGTCAGTCCCACCATGCTCCTTGATTCTCCATTTTCTTCTGAGTCTCTTAGGCCTTCAGGAACCCATGCACATTGTAATGTATTTACAGACGTATTTCCCCTTGACATTTGCAGCTATGCTAGGTGGCCTCCTCCTAGCCTTATCTTAACATCTAGCTGGCTTCCTCTTAACATTTGTGGTGAGGCCATGTGCTTTCCACGGGCTCATTTTAGATGCACCACCCTATAAGAAGTTAATGCTTTCTCCTGCTTCTAATGGTTGTAAAGTTCACTTATGCTAAGGTAAGCTACTCAGATATCTTTGGCCTAGAGTCTGGCCATTGCCAGAGTTGCTGCTTGGCCAGGAAAAAGTCCACAGACAGTTTGCCCTTTTGCAGTTAGAGTGTGCAGAAATTGTTATAAACAACCAGCCTTTTCTAACAACTTCCCCCCTTTAAGACCTTCTAATACCTTACTTTCATGGTATTGGTCATGACAGTGGTGCCTCATAGTTTGAATGACTCTAACTTCGAATGATCCAGAGTTCGACCGTTAGACTGTTGGGATAAAATCTCTTTGAAGTCTGAATGATGCTTCTAAATTGGAACTGTAGGCACAGTGAAAAAAATGCAGTCACTGTGTAAATGTCACTGGGTGTGCACTCAAGTTGTCTCTTGCTGGGAATGGATCTCCTGCATCAGTGCCTTTGCACTCTGTGCCTTTTTGATCTCTTCGCTGCCTTTTAACCGCCCGTCTTCTCGATCGTTCTCAG
>NW_025335701.1:13140974-13176085 GCF_004798865.1 Varanus komodoensis | reverse complement strand
CTCTGGATCCAGTGACGCTTTCTTCAGGACTGGTCGGACTACCGCCTCCTTTAAAGGGGCAGGTACCCGACCCTCCCTCAGAGAAGCATTAACCACTTCCAAGATCCAGATCCCAATCCCATGCTTGGAATTATTTATTAACCAAGACGGGCAAGGGTCCAATAGGCAAGTGGTGGGACATACTCGTCCAAGCACCTTGTCCACATCACCAGGCTGCAATAACTGAAATTCATCCATTAATTTTGGACCAGACGGCGGCACTGGTATCTCCCCAGAAACCTCTGAGTCACTACTAGAGTCTAGCTCGTGACGAATCTGAGCGATTTGCTCCCTGAAATGCTTGGCAAAGTTGTCACAGCGGGCCTTCGAGGGTGGAACCAGATCTTTCTTAGGACCTGGACAAACCAGGCCTTGCACCACTCGAAAAAGCTCCACCGGACGGCATTTTGAGGAGGCAATGGAAATGGAAAAGAAACTCTTTTTCACCGCCCTCACCGCCACAGCATAGGCCCGATAATGGGTCCTCAAGTGTGTTCGGTCAGATTCATCCCGTGATTTCCTCCACCTACGCTCTAGTCATCTCCCAGCCTGCTTCATCGCCCACAATTCAGGTATATACCAGGGGGAAGAGTGGGCTCTGCCCGGCGGGAGAGGATGCTTAGGGGCGATCGTGTCAACAGCCCTGGTCATCTCCCCGTTCCACAGTTCGACCAGAGCCTCGACAGGAGCACCAGTCTTGTCAGCTTTAGTTCTTTGAATGTGGTAACTTTCCAATGTTGAACCTCTGTGGCCGATCCTCTTTTTGTGAGAGGTCCTCCTTCCATGATGGAGTCTTCCTCCATGGGGGACCCTGCATCTGGTGAGGCCTCACCCACGGATGTGAGTGGATGAAACTTCTCTCTGGAGTGGTGTATTCACTTAATTTGGCCTTGGGCCTTAACCACTATATGGGTTGTCAGGACCACAGTGTATGGACCTGTCCAGTTTTCTGTTAACAGCAGCTTTTTCCACTTTCTGATCAGGAACTAGTTGCCAGGCTGGAATGGATGAACTGGGGCATCCAGTAGCTGCCTCTGGAAGGGAGCTGCATACCTGTGCAAGGAGGATAAAACAGCCTGGAGGGCAGTGATGTGTTCTCACAAAAGGGATTTTCCCATTCTTCTGTTACAGGTACTCTCTGGCCAATGGGAGGGATTCAAGGAGGGAAGCCAAAAAGTAATTTGAAAGGTGACAATTTTAGTCCCCTTCAGAGCATGCATCATATCTGTGACAGGACTATAGGCAGAGCCTGAGGCTTGTCTCAGTGCAGACTTTGGCTAACATGGTTTGCAGAGTCCAAGTCATCCTTTCTACCTGGAACATACACAAATGTGGGCCGTCCATCTTCATCTACTCTTCCAAGGACCTCCCTAAGGGGAAACTGCTTAACTGGGGCTCAAGATTTTCTAATTGGTTTTTGAGGGGTAAGGACTGGAGGCTTTTTATGGTACATAGTGGGTCCCTCCCCTGAAGTTCCTGGCCTGGCAACTGCAGTCCCAGTTGTCCCTATTCCAACGGTATGTAATGGGAGGGGTGTTGGAGGCCAGTCAGACGGGGTGTCTAATATATGACAGGGTATCCAGGAAATCATTCGGTCTCTCCCCAGGGCCTGACTTGGGAATCACTAGGAGAATCCAAAGTCGCACTTTCTGAGTTGGCTTCCATCCCTTACAAATTTGTCCTTTACATTTTTGTAGATGAGGATGTTTCTCTAATGCAAGTCCCTGTCAATTACCTATACAAGGTTACTGGTCCCAGTGACCATCTTGAGTTACAATGGTGTGAACAGCTTGTATTAATCCCATATTCCATGACCCTTGAATCAGCCATCTCACACCAAAGGTTGTCCATTTACTCCTGCACAGGGTTGTCAGAACATCTTTTTTCCATTCAATCCCATAATCACTCCTTTTCCATTGTTTCCAGTTCTGCAGAATACACTCCAGGGGGCTGCCATCTTTCGAAGACTTAGACATTCCATAACTACAGGAGAATCTATTCCTTCCCAAGTCCACTTGCAGTAGAAACACTGGCAGTCTTGGGGTTGCCCTTCGCACTGGGTTCCAGGCATCTTGATTGGTTACGGTCGAGCTATAAGGCATACAGGATACCAGGTAAGTAGGGAAGCATTTACTGAGAATTTGCCCCAAACAGTAAAATAGGAAGTCATTTACCCTGTTTCTAGTAGTGTCCCGCTCAGGGCAGGCTGACTCTGTCTTGGGTTGGTTCCTTCTAACTAAGGCATCCCTTTAACTTCCCAGGTGTCTGGATTCGTGTTCAAAGGGGAGCAAACATCAGCCATCAACAGGAGGGACCAATACATACTTCACCTGGTCTGCTGAACGGTCTTGTCTCAGACCACGAGGCTGTCTGGGAGGCCTCCTGGCTGGCTCACCAAATGGTCTTGGTTTTTTCCTGGAGGGTCTCAATTGTCAGGGGGAAAAGGAAAGCAACATCCAGGAGAGATCTGAATTGTTTATTTTGCATGCAAGATAGGTCAGCAGTGTAGGCTCATGCCCAAAAGCAGAGCTGACAGTAAGCAAAGTTTTGGGCATGGCCTTTTATAGTCCACAGGTGAATAATTACTTCTCATTGCACCTGTCAGGGAACTTTGGATCTAGAATGTGGCCATCACCAGAGTTGCTGGGTCACAGAAACAACCTGAACGGTTCACCATTTTGCAGTTACAGCAAACATTGTAAGCAGCCAGCTTTTCTAACACTTCTGAGCTACCATTTTTATGATGGCTATAAAGGATTGCTTATATGGGGGTTAATTTTTTTCATGTGCTATGAGGTTCTTGTTGTGCCTGACTCCCCAGGATCCTGATATAATAGTATCTATCAGCTTGCTCAGGACATCCAGATAGGCATGACTCCTCTAGGATCCAGATAGGCATGACTCCTCTAGGCTTCAGATAGGCATGACACGGTCAAACACTAGAATAATCAAACTGTCTCAGGGTGTGCATGATAGGCTTAGCTCTCCTGAGCTCTAGCCCATTCAAATGACTAGTAACTGCCTCAGAGAATTCCCCTCGGAAAGTGGAAAGAGCTTACGTACAATGGACAAAGATTGCTTGGAAGGTGTAAATTAAAAGATAAAACTTACTGCTAATCAAATCTGCTTCTATATCGCTTGCTTAACTGCTGCTATGTGATTTTGTAACTTCCCGTTGTCACCATTGTTCTGATTTCTGTCAAAAACTGATTGTATTGTTGCCCATTTACCGAAAACTCACTGTGAAGCTATAAAAACCTCATTCCAACTCCACTCGGGACCGCATTCCTCTATGAATGTGGTCCCTGCCGCAGGAATAAATCTCCTCTTTACTTTACCATCCGGTCTCTGGTCTCGTCTGTAACACCGTGGGTTACAACAGTTCTCATGGGATTTGTATGCTGAATGTATTTTACCTGGGGTATATATGTTTGTGTGCATGGTTTGCCCCTTTGTGGGTACTTCTCTAAGCATCACCAGTATTCCTTCTGTGCTTCCTGGGAATGTTTGTGGCACAGATTCCTCCTCCACAGCCTGATTGGTTTCTTGACATAGACAATTGTTTCTAAAGTGCATTCGTCTGTGAAATAGATGGTGGATCAGAGGATTGATTTCAGGAGTAGTTTTATGCTTTGAAGCTTAGACCTCACCTGTGCCTTGCATTTAGTTTCTTGATATTACAAAGCACTTGCTGCCTTGCCATGAGGCAAGCATTTCTTTTATTTAGATCCAGAAGCAAATAAACACACCAGTAATTGAAGATTCAATATACTAATGAAGGATACAAGAGGTCCAGTCTTGGCACACTGTGCCCAACTAAGCACAACAAGAATGAGAGGGGGAAAAGTACAGATTTTATTCCTGAAAATAGTTTGATCACAGCAAAAGGACGGTCAACCCAGAACACACGGTCCAGTCCCCTTTTATACCTTTGCTGACCAGATAGTGATTACAGAAATCTATTAGTTTGAAATTCCCCCTGCAGGTGTTGATTGGTACATTTGAATCCAGGTAGTTCCTGCATTTTACCTGGGGGGCTCAGGTGAGGGATTACACAACCTCTGCCTGCATGTGACTTGGCTCCAGTTGCACAGATATCTCTGGCATGAGGTAATCATCCCTTTGTTCTAGGGAACTGGCATGCCTGAGAAAATTTGGGCAGGCCTCTACATGTCCTCCACTAACTAAATAACTCAGTACATTATACTATTAGTTGTAAGCAGTCCAAAAGGATATGGCATAGTATACAATGTTACTGAGCAGGGCTGTTCAGTTCTTTTTGTCACCACAGCCCCCAGAAGATGGCCAGCAAACCACACCTTCACACTCCAAGATCTATTCCAAGATTCATCACCATTGAGACTTGTAGGACTTGCACACTTGTAAACTCTGATGGCTCAGAGGATCTCATAAAATTTATATTTATTTATTTTCCTATTTATAAGCTGCCAAATATTTCAAAGGACTCTCTAGGTGATGTACAATGGGCGAAAATTAGCAATGTTGAGCCGCAAGTCCTTTTACACAATTAGCTTGACCCCTATGCTAGGTCGGTGTGTTCTTAGCTTTGTTGAAATTAGCAATTATCACTACCCTGTACTAACATTGCAAAGCAGAAACACCCCATCAGCTCATAACTGCCCAAATGTACCCAACTCAATTTAGCATTATTACCTAACTGTAAGATGTACCCTGCCACGAATCCTGACCACAATAAGAGGAAACCCAATGCAGAGTCCAAGGAAATGGCAAAGGAAGATGCTTTTGCTTGAGCAAGAGGGATAGCTGAGATAATGTTTTTATAAGAGGTATAAAAATTCTCCAACTTTGTCCTGCAGCACGGCAGATTTGGGTTGTATCCTCTGGTTTACTGTGCACATATTGTCCTGAATAAAAATTGCTGCTACTGCATCTCTGCTGGTGTGAGTTTCCTCCTTGATTCTGCAGACCCAAGTTCCTGGCTGGGCAGACTGTCCGCGACAAGTTTTTGGGGCAGACTGTCTGCAACAGAAATATACCACATCAGTCATCATTAAAATATGAATGGCACATTAATAATAATTTAACAGGATCATTTTAAAACATGACTAGATGAGCCTGGCAACCATAAAATTACTAAAATTTCAGTAAGATTAAAAACATCTAAAATCAAATTTAAACCAGTTGTTTTCAAAGGTTAGTCTATCAGCCTGATGGCAGATATTTATTTATTTAAAGATCTTATATCCCACCCTTCACAGTGTCTCAGGATATACTCTCTCAAGATGTACCCTCTTGAGCCTGTCCAGCTGCAGCAAATGGACAATGGCCAGCTTCACATGTTTGAGGGATCTGTAGTGGCCCTGTATTGTAATTCCAAGCAGTTAGGGGTATGCCACAGTCCATCCGTCTTATGCCTCATCCCAGGCAAAAGACCAAATTCTTGCTACTTCATTAAACTTGTCATTTTGCTGACATAAGGAAGAATCTTGCTTTATGTATTGTAATGTTAATATAATTCTGGAGTCAGCCTGCTGCATTCTTTAGATTAGCATGTGGCACAAGGGTTTGAGGAAAATGAAGAGTAATCTTCATTTTTACAAGTGCTAAATACTATCAGTAGACCTTGGCTATTTGACTATTTTTCATCAATTTATCTTCCCCCTCTAACAGTAATCAATACCAGGTGCAACCTTGGGAGTTATGCATATATAGTATAAGATGTGGAAATACTCTTCCCTGCTGAACCTCAGCTCAGGCTGAACCATGGAAGCAGTGCTGTTCAGACTAGCTGCTGTCATTTGGAGTTCCTGATAGCAGAAGGGATGTCATAAGCATACTCTCTGTTGTGTTCTTGTTGCTTTTATTTCTGTTTAATCAATCTCTTCCTTCCACACTGGTGTGCTTATTGCTTTCAAATGAAAAAGAATATTTTGCCTCTTGGCCACACAGAATCCTCTCATATTTGGCGATAACAGACCCTCTCTGTTTTTCAGTCTTAGACTTGTTGTGGCCTGGTCCTTTTTTGACATGAGTGCTATTGTCTTGCAACTAGATAATGTCAGGCGAAAGGGGAAACCCCTGGACAAGCAAGGAAGTTCAGAAGATTAAAATCATGCCTAGACAAAACCTCAATCACATTTTGTAGAAGTTGTTTGTAAGCAGTCTCAAATACTTGGTCTGTAGGATATAATCAAACCACAAGATGTCTCAGACTTCTGTAATCAGACAGATTATTCCTGCTTCTATTTTGGTGGTCTCCCTGCTGCTATGTTCCCTTCTCTTACACAGTATTTCACCTTATTGTGTTCTGAAGAAATTGAAGTCCACAACAGAGAAGAGCAAAAAGCAAGTTCCATTGAATACTGAGGCCTTGTACATGCTAAATGGAGCTGCAGATTTTTTACAGACAACTTCCTGGCCTGCCATTGTGGTTTAATTGCCTCAAATCCTTTGTGTTAACATTTGCAGATTTTGAGATCACCAAAATACCCCTGGCTTTCTTATTCACTGGTACCCCCTATAGCTAGAGATATGCAAAAGGTGGTTGTTGCTATATGTCATCAAATTGTCACCAATGTATGGGGACCTTATGAATGAAAGCCCTCCAAAATGTCCTATCCATGATAGTCCTGCTCAGCTTTTATTATTTCTTATTTAGATTTATATCCTGTTTTTTTCTTTCAAAGAACCCAAAGCAGCTTGTATATTTATTCTCCTCCTGCTGTCAATATTAACCTCAGAACAGCAACGCTGTGAAGTATGTTGAACTGAAAGTTTGTGACTGGTCCAAAGTCAGCCATTTGGCTCCATGGCCAAGCAGGGCCTAGAACCCAGATTGCCTAAGTCCCAGTCCCAGGCTTTTAACCACTACAACACACCAGCTTGCAGTATTAGAAACACAGAAACATAACAAGTCAGGAGGGATCTCCTGGGCCATCTAGTCTGACCAGCCGCACAAACTGGCTCCACTTAAACAGTATTCAACATATTAAAGTCCATGGCTTCTCTAATGGAGTCAGTGGGTAGGACTACACTCTGATCCTGCAACCATGTATTTTTTTCTTTAAGTACAACCACTTACTATGATTCAAAGTAATGGCTCCAAGGAGAGTAAAAATTGCAAGCTGCTCTGTTGATGCATATCAACAAAGCACTTCCAACAGTTTTGATCTCCAGAAGCATCAAGTCTTTTGTAAAGCAAAAGGCTCTTAGTTGCCCATTCAAGACCAGACCACTTCAAAATACTTGGCATTGCAACAAGGAAAATTCATTTTAATGAATACAAATACTGTGCAAAAAATACTTTGCATTAGGAAGATTCATTTCCCCCTCAGCTACTTGCGGGTAAGCTCAAACAAAGGGGGAATTCTCAGCAGGGAAATAGTTGCATGCAGACCTTATGAATGAAAGCCCTCCAGAATGCCCTGCCCTGAACAGCCCTGCTCAGCTCTTGTAAACTCAGGGGTTTCCTTTATGCAGTTGATGCATCTCATATCTGTTCTTCCTCCTCTTCTCTGCCTTTGACTTTCAATAGCATGTTGATCTTCTCCAGGTAATTTTCTTTTCTCATCATGTACCCAAATGTTTCATCATTTTTGCTTCCAGGTAAAGTTCTGGCTTTATTTGTTCCAGGATTGCCTTACTCATCTTTCTGGTTGCAAATCTCTCCTCCAGCATCCTGTTTAGAATGCCCCGATTTTTTTCCTGTTAGCTTTCTTACTGTCCAGCTTTCACATGCATACATAGTGACTGGGAATACAATAGTATGGGTGATCTTTGCTTCTTTGGTGCAATGTCCTTACACTTGATTGTCTTTTCTAGTACCTTCACTGCTGCCATCCCCATTCTCAGTCTTTGAATTTTCTGCTTGCTGTTTCCACTTGAATTGATGACCAAGCCAAGGTATGCAAAACTTACATAAGTTCAATTTCTTCACTGTTAACAGTACTGTTCTGTAATTTTTCCATAGTCATGATTTTGTTTTCTTAATATTCAGCTGCAGTTCCACTCCCACACCTCCTTCTTAAACTTTTATCAGTAGTCCTTTCAATTCAGTGCTGCTTTCTGTCAGTAAGATGTTATCTTCTGTATATCATCAATTCTCACCCTTTCCTCACAGCACAAAAGAAAGGGTGTCTTCTGTCCTCCCTTAAGGTCTAGCACCTAAAAATCAATTTTTAAACATCTGATGAACAATTTAAAAGAAATTTTTCATCTTGTTATGTTAGAATTAATACATAAATCCTGAAAAGACAAATAAAAATAACAACCCAAATCCAAGAATTAGAGCAGAAAAGAAGGTCCCTTCTATCCAGTAGGGACCTCTCACACTTTCTGGTCCTCCTACTGACTTTTACCTCCATCACCTCACTTCCAAGAAAATGGGTGTTTTGTGGCTGGTCATGCAACTTACGGCAACCATTTTGTAGAAGCATCAACAATGCACTCGCAAAATTGAGGTGTGGGTGTGTACCCTGGAAGCCGTCACTGTACACTTCCATTCCAGAGCAAGGTGGGGAATTTTGTGTCATGGTGGTGTGTCTTGTGGCTTTGGTAATGTTGCTAAGGGCACGCAGCATCCCTGTGAGATCATCCTGGAATAGGTGAGAATGCTTTGTTGGGTTTATTCAGTGCATTGTTTCACATGCAGACACTCATGAAGTAGAATGTTACTACTTACTTTGTGTCTGAGTATGAGATCCCTCTTGTTCAACAGGGTAGTTGCCACCTTAACATATAGTGGCATCATTGGTGACTGCATTCCAGACTGGTTTTTATGGATGAGGATTTCTTTCCATTTCTTCTTTAAGGCTTCATCTAAACCAGAAACCCACAGGAAAAATAGTATAAATAATAATCAGTGGCCAACATCACCAATTAAAAGCAAAGTGGAACAAAAATGTTTTTAAAACTCATGTAAAACAGTTAAGGTGGCGGCCAAACAAAATCCACTGGATACTGAAGCCTTGCACATGCCAAATGGGGCTGCAGATTTCTTACAGCTTTCTGGTCAGCTGTTGTGTTTTCATTGCCTCAGTTCCTTAGTGTTAACACTTGCAGATTTTGACAATCACCAAAATCCTCCCTGGCTCTCTTACTCCCTGGTACCTTCTATAGCTAGAGATACGCAAATGTTGTTGTTGCTATATGCCATTAAATCGTCTCCAGTTTATGGGAACCTTATAAATGAAAGCCTTCCAAAATGTCCTATCCATGCTCTTATTATTTATTGTTTAGGTTTACATCCCACTTTTTTCTTACAAAGCCCCCAAAGCAATTAGCATAATTCCGAAACCTGCCACTGAAAAAGGCCCTGTCTTTTGTGCCTACCAATCTGTTTGGCATCAGTTAGTGACCTACTGATTTTGGATCTGGACAGTGTCCTCTCCAGACATTCTGATATGCACATATACAAGGGATGTTTTAACCTTGGCAGCAATGCATCTTAGTAGCTTTGTTCCACCGATTGACATGCGCACATGCACACAGGTTCTATTCCACAGGATAATTATTTGTCACAAAAGATTCAAAATGTACAAATGATCAGTCTTGGAGAATTAGCTTGTTAAGACTGTCTCTTATATAACTTTCAATGTGAAATTAATTATTAAAACTACTCTTGGCATATTAAACACAAGACAGAAACTGACTGAGCACCTTGGCAATCCATAAGCTTATTTAAAGGTGCAGGAGTTAGTTTCAGGAATGTTTAATATCATTATTATTATTATTATTATTATTATTATTATTATTATTATTATTACATTTCTATGCCACCCCTTGCCGAAACCTCGGGGCGGCTTACAACACGATAAAATACATTGAAATACAATAGCACATAATAAATTACCATTAAATACAAAAATACAAAAAATACATTGATTTACAAATATAAGATTAAAATTATCAGTATAAATTAAGTAAATTAAAATATAGGAGGAGAAAGAGAAGGAAGAAGAAGTTGCCCTGGCCAGATCATATGTTTTAACAATTGAAATGATGTTTAAATAAAAAGGTCTTTACCTGGCGCCGAAAAACCAGTAGCGACGGTGCCAGGCGGACCTCTTTGGGGAGTGAATTCCATAGGTTGGGTGCCACCGCAGAGAAAGCCCTCCTCCAAGTACTTACTCTCCTAATTTCTTTCATGGAGGGTTCCCGGAGAAGGGACTCTCCCGCAGATCTCAAAGGGCGGTCGGGCATATACGGACGTAAGCGCTCGTTCAGGTAGCCAGGACCCAAGCCGTTTAGGGCTTTATAGGTCATAATCAACACCTTGAATTGGGCCCGGGCTTCAATGGGAAGCCAGTGAAGCTGACGGAGGACTGGAGTCATGTGAGCATAACGCCCCGTCCCCATCAGCAACCTGGCAGCTCTATTTTACACCAATTGAAGTGTTCAGACCGTCTTCAGGGGAAGCCCCATGTAAAGCACGTTACAGAAGTCTAGGCGGGAAGTCACCAGCGCGTGTGTCACTGTCGCCAGGCAGTCGTACTCCAGGTAGGGGCGCAGCTGATTAATCAGCCGAAGCTGAAGGAAGGCGTTCCTCGCCACCGCTGTCACCTGAGCTTCCAAAGAAAGCTCCGGGTTGAGGAGTACTCCTAAGCTGCGGACCTTGTCCCTAAGAGGGAGTGTTGCACCATTCAGGACCAGGTCAAATCCACCCTCTTCGAAACCCAATCCGCCAACCAACAGGACCTCCGTCTTGTCTGGGTTGAGTTTCAGTTTATTTGCCTTTAAGGGTACTTGTACTAAAGGTCTCATTTAAGACATGAAAAGCAAAAGGAGGAGTCTCACTTAGATAAAATAGATAAATGTGAGAGAAACAGCACTAGCTAGAACAAATAATATTCACCACAGCACAAATGCCTCTAATCAATTTAATCCAATCCAATCAAGGATGGCATTTCTTGTGCCGCACCTAGAAGCAGGGATCTCTATCCAGCTATCATACTGTCTCCCAATCTCATTGTGAGGCACTCAATTTTAGTGTGGCTAATCATGTTTTGGAATCCTGTTCTGTGTATATGACAAGGAATCCCTGGCCTAAGCATTTTCCAGGTACAGTGGTACCTCGGCCCACAAACACCTCAATTCACGACCAAATCGGGTCACGAACAGAAATTTCAGAAAAATTTTGCCTCAGATTGCGAACTCTGTATCAGGTGACGACCACGATTGCACCCATCTTCCCTGCAAGAACACAATTGCAAACCGGGCCGTCTCCCCCCACCCCCAGCATGAGCACTATCGCACGATTATTGTTTGGACTCTCCCTCCAAACAATAACCTCTCCCCTCACCTAGGTTAGTGTTCTGTACTGTACTTTGTTGTTCTTTGTTTCAAATTTTTGTGATTAAAAACAAATATTTACAGAACAGATTAACCTTATTTACATTGAACCTTATGGGGATATTTGACTTGGCTCGCCATCAATTCAGGTCACGACCAGAGTCGAGGAACAGATTAAGTTTGTGAGCTGAGGTACCACTGTATTGTCCACTGCAGCTTCAAGCCCTCCAGACTGGTCTTTACATGTATTACCTACACACACACACACATTTGACAAAGATACAAGAAAGCATGCAAATCCCCTTACTACTTGGTGTTAGTCACTATCCCTTTAACCCAATAAACTGGGAACAAACAGCCATAGTGTGAGAATTTCTGGACTGCTGAAATGAACTAACTTCATTGAGGTAGAAGGTGTTATTTGGCTTTCTGAGCTAGGTCTAGTGACAAGGCCTGGTTCAGCGGTTGGGTTTCTTGGGCTGTTCACATCTGGCCTAGGTAGTCTGTGGGGCTCTCCTGTGGCTCAGTGTCCTTCTTGCAGCAAGTCAGGGGGATTCAACTGTCATTCTCTCAGATTTTTACTGTGCTCAGGTTATCACCTGCACCTTGTGAGGACTTGTCCAATTTGGCTGTAGAGTATTCTTTCTCTGGAGTGATTTGATGTACACCTGGTCTCTAGAACAGAGTGAGTGGTTAACCCCTTTGGATCTGGGCTGCTTAGCCCAGCCTTGACCTGTGGAATCAGATGCTTCATGGGTTGGGTTAAATGCTTGGCAATAGTTTCACATCTCATTAACTGGTCTAGGTTGGTGATCACAGGAGGTAAAATAACTGTTCTCATAGGTCTCCCTGTGAGAGCTTCATGTGGGCTGGAGTGGTCTTTAGTTGGGGTGCCTGTCATGCTAGAGAAACTCAAAAGCAAAGCTTCAGGGCATGGGAATTTAGTTTGGTCATGGAACTTAGCAATTTTATTTTTTAGAATACCACTTTGCCTCTCTACTGCCCCTGTAGACTAGGAATGTTAGGGGCAGGAAATGCTGATCAATACCTAGACTGTTAACTAGACTACTCTATCAGTAAAATGGGTACTCTGGTCATTCCCTAAATGACTGGAAGGCCAAACCATGGTATTAAATCCTTCAAGAGTATTTTTGCCACTATGGCTGTGTAAGCTTTTGGACACCCAGTTAGAAAACATGTCAACAATCACTAAGACAAACCTGTGCCCTTAGGTATTTAAATAAACTTCAGATGTCTCAATGTCCAGGGCAAATTCTCAGAGGTGTTCTTTTATAGAAGCTCTTGTAATGGCTTTGCTATTACTGCAAAATCAAGTATCATAGTCATAGAATAGTAGAACTGGAAGTTTGACCATCAGGTCTAACATCCTGCTCAGTGTAGGACTCCTGAGGCCTCTAGTGAATGCCTTTAGTGTGGAAGAACCCACAACCTCCCTAGGTAATTGGTTCCATTGCAGTACTAATCTAATGCTCAGGAAGTTCTTCTGATGTTCATTCAGAGCCTGACTCCCCATAACTTGAGTCCATTATTCCATGATCTGCACTCTGGGATGATCTAGAAGAGATCCTGGCCTTCCTCTCTGTGACAACCTTTCAAGTACTTGAAGAGTGCTATTATAGTATCTCTACTCAGTCTTCTGGAGGCTAAACATTCAATCTCTCCTCATGGCCTTTGTTTCCAGTCCCCAGATCATCCTTGTTACCCTCCTCTGAACCTTTTTGAGCTTGTCTGCATCTTTCTTAAACTGAGGTGCCACAGAACTGGACCCAGCATTCCAGTTGTCTACAGTTAGCCCATTAGCTGAAAAGATCCTTTCAATTGGCTCAAAGTAATGTATTCCAGAACTTCTACTCTATCAGGAGTGAGTTCTCTTCTACTGCAGAAATATAATGTACTAAATATACATTATTTAGTACATACATTGGACTTTAGGCTTCACTAACTGCATTTTTCTTTCAATACTAAGTGCCTTGACTAGTCTATATAATTAGTTTTACATTTTATACACTCTTATTATTTCTTTTACAGTAATCATTGAAATGCATTTATTATGAAATATATTGTTTATACCATGTCTAAATAAACATTTTTAATACAAATAAACAATCTGTTTTTCCATGATTATCTGTAGCTTTTCACCATTTTGTCTGTTATTTCAATAAATTTTAAATCAGTTTTATTTTTAGTGTCATTCTTGCTTAATGGTCACTCTCCAAATGTTCTCCAGAGCAAATTAAAATAAAAGGTATGACCCCATTTTTCAAATTCCAGACCCAGCACACAATTATCTTCCATTAATTTATCGGATTCACTTTCACTCTGATTTCATTGGAATGGAAACACTCTGTCCATATTTCAACAGCTGCCTGACCCATGTTGCCATGAGCATAGAAATAAGTAGAACTCAACCTCCAGTCCCGACATACCACCACCACTGTGTAAACCCCTGCCTAATTCAGATGATAGTGTGTGCAGCCCAAGACTTTTCTCTCTTTGGTCCCATGTCATGCACACTAGAGTTCGGAGAGACAGGAGACTGTGTTGGGGAAATTATGTATAATAGGCAGTTTGCACAAAACAATCTAGTCTCACAACACCCAAGAGAACTTGTGTATCTTGCTAATACTTCTCTACTTAGGACCTTAACAGGTACCTAAGCTTGGGTCTCCAGAAAAAAACACCCAACATCAAACTCCATTATAACCCGACAACTCGGAGTGCCAAGACAAAATACTCTTCACAGATATGCAAGAGAAGGAAATATTAGGATTTCCTTTGGATTTTTCCCAACTGATGGTCTTACCACTGGGGTGATAAGAACTGACAGTCACAGATTTCTCTTGTTCCAATCCCAAATTCAGAGCACCTACATGCCCCAAGGCACCTCAGTGAAGCAGATTAATGTCTTGATATATAGGGTGTCCCCAAAAAATTGACATCATTGGCTATGTTATTAGACTACAAATGATGTCAATTTTTTGGGACACCCTGTATATCAACAGCCCCAGAATGCTTAACCACAGAAGTATATTTAATACATGCCTCTACAGAGTGACATACCTATAATTGCCTGCCAAAAGATATGGCAGATAGAAATAATGTAAGAACAAGGAAACCTACTCAATAAAGCAATTTAAAACTGGCTTTTACAGAAGAGCATTTTACGTACATGATCTGAAGATGTGGTAAAGTTTTAATCACATCTCTACCACACGAGCAGAGTTACTGCAGGCAGGTAGTGCCTTCACAGAGGCCTGACTGTTCTGTGGGTGGTGAAACGTTTACTCAAGCCAAAATAAAGAGTAGACGAAAACATGGGACTGTTAAGCAAGTAAAATAACTCAGCAGAACAGGGAGAAGAGGGGCTAAAAAGCCCCTGAAAGAAGGGAGCAGCATCTCCTAGCATCTGAATTAACCTCCTCATCTAATGTCTGATGCCAAAGCTGCCTTTCCAACATTAGCGGTAGCAGTGGGGAAGGTCAGATTAAACCTCAAAATAGCATCTTATCCTCCATTAACATATCCCAAGATGATTTATGAGAACCAAACCAAGTCCATTTTAAAAGCTCAGGTAAGGACTCTATAACTAGAAATACAAATTTAAATTTTAGGACAGCTGCCCAAGCCATAAGAATTAGAATTCAACAGAATATTTGAATCTGAAATGTATTTAGGGGCTCACAGAAAAGAACATAAAAATGATGCATGTACCATTTCCAGCCTATTTAAAGCAGCTGCGATCCAAATAGGCACTAAGTACAGTAAAAAGGACAATTTTTTTACTTGGTAAGCCTCCAAATGAGATCAATTGGCCCCTGGATTGAAAAACAAATCTCAAAATAGCAGATAAATGAGCTTTCATTCCATCCAGAACATGATTAAGATGGATTGATCTGGTATTAGAAGTAGTAAAATGTAATCCAAGATAATGAAACAAATGCACTTGCTCTATCAGATGCCCTTTGATTATCCAAGGCTAACTTTTCTGGATGTACATGCTTTCTGAAAAGCTAAGATCTTTGAATTACTTTAATTAATAGCCAGCTGGTTGTCCAGGCAGAAATTTGCCATAGCACAAAGGGTACATTTCAACTCTCATACAGGATAATAACACAGCTTTACATAGAATAAGATAGGTGATGAGAATTCAATTTAGGGAGATAGAAATTACTGTGAAGTAATTCTACATCTGTTAAGGTTAGATGGCTTCCTGCGTGGAGCTATTCCAACTTAATTCTGGTAACAAAAATTGACTCCCAAGGTTGTATCTTAATTTCAGATATAATTTTTTACAGCATGCATCCCTCCAACTAAAACACACAGATTTCTCATTCTGAGACAGAAACCCAGACAAATAAGAGCCTGTGTACAATATATTATCTCATCTGTAATCTCAGAAGCCAACTTGTTTAGGAATTAATCATTTTCAAGATCAAAGCCATCTCTGTTTTTCAGATTTGCTTAGTGTAACACACATCAGCTTTTCCCAGCCCTTAATTTACCCCCATGTCAATTCTCCAACAAGTCAAGTACAGTCAAACACCTCTCTTTGGACAACCATCTTCCTTCTTCAGGATCCCAACTGAGTATCCTCCTGATATTTTCGACTTTAGCTCCCAACATTCCTGACCATTGACCATGTTGGCTGGCGGATGTTTGGAGCTAAAATTGAAGCTTCTAGATTTTCTATATGTTATTGGATTACTAAAGAATTTGTGCAAGAATTGTCAAAAATGGCATAGTCACTCCACTTTTTGGCAAATCATGAATATAATATCTCAGGATCATAATAAATACTTTGGTATGTAACTTTTATGCCCTGCTGTGGCAGGAGGTTGAACAAGGAATGTTAGGCCTGAATCCCCAGGTTCCAGATTAACATAACAACTGGTATTAGAATATCTATCAGCTGTTTCAGGGCATTCATAATAGGCATGGCTCCCCTAGGCTCTAGCTCAATCGAAATGTCTAGCAGCTGTCTCAGAGAATTCCCTCAGAAAATGGAAAAAGCTTACCAAAGACGTAATGGGCAAAGATTACCTAAAAGGTGTAAATTAAAAGATAAAACTTACTGCTAACCAAATCTGCTTCTGTATATCACTTGCTCAACTGCTGCTTATGTGATTCTGTAACTCCCCATTGTCGCCATTGTTCTCACTCTTGTCAAAGACTGATTGTATTGTTTCCCATTTTGCCGAAAGCTGATTGTAAAAGTATAAAAATCTCATTCCAACTCTGTTCAGGGCTGCATTCTTACTAGAATGTTGGTCCCTGCAGGTAATCCTGCAGGTAATAAACTCCTCTTAAAAATATCAACTGGTCTCTGGGCTCATCTGCAAAACCGCGGGATACTGTTCCCCTTTAATAGACCACATGTGCTTTCCCTTTATGATGGAGAGCAGAACCATAAGCAGGAAAGAATAAAAGCACACACATAAATAACAGCTGCATCTTAAAATTTACAAATATCAATGGTTAAAGTAATGTCATAAGCAAATTGTTTCTCTGAATCAAGAACTGAAGAAGACACAAGTTCTGCATATGACAAGAGTGGCTTATTCATAGTAGGGGAGATGTTCTTAGTTGTTACTGTTGTTATATCTGAAAAAAAAATAACAAAACATAGTCAATATGTTGGGCAAGGGTGAGTTTTTTTAAAATTCCAAATGGTAGGACACGTTGTGTTCACTCTCAGTTGGAGATATATTTGGTTCCTTTCCCCAAAGGTAATCAAATGTCAGAAGTAACTGTCATGTTGAAAGCTTTCAGAAAGTACCTGGGGCACCTACAGGGTTGGGTTGTTGAGCATCCTCCCATTATAAAAACGTGCCAGGTGTCATGTCCTACCTGGTGAAGTATTGACCTGATGAAGAAGACCAGGGAGGCCCAACACAGCATCCCCCAGGTGGAGAACTGGATTCCTCGGCTGACAGCCTTTTCCTGGGCCATTCCCAAACTTCTCCAAATGCAGGAATCAGACCCTGAGATAATTCACTTCTCTGAACAATATAGAAGCCAATGTGAACAGCAGTGATTCAAAGAGAAGGCACAGCTTGAGGCATCTCGTAACAACTACAGGCTGAACAAATGTATGAACTGCAGTAACTGACAACCAGCTATTAATAAGGCTAACTGGACCCAGCTTGCTGCTACCAATCACAGCATTTCGACACTGGGGTGTACCTTGCTTCTTCCCTTCCCCATCAGTACTTGCTGATATGCAACAAAGGATAGTATTGGCATAAATAAGGGATTTATGTTGGAACAGAATAAAATATCTGGCCCTTCTGCATGTGTGAATACAGTGTAGTGATGTGCCCTGTTTAGGTGTATGTTTGTGATTTGGTGCTAGAGGTGCTGAAAATTCATTCCTTTGATATGTAAACCAAAAGGGTTTACTCTTTAAAACTGAAACTTCCTTTCTGACTTTTTATTAGATTTTTGAGAACTAATTGTGATGTGATTTATGCCTTTTAAGACAAAGACATTCCTTTCCCTACCCCCTGCTTTTTTAAAAAGTGTCTTGGCTCTCTTTTTTAAACAATTGATAAGATTTACTTTTTAGTTTGGAAAATTGAAAAGAGTCTTGTTGTTCTGGTATAAACTTTGGAGTGAACCACAAGACAATGACATGGTTCACATAATCATCCATCCATCCATCCATCCATCCATTTAGGGCATTTATAAGGCATCCATCACTTTCGTCTCTGGACGGCTTACAATATAATTTAAATCCTAAACAAAATAAATTATACTATGACTGAATACATAAAATAGAATAGTTAAAATAAGTTAAATAAATAAATATACAATTAAAATCAATAAACATTAAAATATTGGTTAAATAAAAAGGTCTTGACCTGGTACTGAAAACAATCCAGGTGTTATGGAGGGTTGCAGGACCCCAACTGCCTGGATTTGGAAAGTACAACAAGCTGCCTTGTAGCTTCAGTATTCTTAATGGTCATCTGCCTGCTTGACACACACCACAGCCTATGCTGGCTTATTTGATAGTGGAAAATGGTCCCCTTTTTTTGTCTGGTTGCAGATCTTTTGTCTAGATGCAACACAGCTACACCTGTAAAAGTTGTCACTTTGGAGGGAGCAGAATGGAGGCCAACGGTTCAATTAACTCTTCTAACTTCCTCAGACACCAATTTCTAAGTCTTCTATTGTATTTGACATTAAATTCATGTAACATAATGGGCAGGGCCTTCTCAGTTGTGGCACCTCATCTTTAGAATCAACTTCCCAGAAATATTCACCAAGCACTTTCCTTATACACATTTCGGTGCCAGACCAAGACATTTTTATTCAAGGAGCATTTTAATAATTGATTATTTTAGTTGGAATTTGATTTTAATATGTACTATTGTATTTCAATGTATTTTATCATGTTGTAAGCCGCCCTGAGGTTTCGGCAAGGGGCGGCATAGAAATGTTATAATAATAATAATAATAATAATAATAATAATAATAATAATAATAATTGTTAAAGTACATTTTAATATTCTTAACTGTGATATTTAAGATTTTTCCAATCTGTTGAAAAACTATTACTTGGTGTTCTTGCTATGAGGCTGATGTTACCTTATTATTATTTATTGATACTATGGTTTTAATTGTTTTATTTATGAAGTTTTATGTTGTTTTTTATTATGTAAACTTTCTCGAGAGCCATGTGGTTATGAGATAGCATATAAAGGTGCTAAATAAATAAATAATAAAAGGTGTCAGTAATTTTTTAGCATGTACTAATTATAAATTCACTCACTCAGTCCTCTCACTTCCTGGCAAAAAGATGGGGAAGAAATGGAGGTAGTGACAGATTTTATTTTCCTGGGCTCCAAGATCACCACAGATGGGGACTGCAGCCAAGAAATTATCCTGGAGAGGAAAGCTATGGCAAATCTAGACAGCATACTAAAAAGCAGAGACATCATCCTGCCAACAAAAGTGCATATAGTCAAGGCTATGGTTTTCCCAGTTGCAATGTATGACTGTGAAAGCTGGACCATAAGGAAAGCTGAGCGCCAAAGGACTGAGACCATTAAATTGTGGTGCTGGAGGAGACTCCTGCGAGTCCCTTGGACCGCAAGGCGATCAAATCGGTCAGTCCTAGAGGAGATCAACCCTGACTGCTCTTTAGAAGGCCGGATCCTGAAGATGAAACTCAAATACTTTGGCCACCTGATGAGAAGGAAGGACTCCCTGGAGAAGAGCCTAATGCTGGGAGCAATAGATGGCAAAAGAAGAAGGGGACGGCAGAGGATGAGGTGGCTGGATGGAGTCACTGAAGCAGTTGGTGTGAGCTTAGGTGGACTTCGGGGGATGGTGGAGGACCCGACTTCGCAACTAACAACAACAATAACAAATTATAAGTTATTTGGGTACCAAGGCAACATCATGCTCTTTTGTAAAAGCTTGATACCTTTGAATATTTGTATTGTCAATAAAGAGGGAGCGCAGGGCACTTATGCTGAGGCTGCACAATCAGATGATCAGATGAACAATCAGATGAACATTACAGTTTATTCAGACATAAAGAAAATTCATGAGCATGTAGGTAGCCCATGAGCAGGGGTGGGCAACTTATGCATCACAGCCGATCTGTGACCAAGGCTCCAGAGTTACAAATTACCAGTAAGTGATGATGAGGCATCCAGTCACCTAGCAGGTTAAGTAAATTCCTACATTCCTCTGCTATTGTGCAGGGAAAGAGTGGAACAAGCTACCTGCAGGCTCTCATATTACAAGAAAGGCTGCTGAAAAGATTCTCTTTGTCCAAATGTAATCTCCTTCATCTGAATGTTAAAAGCTGAGCTTGGGACCATTCACAATTCACAGCACTTGACTGTTTATCTGCTAATCAGTCACTAAACGCACCTATATCTCCTCCAGCACAGCCCCCCCATCTGCGGACCCTCACCGATTTACTGAGCTCCCCCCTCCCCCCATGTAGGCCAACCATGGATAAATTGGATAAAAAGTTTCTGAAGAAAACCAAATGTTTAATGGTACGTGGGTAGATTCATTTGCTTTTACTGCTGACAAACTTATGGAGTTTGCTGTTTAATGCATGCAGCCCTTTAGCACTGACTTTGACTCTGCAGGAAGCTGTTCTCCTATTCAAAATATATGAAAGGAGTCCTACTAGTTTATAATGTAAGATTAAAAATAACAGTTTTTAGTGACTGAACAAGAGCTGCAGCTAAACCATAATGAAGATATAGATCTACTTCTTTGTTTTAAGAGGATTCTTATAAAAATTCCAGCAACATTATTACATTGGGAAAGGGATGTTTGTTCAATATTTCACCATGTGATAAAAGGATGAGAGCACACAGAAGCAGACGGGTTTTCTCTGTAGCAGTTCATTGATTTCATAAATGCAACACTATAGTTTTTTATACATAGCATAAAGGTAAAAAACAATATATGCAGTGTTATCTTCATTTTAGATATCAAAAGGGTTTTGCGGCTCCCAGTGTTTTCTGTGGGAAATGGGTCCAAATAGCTCTTTCAGTGTTAAAGGTTGCCAACCCCTGCCCATGAGGAACTAAAAAGATGGGAGCCTGTATAGGATGCTTTTCAAATCTTTTAGTTACTTAGGCAGTTTGGAGGAGGGGGAGGGATCAGGTAAGCAATTTGCAAGAGGCACATGAGAATGGAAACAAAAGGGCTGAATAGATTAAGGTAAGGGACAAAAAGTTTCAGGACAGGCATACTTTATCCTATTTATACAAGAATCAGACTGATGACAGTTTCCTGATCAGATAAAGATGCTCATCTGAACCATTTAAATGTATTCTTTCCTTTTCTGGCTTTCTGTGGCCATATTATGGCAGATAAGTCCTGACAGTATCAATGACTTAGATAAAGGAGTCTAAAGTTTACAGCCCTTATCAGTACTGGGGATGACACCAAATAAATGCAGTGAAAGATAAGAGTAACTTGAAATGAACTTGGTAGCATGTAAAACTGGAGTGAAACTATCAACCTGAAATTCAACAGATACAAAATCTGCACTAAGACAAATCATTAAGTAAGGGTAAAGGTAAAGGTTTCCCCTTGACATTAAAGTCCAGTCATGTCTGACTCGAGGGGGCGGTGCTCATCTCCGTTTCCTAGCCGAGGGAGCCAGCATTTGTCCGCAGACAGTCTCCGTGGTCACGTGGCCGGCATGACTAAACACCGAAGTGCACGGAACGCTGTTACTTGCCCACCGAAGTGGTACCTTTTGATCTACTTGTATTTGCATGCTTTCGAACTGCAAGGTTGGCTGGAGCTGGGACGGAGCAACAGGAACTCACCCCGTTGTGCAGATTCGAACCGGCGACCTTTCAATCAACCAGCCCAGCAGCACAGCAGTTTAAACTGCGCCACCTGCATCCCAAAAAACGTTAAGTACTAAAACATACACAGGCTTGCAAGGATGCAGCCCTGTTCCTAGCAGCATCGGGGACTTAAGTTGAGTGACCTGCTCCCAAGTCTGTCTCAAGTTGCATCAGCCCTGGAATGCCCCAGGAGCAACAAGGAGCAACAAGAATATTTTCCTGTATTCTGATTCTCCCTCAGCTGTAAGTCATCAAGCAGTCATCTAAGAAAGGGACAGAAGTATGTGGGCAGCAGAAGAGCAGTTGCACTTGCTTCTCTCCAAATGCCTCAGTTTTACCAGCACTGTTCTTACCTATCACTTTCTTGCACACAGAAATTGTTAATTTCTGTCGATCACTGATAGGTAAGATTTGAGGGATTTCTCTTTTGCAAATTGGAACCAGTTAAAGTGATGAATTTCACTAGGCCATATGGTAATGACAAGCATGAATTTGTGTGAGTTAAAACAAGAACATCAGCTTGGCAGCCAAGTGCAGATTGGTCCGAGTGATCATTTTTCCTATAGCAACCTATGGTTGTGAAAGTTGGACAGTGAAAAGGCTAAAGAAAAGGAATTCATTCGAGCTATGGTGTTGGCAGAAGCTCCAGTACATTCCATGGACATCGGAGATGACAAACAAGCTGATACTAGAGCATATTAAACCAGATGTGTTCCTGGTCAGCAAGATAACAAAGCTGAGACTCGCGTATTTTGCCATGTTATGCGATCAAGCTCATTAGAAAAGGATATAATGCTTGGAATGCTCCTTGGCAAGAGAAAACCAGGTTGCCAAAAAGCAAGGTGGTTAGACTCCATCAAAGAGGATGCAGGACAGAGCATCATTCAGCTGAAAGAGGTGGCACAGGATTGGAAAGTGTGGCAAGATTTGGCCCATAGGATCGCTTATAGTCAGCCGAACAAAAAATCTGCTCTTCTTCAATGGCACTGCTGAGCAGAACTTGACAATACTGAATCCTGAGGTTGTAAAGACATGGATGGAAGCTGGATGGTACCAGGGTAGCTCCCATGTAGAGTCTCCATATTCCAGTTCCCCAACTATGAGTAGCCTAACTTGTATATATGAGTTGAAAAATTGTTAAGTGGCCTTATAAAATGGAAATGGATAGTTGGAGCTTCCTAGATAGTTTTCAATGTTACATGTCTTTGAATGCTCAGAGTCTAAATTAAAATTAAAATAGTGATATATTGTAAAATCCCAAAGGCTGCAATCTTATTAACTTTCCTGGGAGTAACTTCCGTTGAACACACTGTTCCTTCCTTTTGTATAATCACATATAGAATTATGCTAATAGTAGAAACCTTCAACTCCCTTTCAAAGACGGCAGTATCCAACAGAATCTGTCATTCCTGGTCTTACATGTGGAAATTCCTTCCTATATGCCTCCCTACAAATAGTTTGGTGCTTCTATTTTCTTTCCTTATTTTTGTGATGAGTCTTAATACTTTCAGACATATCTAATTCTGATACCATTGTCAACAGAAATATTAAGGATCCAATATTGTACCCACCAGTAGAGTAGAGCAGTAGAAGAACTCAAGAATTAAGCAACAGCATGGTGCCGTTACTTAATTAAACTTATCAAACTGTGTGCAATCTTTCCCCAAGTCCTTTTAGGATATAATTATTCTTTCTTGTGGGACTGGGAGTTTGCAGCATAGGAAACATGAAATACAGGATTAGGAGAACGGGAAAAGAGTGAACTTGACAACTACTGACCTACCTCAGGATCTGCAAGACTAAAGGGCCCTTCCAGAGAGGGCTCCCAGTGCAACCAGCCAAAAGGCACTGTGCAGGATTCCTGTCGTTTTCTCCTTAATAAGGTGGGGGGCTGGAGGAAGGGGGTTGTTTTCCATAGGAAGACGGGCAAAAGAGGCAGGAAATCAGGAACACAAAATGGAAGCTTTTCTCCATGAGGCATTTATTGTGCACTTGGAATTCCTTAGAGTTGTTTATGAGTTCTTTAGATCACATAAAGGAACACATAATCCTCCAGTTTCTCTTAGTTTGTTTTTTAAAGTATTTCCCCCAAGGTTTGTTTTGTTTTGTTTTTAGAATAGGTTGATTTTTTTTTAGGTTAAATTTTTTAGAATAGGACAATAGGATGCTTCTGTGTTTGTGTTATTCTGCTATAGCTTTGCCCCACATACAGGTTGTGCAGCAGAAAAGCTCCTTGAGTTAGAAAAATGGACCATGAGCACTGGATAAGTTAGGATGGTGTCCAAGAGGGAACAATTGAGCTAAATGGACTTCTGCTGTGAACTGTGGATGGGAAGTTTTGCTGGAAAATTGAGACATTTAACAAAAAGTGATCAGATGAGGCGGCATCATGGTTGCACTCATTTCCGCAAAAGTATATTTAAGCACTCTTTAATTTCCTTGAAGCTCAGACCATAAACACATACAAGCAGCCACTAGGGACATTTCTGCTATGCTACATGAATGTCTAAGCTTTGCCCATGTGTACCCACTTAGTAAGCTTAACTCAAGAGCATCTTATGGCTTAGTTATTTCCTGCAGACTAAAGTATCTGAGACAGTTTTCAAGCTACTTCTACAGAATGTGGTTGTGGTTTTGTCGAAGGGTATCACTTTATTCTCTAACTCCTCTTCCCAGTAAGAGACTCCAACTCCATCTTGGCCTTCACTGATTCTAAGATGGCACCTCTCATGGCAAGAAAATGACCAAGCCATGACTTATGTTTATAATTTAACCATTCTATGTACCTGTAGAATCTTACATGCTCCATCTAGAGAATGGCAGTTAAGCTTGTTCTTCTCTCTTTATTTAAGGATTACCTCATCAAAGTCCAGCCCATCAAGATCACTTTGAATTTTGTTTCTGCCTTCCAAAGTATTAGTTATCTCACCTAATTTTGTGTCATCTGCAAATCTGATCAGCATTCCTGGCACCTCTTCATCCAAGTCATTAATCAAAGCACTGGTCAGAGGAATGAACCCTGTGGTACCCCAGTCTGAAAAGCTGCCATTGAGAAGCACTCTCTGAGTCCAGTTCTGTAGCCAATTCTGAATCTGCCTGACAGTTGTACAATCTAGCCCACTTTTAACTAGTTTTCTCACCAGAAAGTTATCCAAATGAGGGTGTGCCTATGCTCAATGAAGAGACACAACAGAGATGTGAAGAGCTTCCAGTTTACTTTGCAAAATAAGTGGCATACAGTGGATCATTCTGGACTGAGATCTCAAGTGACTCTCACTGCCTTATTTTATACTACTTAGTTAACAAAGTATTGCATGATTATCTCACAGGTCTGATAAGGTATCATGTGGCTATACCGCCTGGTATATTTTCTTTAGTTTTTTCTTGTTTTCAACCACAGTTGAAAGGAAGCAGTTTTAACCACATTTTTAGCTGCATAGTTTAAGCAAACAATCTTTTTCCAATAGCAAGCAAGAAACCTTCAACAAGTTTCCTGCCCTTTTTCTATACAGGCCAACTGCCACGTTCCTTCTGTGTCCTGTATTTCTCTGTGGTTTTTTCTGCCAGTAATGTGGTCTTGGAATGCAGGCACATGGCAAACTTTAATACCACACAATACAGCATCTGAGATCTGGCTCCTGACTCCTAGCTGAGCAGATCAGAGAAAGCTGCCTCAGCTGGTTTAGAGACTCTGGGATACAAGGAGCCAAGGTCCCAGGGAGCAAACAGGAGTTTGGCAATGGAGGTATAGTGGAAGAGGAGACAAAGGCAGGGAGAGACAAAGAAGTAAGGGACCTGCAATAGCCCAGCAAACAGTCTTTTCTAAGGGGCCATGTGCTCTGTGAGCTACAACTGAATGGGGAGGTGGCTAAGAGCTGAGAGCTGCAACTGAAAGGGGTGGCCTGATTACTAGCAGCAGCTGTGTGGGTAGGGTGATTCATTCTGGTCCCTGACGCCTACCTGAGCAGATCAGAGGTAGCTGCCCCAGCTGTTCCAGGACCTCTGAAACACAAGCAGCTAAGCTCACAGGAAGCCAGCAACCAGGGAGAGCAGTGGAGTTTAGCAGGAGAGGTCGCTAATAGTTTCCCCCCTTCTTTTTCACTTATTTTTGTCCCCTTAATCCCCCTCCCCCCCGGTCCTATTTGTTTTCTTTCTTGTAACACACTCTCATTTACCTTCAGGGAAGACCGGAGGAAGCACCAGTTGTCACAACAGCTCACCAAGCCGGATCACAAACGTAGCAGAAAGAATGGACCAAGAAGACTCCACCGTGGTGGGACCTACAATGTCTGTGCAATATTTGTTTTCTTACTGTGAGAGAAGGAAAATTACTGTTACTAAGCAGGAAGGTGATGCCTGAAGCAAGGACACACCACCAAAGATTAAAACAAGGAACTCGTAAAGAGCAGGGGTAAGGCCATTGAGACCTTTATAAGGCCAAGGGCCTGAGTACATGTAAAGAGTTGTAAATAGGAAGTAGAAGAAAATAGGCAGGTTTAAATTGGTTGCCGATGTAAGCACAGGTGAGTTAATAGTATGGTTAAGTTGAATACAAGAACAATAGTAGAAGAGTGGTGCTTCTTACATAAAAGTTCTGAAGAGCACAAGAGGGGTGGGGTTGAGGGCATTGGTTAAACCGTTTCTTTTGCGGAAGATAGTAGGTAACTGTCTTTTACAGCTGGCCATCCTGTGTAAGGGAGAAGGAGATAATGAGCTTGGAAGAAGGGTTGTTCTTCCTATCTCATCCCTCCATAAGTTTTAGGAGATAAGTGGTCACCAAGCCAGACTATTACAAGGTCAAGACAACCTATTGAACTTACAGTAAGTAGTGTGCATGCTTAATAGGTTCATGAATAGTAACTGACACACCTCTCATAGGTAATGGGCTTATTAGCATGAACATGGGATGTATGAGTGGGAGGGGGAACATATCAAAAAGGAGTATGATGTAGGTGGACGGAGAAGATTGTGACCCCTTAGTAACCCAGCCAATGGGAGAAAAGAGGCAGGGTCTGCGAGGCGGGAAAAGGGAATGAAAGGCAATGTCTGTTGTCAAAATGCTGCGCTACCTGTGGGGTGGGTGCCCGCTCTTGCAAGAACGTATTAAACTATTACTGCTTGGTACTTTGCCTCCTGGATTGTCACTGCTTGGGACTGAATTTCATTCCCAACATTACCTGATGGCAACGTGGCCTACACATGCGACAAATGCAAACTAGTAGCCCTGTCCGAAGAAAAGATGAGAGCACTGGAGCAACACATGTCCAGCTTCAAGGGAATGAAAGAAGATTAGGAAATTTTAGACAGAGCGGTGGAACTACAGCAGCTAAGACTAGCACAAAAGCAGGAAATGGATCAACAAACTTAGGCAGAAGAAGAGAACCCTGAGGGAAGGAAAAAAGGAGGAAACTTCTTGGAAAGGGGTGACTGTTAGGTGCAGGACAACTAGAAGACACTCTCCACCAGTGGAAACACTGGAGGTCTTGATCCAACCTGAGTCAGAAAAAATGTATTTTGAGCAAAAGGAGGATAATACCACATGGAAAAGAGTGACAGTTGCATGCAGAAATACTGCTAGACATGAACACCAGAGAAAGTAGTAAAACGCTCAAACCACTTTAAGCTACCTGACGAAGGAACATGTGAGAAACCCACTGTGAAAGAACTACATGACATACTGAATAACTCTGAAAAAAGAAACAAAAGTTGTAGTCTAGAGATTACCAATTTGTTTATCCCTGCTGAAAACTTAGGATGCTAGAAGTTGAAAAAAAGTTTGTTGATACACCAAATTGTTTAGGATACTTAAAATGAAGAGAGACAATACAGAGCTACAAATGGACCTCGCCAATGTGAGGGACTTGAATCACATTTATTAAAATGATAAATGTGGTTCAGTGCAAGCAGAGTAAGAGGATACACACGGGGCAAAAAAAAATCTGAACACATACAAACTGATGGACTCTGCACTAGCAGTGATTACCTGGGAAAAAGATTTAAAGATTGTGGCAGATAGTTCGAGAACTATTCAGTGTGTGGCTACTGTGCAAAAGGAAAATTCTGCACTGGGGATCATTAGAAAAGGAATCAAAACTATGAAATTATGAAAATTTCATAATTCATTTTTACAAATCAATGGTGCAGCCTTACACGGGATACTGTGTAAAGTTCTTGGTCACTGCACCACAAAAAGGAGATTGTAGAGCTAGGAAAGATGTAGGAAAGGGCAGCTAAAATGATCAAGGGCTTGGAGCAACTCCCCTATTTGGAAGGGTTAAAATATCTGACTTTTTTGCTTAGGCAAAATAACAAGAACGCCATGGGAGACACAAGAGCAGCTTATACAATTGTGCATGGAGAAGGGAAAGTGGATGAGGTTTTTTCCTCCTACATAACATTAGAATTCAAGGTTTTCCAGGTGAAGCTGAAGATTTAGGACAAATAAACAGAAGTACTTCTTCATGCATAGTAAAACTGTGGAATCTGCTACCCCAAGTAGTAGCGATTGCTACTGCTACTTTACTCGATATTGTTGGCTGTTCGGCAGATGCCTGTTAAACTGGTCCTGAAATAGACAGAGGCCAGACTTGCATTTAAGAAGGTATCAGAAGCCCCAGTTTTGTAAAATCATAACCCTTCAACATGATTGCCTTTTCACACCTCCAAACTAAAGGCTGTGAAACGCGACTGTGCTTATCCGATTTTTTTAATAGGCTTATGACTAATAACTGACACACCTCTCACAGGCAGTGGGCTTATTAGCATGAACATGGGATGCATGAGCTGGTGGGGGAACATATCAAGGAGTAGTATGATAGAGTCAGACGGAGAAGATTGTGACCTCTTAGTAGCCTACCCAGTAGGTGAAAGGAGGAGGGAAAGGGAATAAAAGGCTATGTCTTCTGTTGAAACGGCACGCTACCTGTGAGGTGGGTGCCTGCTCTTGTAAGAACGTATTAAACTAGTGCTACTTGGTACTTTGTCTCCTGTGTCGTCACTCCTTGAAACCTAGTTTCGTTCCTAACACTTGCCAAAGGGCGAGAATGGATCTCCAGTACCAGCAGGGAAGATTGAATCTCCTTGAATCTCAGCAGTTTTATTGAAAGATCACCTAGGTCCCCTGCAGTTACTTTCCACAGCATGCTACTGGGTAGTGGTCTGCACTGCCAATTACAGGCTTTTAAAACATATACAGAGTATTTTATAGTATCTGAGTCACATGGGCCCAGCAGTTGGGTGGTTGATGAGGGCAAAAGGTGAACATAGTCAGAAGAAGGTGAGAGGTCTGCAGAGGGGCTCAAAATACAATAGCATTTGATTGCAGGATATTAACATAACAATCATGGGATTATTGTGAGTCTTAGCATGCAAATGAAGGTGATTGCAATGCTGTTAACCTGGCAGCCTGACCAGTTCTTACTGATCAGCAAAACAATAGCCCTGGCAGCTTCTTGGGGAAGTCATCAGGTCCCACTTCTTAAAGTAACAGCAAATGCCAAACAGTAACCTGGCTTGGAAATTTTGGGTGCTTCCTGAGAAAGGGGTACAGGTATTTTATAACACAAAGACACATAAGCATCCCTTTTCTGTCAGGATTTAGCTGAATTTTCCCAACAGTAGATGAAGAATTCTGGAGAACTTGAAAGCTTGCACATGACCTTGTGACATAGAGTTGGCTTAATAGGAATCTTGTAGTAATATGAAATTTAGAAGTTTCTTCAGAGCCAACTTTTAATTTTTTAAGAGAAAATGGCATATCGTCACAAAACCTAGTAGTTTCCTCAAAAGCAATTCCTTCACACACACACTCCCAAAGAGGCAAAACACACAAATGACAAAGGGATTTGTTGCA
Organism: Varanus komodoensis; assembly: GCF_004798865.1. Classification (NCBI taxonomy): domain Eukaryota; kingdom Metazoa; phylum Chordata; class Lepidosauria; order Squamata; family Varanidae; genus Varanus; species Varanus komodoensis. The sequence goes on along the minus strand of NW_025335701.1, from coordinate 13,146,565 downwards.
ATGGACCTTCAGATGTGCTGACCCTCTGACACATGTATTGTGTACTCTGGAGTTCATTGTCCTCAGCTTGGCACCTTGCCTCAAGGATGTAGTGGACTTCCCAAGGGGACAACCTAAAAAGCGGTCAGGAGAATTGTTAAAGCCCCAGAACCTTCCACAAAGCACAGAAGCTGTACAATGTACCTGTTTCCCCCCGTTGAGCCTAGAACCAAAAAGGGCCAGTCTCAGCTGTTTGACCTTTCTGCCTGGGCCTTGACTAGGACCCCAGTCAGGACTTCAACTCTCCTGAAGCTAGCAACTTCTGCACCAAATCTTACAGGCTGCTTTTAGACTAGCTAAAGCTAGCATTTTACCACCCTGTACTCACAATGATTAATCCATACCCATCCCATCTGCACCAGACAGCCCAAATATACCCAGCCCAATTTAGCTTGATGCCCAACCGCAAGATGTCCCTGCCAGACAGTATTAACCACAGAATAGGAAACATCAGGCACAGAGTTTGATGAAATTGGAAAGCCTTATGGGTTGTCTGTGTGTGTGTGTGTGTGTGTGTGTGCGCGCGCGCGCACGCACACATTTGTGTCTATGTGTGTTAATTCAGCAGGATACAAGGAGGGTGGGAAAGAGGGACTTGTTGGGGAAGAGCAAGAGAAATGGAAGAGGTAATGACTTTGCCAAAAGGTATAAAGGTAATCATCAATTTTACTGCTGGATGTCAGATTTGAGTTGCACTCCTGGTGTCCAATATGCACATATTGCCCTAAATAAATTTGCTGCTACCTCATCTCTCTGGTGGTGTGAGGTTCCTCTTTGGTCCTGAGGACCCAAGTAGCACATTCCTGGCTGGGCAGACTGACCGCAGCCCTTCTTGGCTTGGGCTGTCTGCAACACCCCTATATTAAGTTGAAGAAGCTTCCAAACTGGCCAGTCAAAAATCTCTGCTGGAATAAATAGTTCAGTCCTGAACCATCCCTACTTCACTAGAGCCAGATCAAACACTACCTGAGTATCCATGAGGATACCTTTTGTTTTGCATATTCTTAGGATGCTTTGGGTAGCCAGCAAGACGTGCAATGGATCAAGAGGCAAGGAACTTCCCTGAGCCCACTTCCTGGGACCAAGCTATAGTTCCCTTTCCATAACCTTATGGAAATGGAAAGGAGGAATTGTTATCCACATGGCTCTCCATCAGAAGTATTTAGCCAATGTAAAGGTCAGCCTTTCTTCAACTTCTCCCATCATTGCCCACCTACAAGACATTGTTATCCTGTGAATAATGTAGTACAATCCATTTTCAACAGCACCAAAGTGGTGGTTTTTCTCTGTTTTCAATAGCCCCATTCCTAAGAGCAGCCTCTGCCCATAGCATTTTGTGTTCCCCTTTCCTCTGAAGTCAAGTGACCATCCCCACCCCTGCTCGGTTCTTTTTCCTTTCCTTTTGAATCTATCAATTTCCATCCCTGCAACTGTTGCCAAGGGCAGCTGAGCTCTCCTGGTTGTGTAGCCCTTAATCCCCTCCTTTACCATTTCCATGGAAACACCTTCCCCTCCAATTTTGGTAAATAACTGATTCTTGTGTCATTGACCTTGTAATGAGAGTATCACTGCAGAGTTTTCATCACTGCAGGAGCCACCATCTTGAATATTCCGGGTGCAGCACAGGGATGCTTTAGTTATATGCAGACCTAGTGAAAGCAGTTTGTTTGGGTGACTGACAAGAATCCATGAGTTGTTTTAAGGTTGTATGGGACTTGTCAATCACCCCAGCCACCCACTCTTACCAGGCTGTCACATTGTACAAAAACCTACCTTCTGCCTAGATGTTCTCTATATTTATATGATTTTGGATGGGCTGGTGCATGATAACCAATGATGAAAGGAAGTTAAGACCAGCATTCTTCCTGGGAATAATATTGTATTTGTTGGCATATCAAAATAATGTATTTCATCTCTGTTTCAAAATAAAGCATGTGACTTTTAGCTTGTAGTCATGATTCCTTTCCTTCGGCTTCAGCATCAGCATTTTCCTTGTCTGAACCACCACATGCTATCTTTTCCTATTGTATGGGAAATGACATCATAAGCCAATTGTATTTCAAATATTCTGGGATGGGAACAGAACCAGATGACCCTGATCAAAGGGAAGGTCGGCAGGCTCAGAAATTCCAGTGACTGAGGGAGTAATTCACACCAGACTGTCAAGGTTTAAAGGAGTAATACACATCCCTTTGTTATCAAGAACCGAAAGCCCAAAGACATGGGAGATGGCAGGCTAAATGGTTGGTTTGGGGAGATTGGGAGATTGGTTTCATTGTACTGGTCACTGATGAGATGGGAGGAATAAAGAGCAGATAGGTGGAAATGTCATTTGTGCTTCTCCCGGTGATTCTGCCTGCCTGTTCTGCCTGTTGTGAAGAGAAGACCGGTTGCTTCCCTCAGGGCGGTTGCTGTGCACCTGAAGGTGGTGTATATGAATGGAATAATGCAAGGACTAGCTTTCTTATTTTTCTATCTTAGTGATGCAACAAGACTTAAGGCTCTTGAGGGAAGTGGGGTCAGCTTTAAGCTGTGTGTTTTTAGTTGCTGCTCTTCACTATCGTTATTTGTTTTTTGGCGCCAGGCGAAGACCTTTTTGTTTAAACATCATTTTAATTGTTAATATTATTTGCTTATTTTATCTGGCCAGGGCGACTTATTTTATATTGTTAATTTGTTTTATATTTTTAATGTATTATATTTTAATTTATGTTGTGAGCCGCCCCGAGGCTTCGGCGAATGGGGTGGCATAGAAATGTTTTAAATAAAATAAAATAAAAATAAATATTCCACATTCTTTCCCTTTTACCCACTTTAATTCCATCCCCCACCCCTGTATTTTACTACCTCAATAAATGGATGCTTATCCCCTAAGCTTGAGTGAGTTGTGTGCTAATTGGCCAGTTGCTTGGCTAGTAAAAATTTAAATCCTTTTCCACAGGAGGGAAGAGGGGCATTTCCCTCAGCTGATTGTTACAGCATCTCTCAGAATTATCTTCTTCATATCCAAGAAGAAAACATAACAAGAGCAGCCACAACCAAATACATGCAGGCTGAAGCAGACACAGTGGGCTAAGATGTGGAGTTGAGCTGCACCACCAAGGGTTGTGGGGACAGCCCCAACCAACCTTTCATGCATGCCCAACAAAACAACTACCATTCTAGAGGCAAAAAAGGGAGCTCCCGGGACTCAATCCCATGCTGCCGACACCACAAGGCAGTCCTCTTAAACAATAATAGCAGATGGATATCAGACGCATTGTGGGCATTTGTTTTCCCCCATGTTTAGTCATAAACTCCAGGACTACAGGAGCAGCAGCAGAAACCTGATTCAGTAGAATAACTTCTATTTTAAATGTTGGAACCTGGGACAGAACCCTATCATGCTAAAATCATAGGAACCATACTCTTCCCCCACTTTGGAGTGAAAGAGTTTCTGAGGGTTGGATGGAGGAAAATTAGAACATAAGAAAAGCCATGCTGGATCAGACCAGAGGTCCATCTAGTCCAGCACTCCATACCATGGTGGCAAACCGGGGGCCACAGGATGCCTCAAGCAGGATGGGTGCAAGACCTCCTCTTTCCCAAGCTCCTCAGCAACTGGTGTATGCAGACATTTGATAACGGAAGTAGCACATAGTTAGCAAAGTTAATAGCTACTGATAGCTTCCTCCCTCCTGAATCTGTCCAATCCCTTTTTAAAGCCAGCCAGATTGGCAGTCATTACCACTTGCCATGGCAGTAAATTCCATAGATTAACTATACATTGTGTGAAGAAGTACTTCCTTTTATCCATTCTAAACCTCACATTGTTGTCCAAATCTGGACTGGTTCATGACCTTGTGTGTTGTTGCCCAATGAAAACACAATGGATGATGTGAAGTTCAGAATTTATTTTGCAAAATAAATGGCACCCAGTGGATTTTTCCAAATTGAAGACTTGAGCTACCCTCGATTCTACTTTTTTATACTATGAAGTAATCAAGATGTCACATGATTCTAGTTACTGGACAGCTTTCTTACCAAGCAAGCACTTTCTTGTTTGGAGTAAACAATTCATATCTAAGGCAAGCACAGCAGACTCAACAAATACTTCTTATCTTCTTGTCCGATCTTAAGAATTCTTCAGGGAAATATTTCATAAGCCAAGGAAAAGGGAAGGGACTTACAAACTAAAATATGGCAACATCCTCATCAGCATCAGTCAGCTTCATGGGATGACCCTGGGTTCAAGTGTTATGGGAGAGGGAGAAAAATGTCTCCCTCTCTACTTTCTCCACACCATACATTATTATAAATAACTCTATCATGTCTCCCTTTACTCTAAGCAGTTGTTCTGGCAGCTCCTCATAGGGGAGCTGCTCCAGCCCCTTGGTCATTTTTCTTGCCCTTTTCTGTCTTTTTTCCAACTCAATAAAGTTATTTTTCAGGTAAGGCAACCAGAACTGAACACTATTCCAAGTGCAGTTGCATCAAAGATTTGTATAAGGGAAGCAAGATTTTGGCAATTTTCTATTCTGTTCCTAATTATGCCTAGCATGAAGTTTACCTTCTCCAGAGCAGCTGAGCTCTGGGCCAACATTTTCACTGAGCTGTCCACCACTACCCCAAGATCCCTTTCTTGTTCAGTCACAGATAGCTGAAATCCCATTAGTGTATACTTGAAGTTGGGGGGTTTTTGCACCAACATGCATTACCCTACACCTGCTTACACTGAACTGCATTTGCCATTTTGATGGCCATTCTCCAGCTTGGAAGCATCCCTTTGGAACTCCTCACAATCCCTTTTTGTTGTAGCCACTCTAAAAAAATTAATGTCATCAGCAAACTTAACCACATCACTACTTATTCATAATTCCAGATCATTTACGAATAGGTTGAAAAGCATTAGTCCTAATATAGAACCCTGTGGGACTCCACATGGGACACCTCTCTGTTGGGAGAAATTGCCATTTATTCCCATCCTCTGTCTTCTGTTCTTCAGTTAGTGATCTGTAAGAGGAACGGCCCTTTTATTCCATGACTGCCTAGTTTGCTCAGGAGACGTTGGTGAGGGACTTGGTTTAAAGTGTTTTGGAAGTTCAAGCAAACAATGTCTACTAGATTGCCCCTATCTCCACGCTACAATACCATCTGGACCGAATAACTTGCTGACTCTCAGTTTGTCAGTAAGACTGAGAATTTTATCTTTTGTCTCTATAATCTGCCTTAATTCCTCAGACTCCCTTCCAGAATACATAAACTCAGGGACAGGTACCTGGTCTTCATCCTCTGCTGTGGAAACTGAGAAAAGAATCCACTCAGCTTCTCTGCAATCTCCTAATCCCTCTTTAAAAGGTAAAGGTTTCCCCTTGACGTTAAGTCCAGTCATGTCTGACTCTAGGTTGAAATTTTTTATTTAAATAAAAACATACTACAAAGGTACAAAAAGGCCCAAAAATTGCAACATTACAAAAATAGAAACTACCCCATCCGTTATTTACATCCATTCAAAATGCCAAATGTACACAGATTTACAAGATTCCCAGGCTTTACGCATCAAATGTACAAAA
>NW_025335701.1:13014972-13140874 GCF_004798865.1 Varanus komodoensis | reverse complement strand
CGGCCACGTCAGCCACCTTTTGTGTCTTGATCTCTCTGTGGCGTTGGGGCGGTGCTCATCTCCGTTTCCTAGCCGAGCCATTGTTTGTCTGCAGACGGTCTCTGTGGTCATGTGGCTGACATGACTAAACACCGCGGTGCATGGAAAACTGTTACCTTCCCATCAAAGTGGTACCTTTTTCTCTACTTGCATTTGCATGCTTTCGAACTGCAAGGTTGGCAGGAGCTGGGATGGAGCAACGGGAACTCACCCCGTTGTGCAGATTCAAACCGGCAACCTTTCGATCAACCAGCCCAGCAGTTTAAACCACTGCGCCACCTGCATCCCTTTAATTCTCTTTAGTACTCCTTTACTCCCATTATTGCCCAACTGCTTCCTCTCTCATATTGACCCTAAGGCTTCTAGCATTTGCATAGAAACACCTAATCACAGTATCCCTCTCCAGCCACAGGCAAGTATTGTTCTGGTGCTTAGTCCCCTCCAAAGGGCTTGCCATAAGCTCCTTACCTATCCCCCACCCCCCCTCACACACTTGAGCAATCTGAAACTTCCTCCCCTTCATCCACTAGGGATGATTTGACCCAAACCAGCTCCTTCCCAGGCTTCTGTCAGCTTTCTCCGAGTTCAGTCTAAAAGCTACTCAGCCACACTTTTTATGCTATGCACCAGCAGTCTGATTCCATTCTGCGTCAAGTGGAGCATGTCCCTTCTGTGCAGGCCCAGCTTGTTCCAAAATGTTCCACAGTGCCTAACAAACATGAAACCTTCCTCTCTACACCACCATCTCATCATCACCAGGAGGAAAATATGAGTCACCAGAAAGAAAAGAGTGAAGAATTAGAAAAACAGGCCTGGCGACATGCAGAGCTGCCAATGGAACAAGATGTAATGACCAGAAAGATAAACTTCAAAGATGTTTAAACCTGAAGCAGTAGCTGCATAATTCAGGTAGGTGAAATGACAGTCCTGTTTGTTTTGTTTGTTTTGTTTGGGAAATGGGCATTGTCCTCTAACATTTCTGAAAAAAGCTAAGATGAGCCCAATTAATGGACAACCAGGACATCTGATCAAAGGACATGTTCTTTTCCAGCTTGGGCAAACACTTGAGAAAAGGAGTATTTAAAATCCATCAAAATCCGCATAACTCTGAGAGAAAACTACAGAAGAGAAGCAACTGGTACATTTCTGTTTCAGGGTATAAAGCCTGGGCTGGCCACCAGCTTCTGTTCTTGCAACATTTGTTGGTGATTTGAATGAATGAGGAAAGCATGAATGGATTGAATTTAGCTTGTTTCAACTGTATTTTAATGGTGATATAGCCAGTCTTCCCCTGTTGCCTACTTTAGCCAAACTACCGGATTTATTTCCTTCTCATCTTCTATCGCCAATGCTGCCATCCGTATGACCATTTCTCTATCTTTCACCACTAGTTCAATTCCTAATTCAATCATCATATCTCATCCTAATAGGTTTATACCTAAACTAGAAATGTAAACTGGCTTACATACTAATTTTTCCCGTTCCAATTGCATCTGAATAGGCTCGAAAATTCTAGCTTCTAAGGCTCCTCCAACACCTGAGGCTGTTAATGTTCCTTGACTTAACCTTGTTCCTTCGGGGATCACAGTGAGGGAGGTCCGGGCCGCTCCACTGTCGAGTAGAAATACAATTTCCCCGCATATGGACCCACCTTTAACTTTATCAAGGGCTTCCTCCCATATTTCCTCGGTCACATCCCATCATGGACCACCCTTGTCCTCGGCCTCTTCCCCGGTTTATTCCTCCACCGTGTCCCCAGCTGGGTCTAGGGTTTTGTAGTTGTTGCTCCGCCCTTTTACTCATTACTTGTTCCACTGCGTTCACCATAACCTTAACTTTTTGTTTCTGCTTTTCATCTTCTCTTTTTAAGTAAACTTTTTGTGCTTCTTGAACAAATCCTTTATTGATCTGTCATTCCAATTTTCCAATTTCTCAAGTTTCCTTTGGATATCTAGCCAAGATTTTGTAACCAAGTTTACTTTTAGCAATGCTTGTGATACGTCATCTTCAGTATTCAGCCCTGAATACCTCCTCATACTATTTTTCAGCCTCTAAAGGAAAGCCGATGGACTCTCCTCCTTCCCTTACTGAATTTCAAATGGTTTAGAAATATTTTGTGACCTTGGGACCGCTATTCTCATTCCTTTTATTAGCAGGGTTCTTAAATCTTGCATGTTAGCTCAGTGAGCTGCATTCTGATGATCCCACTGGGGATCTTGGTTAGGGAATTTTTGTTCTGCTGGAACCTGATTATTTCCAGGGGGTGTTCTTTTCCCCACTCCAACATTGCTGTTTTTCTAAGCATTGCTCTCTCTTCTCCTGTAAACAGTATACAGTGGTACCTTGGCTCACGAACGCCTTGGTTCATGACCAAATTGGGTCACAAACAAAAATTTCATGAATATTTTGACTTGGGTCACAAACTCCGCTTTGGGTGGCAACCAAGATTGCAGCCATCTCCCTCCTGGTCTCTCAGTCATGCTGCGGGGGGCCAGGGAGATGGCTGCGATCTTTGTTGTTCTTCGTCACTTTGCTTCACATTTTTCTGATTAAATAAAATGGTTACAGAACGAATTAACCTTATTTACAGTGAACTTTATGAGGAAATTTAACTTGGCTCACTACCAATTTGGGTCACGACCAGAGTCCTGGAACGGATTAAGTTCATGAGCCAAGGTACCATTGTATTGACATCATCTCTCCCCAAGTGTATATATTAGGGCCCAAAAACTGATCTACTTGTTCCGCTAATCCTATGGGGTCTTCCACTAAGGATTTCATTTCTCTTTTGAAATTTCGAATTTCTATGCTGCTTAGTGGAGCATTGACAAATCCCACTTGATTTAGTCCCATAGCTACTTCCCACAGGGGACATAATTTCTCTACTATTGTAGTATCTCCACTTTCCTCATCATCAGCCTCCTCTTTCCCTGAATCTGTGGTCTGAATTTTCCATATTTCTCTCCTCCCTACTTCCTTAAGGGGAGGAAAGGGAAAATCTTCCAGACTGTAGCAGCTCAAGCTCCTTCATCAATTTTCTGCACCCTGTTTGAGCCCCTTTGATTTCCTTCTGTATCTCAGAGGGTGAGGTAGTTGTGTCTGAGGTAGTTTGAGATGAACCATGCTCTTCGATGAAGCGCCTGTCTCAGTAGCAGCCGACAATATGATGGGAGCTTGTTGAGGTAGCTTCGGGGGAACCAGAACGGAGGGTAAGGGAGGAGGTGGAGGGACATACAGAGGAGGAGAATATCCTGAAGGTCCCACTTCTTAACCCTGTCTTCTCCTTCCCCTTCTCCTTCTTCCGTCAAGGGGTTTAAAATTACTGAATTGTGGCCCATCCAACAAGAAGCATAATCATTCTCTTCCTGTGTAACTCCTTTCTTTGCTCTAACATACATATGTCGGAGCCTGACATATCCAACTCTCAAAGGCTCCAAATTTTGGCCAAAACACTGCTGGAGGTCTTATGCTCTCTTTTGTCCACATGAAAAAACAGTAAGTGACCATCTTCTACTTATCCTTTGTGTGTGTAAGCTCACTAATATTCCAGAAGCCCAACATAACCCCTAGTGGGCTGTCTGAGGATATGTCTATCTTTGGTTCTACCTTTCCTGGAGTCTCTTCCTCCTTAGACCCCTTATTCCCCATCAGGATTTCTTGTGACTAAAACCTCCAACCATTTCATTCTTCTCCAGCTGTACCCCTTGTGGATGAAATGGAACCGTGGATCCAATCTCCGCACTCACTTTGTGCATGCTTGCATGTCTCGTTCACTCTCCCAGTCACTCACTCCCGATGTCCCAATCACCAAGGGTCTTACTAGAACACCCCAAATCGTTCTTACCCTTGGTGTGTGCACAGGGCTACCTGATCATAACGTGTGCCCACCGGTACCGTCCTTTCGTCTGCTCCGCTGTGATGTCCACCTAAGTGTCCGGTCCTTAGCTGCTATCATCCAAGAACCATCACTGATAGCCGCAGGGGCACTTCCCATTGGCCCTCGAAGACAGTCCTGTGGACAATGGGCTTTGTGACCCCAGATGAGCCCCCAAAATTTGTGAGTAACACTCCTAGAAAAAACTAAATTTTGACAACCACGAATTCAAGCAGCACAAATTTATTAAAAGAATAACTTTTGGAAAAGAAGGTGCAACCTACAGGTAGGCACACCCAGTCAGCTTGAATCACCCCATTTTATCCCTGTATCTGGCTGCATACATCCCTCCCCTGAGGCCCCATTGGATAGGGCCCTTTGGGGTTACAACCTATCCCATCCGCCTAAACTGATCACATGAAGGACTGCCCTGTTTACCTCTCCCACGACATTTTCAAAGACCCTAGTCCCTTATTTATTTTCTACCTTATATGGTTTAATTCCTCTTTCCATTGCTCAACTGCCTTTGACCATCCATTCCAGACGTGTCATCACCACCTCAAGTTTCCACTTAATCCTTTTGTCAGCATAATGAGTTTACTTATCCTTCCTGTCAGCACAATACCTTCCTCTCCAAGGCTGGGCTGCTTGTGCCCTGTGAATGATCCGCCTCCTTGATTTTTAACAATGCTTGCTGTTAATCATTTCTACAATTCACTTGATTCGTTTCAAATTTATTGCAAAAGCAGCATTTTATTCTCCTTATTTATTTCACCAATTTAAGTACCAGCATTCTAGAAATTCCATTTAGGCTTGAATCTTCGTTTGTATTCACTCTGTAATTCCTGCAACCTCCACTGTAGGACAGGCAAGGGAATCCCACCACTGGCACAAATTAGCAAGAAAAGGGGATGGCTGTATGAGCCTTGGAAGCTGCTGAGTGAGCTTGTCCTCCTTCCTTCTGAAAAGTTTCACAGAGGCTCACCTTACTTATTGCTAGGTAGAAATTGTGTTTGAAAATGCACTTCACTCCTGCTTCCTCCTGGGTGTTGGGAGTGGAGGAAGGCAAGACAACATGCTTGCCATGCCACCTGAAGCCTCCCAGACATTGCATCTGTTGGAAGATGGAGCTGTGCACACCTCATGGCCTTACCTGCACCCTAGTTAGTCTGCTGTCCTCAAATATGGCAGAAATGTCAGTGTTGCCAGTCCAGTTAGCCTCTAGCTGTAGAATAGATCTTGACCTCGGACATCAAAATCTCTTGGTCAGCTCTGGCTTCCAGTTAAATACTAAGATTTTCTCAACTGGTTCAAAAAATGCAAAGCCAAATATGCTCCCACACATGCTTACCTTTGTTACAACATGCCTAACATTAAAATACTGAACACAGAGTAAACAAAGCAGATACATCGTGCACAACTACAAATACTCAAAGCTCACAGATATTGATTCAAGATTAGAGTTTGGTTGACCTTTGCCTCATTCACCTCTGTCTTTTCAATCCTTTGACTTAATTCTCTTGCTATCAACATAGTAGGGTCATTTTTTATTTGCATCTCAGTGGGATTAAAAGGAAGAAAATACCCTGAGAAGAGAAGATTGAGGGGGACATGGTATCCCTCTATAAGTACCTCAAAGGTTGTCACAAAGAGGAAGGTCAAGATCTCTTCTTGCTGATGCCAGAGTGTAGGATGCAGAATAATTTCAAGTTGCAGCAACCCAGAATCAGGCTAAATATCAGGAAAAGCTTCCTCACTGTCAGAATAATACGACAGTGGAACCAGCTGTCTAGATAGATGGGGTGGTGGGCTCTCCCACACTGGAGACATTCAAAAAGAAACTGGACAGCCATCTGAGTGGGATGGTGTGACGTGGTGTCCTGCAACAGCACGGGGTTGGACCTGATGGCCTACGTGGCCCCTTCCAACTCTACTATTCTATGATTTTATGACCTTAGATGAGTTGCAGTCAGTACAGAAAGTTGCATCAGTTAGTAATCATCTTTCTGGAAGTTGAAAAATAAATAAAATAAAAATTTTGTTTGAAGATAATAGCATTTGAACCCATGTAGATGAAAGAAGCTAACTACAAACCAGATATAGAAGCATGATACTGAGATTGCATAACCTGAGGCCCCAAAGCTGCATGTTGCATTCAGCCTAATTTAATGTGACCCTTAACTTAATTTCAGAAGCTCTCTAAAATTCCATACCTCCTGCAAGAGTGGTGCCCCTTACCTGTCACACACCTGGGCAGGTAGGAGAAGAGAGAACAGGGTGGCAGAAATACTTCTGGTATGCTTGGGCTGCCTTAACAGGACCGGTTCAGGACTGTGTGTCCTCCATGAGAACTGTGGGGCTCAGTTTGTCACCAGCCCAACAAATAGTGAAGGTGAAAAACGACTGTTTCTGGATGAGCTCAGGCAGCTATAAGCTTCAAGCATGCAGGACATGTACAAAGTGATAAGGGAACCTGGGAAAATTGGAAAATTTCAAGTGCCATGCATAGTTTGCAGATGGTAAAGGTAAGAGCCTGAGCAAATGTTGATTGGTAGAAGTAGTTATGAGCAGGTAATCTGCATTGCAGCAAAATGTAGCCAACCAAAGCAGAGCCTCTTAAATCCTTTCTGTAAAAAGCTACACAAAATGTGTGAAAGGTATGAGCAGAGCTCTCTGTGACTGACCGTTAGGTGCAGGGGACCTTTACTTTGCAAAATAGATCTTTTCCACTGTTACTCCCTTGTCGTGTATCCTTGAGCTGGCACACCAGGGCAGAACCCCACTGTGGTCAACACTCCCTCACCACATTAAGGTGTGCATCTAAGAGAGGAAAGCAATTAGTTTAGCTGCTGTTAAGTGTCTTGTGTGGTAAGTCCTGGCACTGTAAGGGCACAAGCCTGTATAAGTGTTCCGGTTCAGGCCACCTGGGCATTAAGTAGACTAGCTTAGCAGCATGAGAACAGAGGCATCCATTGTCTCTAAACAAGGCTGCCGTGTATTCATCACACTAGGAGAGATAAGAGCATGGCACTTTGCAAGCTTCCACTCTCACAAGTAGGGCACCTGGTAACACAGTTTTGCCCTATAAAAATATGAGTCCATAAGACATGGTTCTTCACCGTGAGAGACCTGCTGCAGTGACCCTTGGCTTGGTCCTGAATAAAGCTTTTGCAAGGACAGTCCACCCTGGTGTGGTCCTTGAAACTGCGACCAGGACATATGTTTAGCCAGAAAAAAGTCCTACAAGTTCCAGCATCCCCCAGCCAGCCATGCTGGAAATTGCGGAATTTTCTGTCTATGCATGCATGGGTTGTCGTCGTCGTCGTCAACCATTCAGTCAGGTCGGGCCCTTGGCCACTCTATGGATCATTGTTCTCCGTGCCTCTCTGTCTCGCACTGCTTCCTTCAAGACCACTGTGTCCATCCCAGTGTCTTTCTTTATGGTGTCCAGCCAACAGGTACTGGGGCGGCGCCTTCTCCATGTTCCCGCTGATCACTCCCAGCATGATTGACTTTTCAAGTGAGTCAGCTCTCATGACATGGCCAAAGTATGGCAGTCTGTCTTGGTTGATCTTGGGTTCAAGTGATATTTTCTGAACTTTTCTGTCTATACATGCATGAGACTGCACCCAAATCTTTTTAACCAGGGGTTTTCCCTCTTTTTTTGCAACCAGACATTAACTTAGCAGCTAAAAGCTTCTCACAGGACACACTTCTATCCTAGGAAACATCCCACATAAATACATTTGTACACATAATACAGATGAGAATAAAACATATGAGGGACTGTAAAATTAGTGTCAAACCCTAGTTTATACTGAGGGCAGTGGGCGTGAAGGACAGCAAATTTACAAGAAGTTGTGTAGTGTTAAAATGCTGTAGCTTCAGAGCAGACAGTGATTCTTCATTATAACATCCTGTTAAGCAGTCTGGCTGCAGCAAAGGGTTACTGTGTTGCCCTTTTGCAGAAGACAGTACTTTGCACAATATCTGTGAAAGTAGTGAAGGACCATCTGATGGTGTCAGTAATGTCTGGCCAGTGAAAATGGGGGAAAACAAAACAAGCAATAAATAATCCATGGCTGAGGTGTAAATCAGGCAGACTTTGTTGTTCTGTATGCTCCAAACTCAAGTATTTAGGAACTCTCAATGGCCTGAATTAGGGCCAGAGGCTCCTTTGGGGGATGGGGGTGATTTCCTGGTAAACTAAGGATGAACTCTAGCTAGATGAATTATAGCCGAACTAAATTGTAGCATAAATTCTAGCTGATTTAAGCAGGGTAGTGATCATTAGGGCATGAGTGCACAGGAAGAAAAACATGGGAAGAAAACCACTGGTGTATGAGCAGGATAACAATTATGGCAAGATGAAAGGAATACAACTAGGGTCCTTAAGGGGCCTTTAATGAGAAAGATGGGAACCGTTGTTAAAGAACGGTATAAAAGACCTGTAAATTGTTTGTTCAGAGACTCTGATTTGAGTTTTCCTGAATTACTCTGTGCTTCACTTTGTTCATTGTGCAACTGAATAAAGTGTACTAAAAACCATGTGCCTCTAGATTCTTAAGTTGGGCTATTGAGTCTGGGATCTTCAGCTCCTGGAAGCAAGCCAGACAACATCAAGGTAGTTTACTTTCATGGTGTAATAGTTCTGCTACATATAATGGAACTTCAAGAGCCACACAACTTAAGTCACTCAGAAAAATGGTGTGCAAGCACTCCCATAAACAGGCAGAGAAAATATTAGATAAAGTGGAGAAACAACCATGCAGCCTTACATTTATCATTGCAATCCTAAAAAGGACTTGCAAGGTATTTATGAAAGCCCATTACTTAGCAAAAAATAATAGACCCTACTCTGATCATTTTAAACTGTGGCAGCTGCAAGAGCTAAATGGTGTAGAGCTTGCTAAAGGTTTACATAGCAGATTCTGCATCATTCAAATTATTGATCACATTGCATTGATACTGTGATCAGAAATCTACAAAGCAAAACAAAATATCAGTGGTAAGGTATCAATTCTTATTGATGAGTCCACAAGTCTCAGTGATAAAACTAGAACATCTATGTTTCTAAATTGCCTAAAATCACATGGTTTTGATTTTCAGTACCTCCAACAACATATTGTGTGCTTTGTTAGTGATGGAGCTAGTGTGATGCTAGGGAGTTTGGAGTAAACTGGGAGTTGCACAGAGACTTCTTGAAATATGCCCCAACATCAGTTGTGCGGCTTTGTGTGAATAACATGTTAGAGCTGACTGTTGGTGACAGTTTCAGAAGGCCATGGTGTGAATCCTTTCCTTGCATTCATAGACAACCTTGATTTATTATACAGCAGGTCACCACAGCATTATAGAGAGCTCAGAAAATGTTTAGAGCAATTGAATGAGCAGATAAATAGGATTAGGAGGGTCACCCACTTGTAAATTTGCCACTACACCACTGCTTGTCAATTCAAGGTTGTGGTTCAAGTCAATCCATCTCATATTTAGTCTTTCTCTTCTTCTTCTGCCTTCAACTTTCCCTAGCATGATTGCCTTCTCCAGTGAGTCTTGCCTTCTCATGATGTGCCCAAAATATGACAGCTTCAGTTTTGTCATTTTGTTTCCAGGAAAAGTTCTGGCTTGATTTGGTCTAGGCCTCATTTGTTTGTCTTTCTGTTGGTCCAGGGTTTTTTTTGCAAAGTTCTCCTACAGCACCGTGTTTTCAATACATTGATTTCCTTCGTCTCAGCTTTCTTTACTGTGCAGATTTTGCACCTCTACATAATGAACAGGAATACAATATGCAATGATCCTGGCCTTGCCCCTTATACTTGAGGAAGTTTTCTAGTTCCTTCATTGCTGCTCTTCCAAGTTTCAGTCTCTGAATGGCTGCAGTTTCTGTTTGAATTGCCATTTTGCCAAGGTATGCAAAACATTTACAATTTCAATTTCTTCACTGCCAGCAGTAAAGTTGTGCAATTTTTCTGTAGTCACAACTTTCATTTTCTTAATATCCATCTTCATTCCTGCTTTTGCACATTCTTTCACCTTCATTTCATTTCAATTTGCTGCAGCTTTCTGCCAGTATGATGCTATCATCTGCCTATTTAAATTATTGATGTGTCTTCCACCAGTATTTCTTCCTTCCTCTGATCTTAATCCAGCTTTCCTTATGACATTTCTGTATCTGTTCTTTCTCCTTGCAGATGGAACAGATACAGATAACATGCACCCTTGTCTGATGCCTTTGCATTCTGTTTCTCTATACTCTGTCCTAACAGTAGCTTCTCGTCCACAATGCAGATTAAGCATCAGGATAATCAACTGCACACCCATTCCTTTTAGGACCATCCACAGCTTTTTGTGGTCCACACAGTCAAAGGCTTTGCTGTAGTCTACAGAGTACAGATTGATCTTTTGAAATTCTTTGATGTGTGCTCCAGTAGTCAACGCATATTTACAATGTGATCTCAAGTGGCTCTTCTTTTATGGAATCAGCTTGAACATCAGGCATTCTTTGCTCCGTACAGGGTAATATTCTTTGTTGAAATGCCTTGAACATTGCTTTGCTTGCCTGGGAAATTAGTGCAATGGTTCAATGGTTGCTACAAACTTCCGCATCTCCATTCTTGAGGAGGAGAATGTATATTTCAATAATTTCATTCTGTGGGCCATTTTCCATATTTGTTGGTATAACCACATCATGAGAAGGCAAGACTCACTGGAGAAGACAATCATGCTGGGGAAAGTCAAAGGCAGAAGAAGAAAAGGAAGACCAAATATGAGATCATACAGGAAGTCACAGCCTTGAATTTAGAGAAGATGAGCAGTGCTGTCAGGAATAGGACATTTTGGAAGACTTTCATCTGTAGGGTCACCATAAGTTGGAGATGACTTGACGGCAAATAACAATATTCTTGTTAGGATTTTGACAAATTCAGTCTTCGCAGTTTGATTTTTTTTAAGCTTTTGGAAGCAGTCTTTTGTTTTTCCACTTTCATTGTTCTCTTTGATTTCTTTGTCTTTTTAGCCTGAGACAAGAAATGCATGTCTATGAGCTGGTTCTGAACGGTCTTGTGTCTCCCTTGAGTTAGCTGAGGCTAATGGACAGTGTTCAGCTTCAGTTGTCTGTGGGATCCTCACACATTGCAAAACACTGCATCAAGTGCTTCTTTTGGCAAGCATTTTAAATAATAACACCTGAACCTCGTCTAGTTCTTGTGTCATAAGTCCTCTGCCTGAAGAAACAGGACTGAGAAGAACAGTTTCCGGCATGTGAAATGTCTCCTGGAGATACATTTTTTTCTTCTGGTGTCATTTTCATACACCACCCATTTTCATACATTCACACTCTCTCCCTTAGATAATTGTCTGGTGTTAAACACCCATTTAGGAGACTTCCTCAACAGTAGATCAAACATGTAGATAAGTTTTAAAAAAAAAATAATACCTATGTTTTCACATACAATTTTGGTGAAACGTTTTTGTTATTCGAAGAACAATCCTTCACCTCCGTCCTCAGAGATGGTTAAGTAGATGAAGTCATTGGAGACCATCATACCTACCCTGCAAAAAGTGCTAAATGCCAAAGGAAGAAGCAGGATGAAACATCTGTCCCAGGGATGTTGGACCTCTTGCAGCTCAAGGGCCAAATGCAATTTTGAAGAAGCTCTCAGGGGCTGCGTTCCAGGGGTGGGTGGCAAAAAGCCAGCATTTTTAGCTTAAATCTCTTACTCCCAGTAATCAAGCCTTAGGAGAAGCATTTCAAACTTTCTGAATGGGTAAATGCATAACATCTTGTAAAGCATCAATTGCTTGGGGAAAGGCATTGGGGCAAGGGGGAATGGGCACCTGGGGAATCCCTGAGTGCCAGAAAGATTTGGTCAGTGGTCTTCAGGTTCAACATATTAGATCTGCATCCTGGAAGTGCTGCATTAGCTGATACTAAGCATGGACAGAGCATGGTTCCTGCCTACCTCAGGTAAGAGTCATACCATCCACAGGTATCAGGGACTTGGTCTTAGTCTGCAGGAGAGCTGGGGAGCGGGAGGAGGTCAATAAGCCAAGGTAGATTTCATACACAGAGAGAGCAAAAATTGAGCCAAATAGCAATGACATGCAAAAAGTAAATTCTGTGAAAATTCCATATCAAGTTTAAGGTAATACAACTGAACATTCAGAACCACCAACGTGGGTGATAATACAAGCTCTACTATGTTAATGAACACCCATGTGGGGACAGGAAGACTTTGTTTCTGTTCAAACCACAGTTAATACATGCAAGCCCCTTGATTAGTTCTAATTCAGCAATTTCATGCTGGCAAGAAAATAAGTTGTAATAAGTGTTGTAGCAATGTGCTGGAACAAGATGAGTTCTGACTGGCAATGACCTAAGCCGGCCAAGATAAGGGAGAAAGAAGGGCACATCTTTTACATTGCCTCCCTTGAGATAAGACAAAA
Source organism: Varanus komodoensis (assembly GCF_004798865.1). Classification (NCBI taxonomy): domain Eukaryota; kingdom Metazoa; phylum Chordata; class Lepidosauria; order Squamata; family Varanidae; genus Varanus; species Varanus komodoensis. The sequence continues at coordinate 13,128,516 of NW_025335701.1, read as the reverse complement.
AGAACACCTTGTACCATCCCATCTACATAATTCCAAGAATGTGGTAAATGATATATTTTATTTAACTCCGTTAGAACTGTTAGTAGGGACATTATGTACATCATTTAGGAAAGTATACTCTGCAGTGCAACGATATTTTATTTACAGTATTAAATATTAAACAACAACATTGTTTCACTTTAGACAGCAGAGGACACAGCAGTAGTGCCAAGCATGACCTGGCAACCACCGCAATGCCACCAAGCAGACGTTTCCATCCCGATAGCCATGCCTATGAGACAAACACACAGCAATGCATACATGATATTACCTTCCTCCCCACCTCAAAGGTACAGCCTGGAAAAGATGGACACACAGCAGTGCCTATGCAGTCGAAATCACTGTGTCCCACCTGATACGAGGTCATCAACCAGTGTCCTATGGGATTCTGTGCACATGGGACTTTGAAGCCTATCACATCACTCACCTTTTGGCAGGCCAGCACACAGGGAAGGACAGCTCAGTATAATACCCAGAGAGCTCACCAGGGAAGCAGCCATAGAAAATGCCTAGGTTTCCTAGGACATGGTTTTCAAATCCTACTGCGGGAACATAAGGAGAGCCATGCTGAACAAGATCAAGGGTCTGTTCACATAGTGGCCAACCAATTGCTCACAGGAAACCTTCAAGCAGGACCTGACCACAACAGCACCCTCCTGCCCATGTTCCCCAGCAACTGGTGCACAGGCATATTGCATTTCCTACTGGAGGTTGTATAGAGCCATTGATAGTCTTCTCCTATATTAAATTCACCCATCTCCTTTTAAAGCCATCCAAATCGGTGGCCATCACTACATCCCGTGGTGCAGTGTGTGAAGAAGTAGTCCATTTTATTTGTCCTGAGTCTCCCACCAACAATACTTGTGTAAGAAGCTTTTTGTCTGGGACAGGAAAGCAGGAGAACTGGGGGACACCCTAGGACAAGTGATAAAGGAAGCTACAATTACCTTGGCACAGGAAAATAAATATAAAAAAACAAACATGAGCACACTGTGCTTGAGAGCTGGAACAGGAAAGAGGGGATGTGGGATTTTGTTGTCCTGCAAAGGGAAATTAAAGCAAATCTTGCCCTTTTGATGCTTGGTTGGCAAGATTAACATTTAAGGAAACAATTAGGGGAACGGGCAAGAACTAGAACCCACCTCTCATGGCTAACAGTGCAAACCTATGCAGTTTATGCTGGTTGGGAGCGTGACTGGTGCTGGCCATCAGCAGTGTCTCCTTCCTTTGGCAATTGAGCTCTGTAAGAATAAAGGGACCAGGCTTCTGGCTTGGTTCCTACTGCTATGACAAACCAGCTGTTTGGTTAATGTGGCATGTAGCTGGACAGACAATAACTCTGTCTGCTGGGATTGTGTACCCAGCAGAATAGGGCCTGAGCAAGAGGCCTGGGATGACAGGGCTGGGTAAGAAAAAAGACGCCAGCTTGTGGCTTGCTCTGCTCCCTGTCCCCATCACTGGAAGCAGCGTAATGGCCAGAGTGTTTGGCTAACCACTAGTTGCACAATGGTGGGTAGCAGAGTCCTCCAGGGACATTTCCATTCATTACATCACATTTCGATTAATGCTTAATACCCAAAGCTCTCAGGCCAGCTCACAGCATGATAAACCGTAATACAAAACCATTACAATCAAGAATCTACAATAGCGTAAAAGCAGTGAAACTGCCAGGACCTGGCAAAAAGCTAAAATGTCCCATCATGTGCTGTCAAATGCCTTGGAGTACAGGAAAATCTTAAACTAGCATCAAAAAGATGGCAGTGCTGAAACCACTCATTGGAGCATGGGGCTGAGGGCGCATTGCATAGGCCACCACTAAAAAGGCCCTTGTCCCATCCTCAGAATCTCCCTCGCAGGTTTTTCTTTCTGATCCTCACTTTCAAAGTGTGCTTTGGCAGCAGCAGGATTACTGAACATCCTTTGACATTGTGTGTACCTTGGCTTGTAAATAGAAAACATGGGAAAACCACCAATGGCCACCTTATAAACAGTACACATTACTAATGGCTGCTAATGCCACCCTACCCCAGTGCAGAGAAATTTGGCTTTGGTTAGATGTTTCATTCCAGCTGTAACACTAACCAAACATTACAATCCCAGATGTTTTTGCTTGAAAGACGTCAGTCATGGAACATGGAGTAGAAGCAAAAGAGAGTACTGCTGTAATTGCTTACAAAGCCTGGGTGAGTTGGTTTCAAATTATTACTTAAGTGATCAACCTAAAACTCGACTAGCCTGTAAATCATTGGAAAAGCATTCTAATTGCTGTCTGATTGTCACTTAGATTTTGAAGAACAATTAGGTATATCCTGAATTCATAATTACCCATGCAACACTTAAAGGCTTGTAATTTAAGTGCCCTTCTTTTGCAAGGGAAGCAAAGATGCCAAACTCATGCTTGCAGCTCTCCTTGGTCATTAAAATCTGATGCTGTAGAGCCTTGTTTGTTAGGGACCACCCAAGTGACCAAGGGCATCGGCTATTTTCTGGTCAACAAAGGCTGATGGGAAAGGAATAGTGCTCAAAAAGCAAGAACCACAAGTCCTTTAGAAGACTTGCAATGTACTTTATGTCTATTGTAAATCACACTGTCCTATGATAACCCAGGGAATAGCCTGCATCTGTCACAACTCACTTCTTCTGAGCCTGTTGTAAATCAACAGCAAAGCAAGCACATAAAGGCTAGCTACTGTATATATGACTGTTGCAGTTTGAATTCTACAGCAACTGGATAGCTTTCCATTTCTCTTTATGCAACCTAGAAATGCTATATAAGTAAGGGGCTTTTCTTTCCTGGGAGAGATTATTTATTTACATTTTTATACATATTTTCCAGTGCTCTCTCCTGCAATTGCTGGCATGCAAATTTAATGAACTTGTTTACTTGGATGAGCCCAAATGCAGAGAGAAGTTCCATTGTCAGTTGTCACCCTTTCTCTACTATCAAGGACAGGAGTTCATCTGCTGTCATTCTTCAACTGAAGGGATGCAGTTTGTTCTTGATTATCAAAATATTTAGCCTTCATTATTAATGTGCCCCTTGTCTCAGTTTTAAAAGAGCCATTGCCTCTTGGTAACACAAAATCTTAAAAGACAGCTGGCAGAGTACCTAGATAAAAGCTGTTGTGGGTAAGGAAAGATACAATATTATTATTATTATTATTATTATTATTATTATTATTACATTTCTATGCCGCCCCTTGCCGAAACCTCGGGGCGGCTTACAACATGATAAAATACATTGAAATACAATAGTACATAATAAATTACCATTGAATACAAAAATACAAAAAATACATTGATTTACAAATATAAAATTAAAATTATCAGTATAAAATAAAAATATAGGAGGAGAAAGAGAAGGAAGAAGTTGCCCTGGCCAGATCATATGTTTTAACAATTGAAATGATGTTTAAATAAAAAGGTCTTTACCTGGCGCCAAAAAACCAGTAACGACGGTGCCAGGCGGACCTCTTTGGGGAGTGAATTCCATAGGTTGGGCGCCACCGCAGAGAAAGCCCTCCTCCGGGTACTTACTCTCCTAATTTCTTTCATGGAGGGTTCCCGGAGAAGGGACTATAAGGTGGGAGTGTCATCAGAGTGGTGGGAAACCCAGATGTCCATCACCCACTTCCTTCTCTGCTCTTATCCTGATCCCACAGGTTCCTGGTAAACCAGATCCTACACCCTCCGGCCTTGTGGTGTTGCTGAATGCCAGGTCATTTCCTAACAAGACCTCACTCATCCATTATATGACTGTGCATAAGGGAACTGGCATGGCATGTATCAGAGACCTGGCTGGATGAGCTGCATAGACATAACCCAGCTTTGCCCACCAGTTACTGGTACAGTACTAATCCAAGGTAGAGCACCAGGGAGCAGAGGAATCATCACCACGATCCATAAAAATGCAGTCTCACTTGTTCCTCTGCCCAGGGACAGTCTATGAGGGTCTGCACTTTGTGTTGGGCCAAAGAGACAGATTGGGGATGCTACTGGTCTACACAGTGGACTACCTGACTGAATTGAGTGGGATGATCTTGAATGAATCCTAGAACTCTGGTCCTGGGAGATTTCACCATCTATGGTTTGGCTGCCTTGACAGGATCAGTTCCAGATCGTGTGTCCCCCATGACAACTGTGGGGCTCAGGTTGTCACCAGCCCAAAATATAGGACAAGACATATCCTTGATTAGGATTGCTTCTGGGCATGAAGGAGTGGTCTGGATATTGAATGTGTGTGGACATTAACCCATAGTTATGGTCTGAACATGTCCTGGTGAAATTCAGTCTCATATTACCAGGTCCTCCCTGAAGGAGTAGGAGACCCATTAAAATGGCCTGTCCTGGAGATGGAGGGATTTTTTCAGTAATGAAATCTGTGGTTTTTTCAAGGCTCTTGTCACAGTATGAAATGGCCCAGTATGATGGGCATCATACCTGACCATCCTTTTAGGCATTATGGAGCTCAGAAAATGCCCTGCTTTACTGGGAAGCACTATACAAGGAAACCCATCAGAAAATGGTTGGAGTATGTGTTGTCAGATTTGTCCCAAAGCAAAAAAGAGTTATTTCCATCACCAAGCAGCCATCCTGCTGAGTTTTTCCAAGGGGTTTGCAAGTGCTTTCATCTAATCCAGTGAACTCAGTACTGAAATCCTTTGAGGTCCTTTGTGTGCCAAGACCTTCAGAGTAATGCAGCTGCCCCTGGTGGCCTGAAAGAGAAGGGAGCCTGGTTCAGCGTCCAAGTACTTGCAGGATTGGTATCAAATCTGTAGGTACTTGGAGGATGATGACTATTGCAATCATGAAGATCAGTGGGGAATCTCCAAAAGGCATATAAAAGGCAGGTTTGTCATAGTAATGTAAGCAAGGGTGTAGTGGAGGGGGCCTCAGGGGATCAGAATATGAAAAACAGGTATGTAGGGATGACCTGTATGCTGTTCCCCTGGAGCACGGATTAATCATAAAACTAATAGAGTGAGAGGTCTCATGCCACCTGACACACATTCTTTTCCTCTAATACATGGGTCCTAAAACTATGGCCCGGAGGCTGAATCCGGCCCACCATGTCCATTTGGACCCGCCGCGCGTGAGCACCACCATCCACCTTGCCCCACACGTGGGGAGGCAGAGGTTTGCTCGCTCAGAGAAAACGACCTCCAAGTGAGCAAGCTGCTGCCTCGTGCGCCTGCCTCATGTGCCTGCCCCCACCCCACCGTGCCCCGTCCCCACCTCAACATGCGTGCCCACACACGCTGGCCCCACCCCCACGCCAGCCCATGTGCACCACCGGCACCACCTTTCCGGCCCACATGCCCCATTGGCACCTTTCAACTGGCCCCCTGGTGAAAAAGTTTGAGGACCCCTGCTCTAATACTTGCGAGGACAAAAGACACTGTCAAGAGAAGCTTTGAGGAAATTACATCAGCCTTTGAAGCTTTAGGGAGGAAAATCAAGAACTTTGGGCCCAAATAGTCTTGGGAGAAACTGGACAAGATTCATTTGATGCAGTATGTGGATTATTTATTGATATTGGCTAAGACTGAAGAAGGTTGCCAAGAAGCTATGATTTTGTAGTTGAACCATCTAGGTCAATTGGGGTACAGGGTGTCCCAGAAAAAGGCTCAAATTCATGCTAGAGCTGTAAATTACTTGGGCTATCAGCTGGAGAATGGGAAACAAACAGTTCTAAGTGATCAAGCAGAAGCAATTTGTCAAATGCCCAAGCCAAAGAACCAAAGACAGCTGAGAGGCTTTTGAGGATGCCAGGGTTTTGTAGAATGTGGATCCCTGAGTTTGGATTAATTGCAAAACCATTGTGTGAACTTTTGAAAGACTCAGAGTTCAGTTGGGGATCAGAACATAGAACATAAAAACAGAGCAAGCCAGAAGGGGCCTCCCGGACCATCTGGTCTGACCTCATGCACCAGCCAGCTCCACTCATGACATGCCCACCATGTGCATGTCCAGGAACTCAGGCCTTCCAGGAACTGAAGAGGAAATTGATGACTGCACTCATTCTTGGACTATCAAAGCCCAAGAAACCCTATAGACTCTACATACATGAGCAGAAGGGGTGGCTTCCAGAGTTTTAACTCAAATGCTTGCAAACAAAGGTCTATGCAGTGTTATTCAGAACTATTGGATCCAGTGGCTCAAGGATGGCCAGCTTTCCCTAGAGCAACAACTGCCACAGCCTTACTTTTTCAGGACAGTAGGAAGTTGACTATGGGACAACCAACTAAAATTGTAGCCCATCATTCGGTTAAAGCAGTGTTCGAGCAAACAGGAAATAACGGGTTTACTCAAGAAGATTGGCTCAGTACCAGGCACTGCTTTTAGAAAATCCAGAAATCAAGTTGTCCACTTGAGGACTATTGAATCCAGCCACCTGCCTATAGAGTCTGATGATTCCCCTGAGCATGAGTGCTTACAAGTGTTGGCTCACCAATATGCAGGTCATATTGACTTAAAGGATGCAATAAGTCATCCTGACTTAAAGGATGAACCCCTGAAGAATCCAGAGGAAGAATTATTTGTTGAATAGTCATGTCAAATTGTGGATGGGAAGAAGAGAATGGGACACGCATTGATAACAGAAATGGAAACTGCTTTAGTAGAGCTGCTTCCTCCACACTTTTTGGCCCAGCAAGCAGAACTTATTGCACTCACCAAAGCACTTGAACTGTCAGAAGGCAAAAGTGACACTATTTACATTGATTCAAATTCTGCCTTTGGAGTAGTCCATACCTTCAGAACTATTTGGAAGGAGAGAGAATTTTTGACCTCCAATAGCCAGAAGATCAAAAATGGACCACAAATCTTGGATTTAGTAGGGGCTGTTCAGTTACTGAGAGAAATAGCTGTTGTGCATTGCAGGGGACACTAGAAAAGGATTCTAGAATTGCTCAGGGAAATAGACAAGCTGAGATGAGTTCACGTGTCAAAAATTATGGCCTGAGAATTAGCCAAACAGTGGCACCAATCCACACACCAAGGAAAAATGGCAATGAGAGATGCTTTCCTGCATTGGCTAGTGTGTCCTGGCCTATATCAAATCTGTAGAGCGCTCGCTCACCAATGCATTATATGTCAGAAGAATGGTCCAGAACAGGTCCAGAACAGAACAGAATAATCCAGAACAGAACAGGTCCCTCAAGGAGCTCGACCCAGAAAAGCCGTACTTCTTTGTTCACAGCAAATAAGTTTTTTCTGAATTGCCCAAGTCCAGACAGTACAAGTACCTTTCAGTCTTAGTAGACCCATTTTCAGGAGGGACAGAGAGACATAGTTCCCTGGGCCTGCTGGGCAAGAGAGATGGTGAAGGCATTGCTAAAAAAGTGGTTCCAAGATATGGGCTACTTTTATTGTTGGAATCAGATCAAGGGCCCCATTTCACGCTTAGGTTGGTACAACAGGTAGTGGCAGCATTAGGCATACAATGGCATCTCCACACCCCATGGAGACTAGAATCCAGTGGAATCTAGTAGAGAGACCAACAGACAGTTGGAAGCTCAGTTGGGAAGATTGTGCCAGGAAACTAGACTCAAGTGGCTGGACATACTTCTACTAACATTGCTCAGCCTTACAGTCAGTTTGAGGAAAAGGTTGAAACGGAGTCCATTTGAGATCATACATGGGAAGCTGCACCCACGATGGAAACAAGATAATGTAATATTTACTAATGATGTTTTGGTCGTGGGAGAGGAAATGCTAAAGGAATATGTGATGGCTTTGAATTCTTTCCATAGGTACATCAAGCTCCGGTATCCAGTAAACTTTGAGGCTCTGGTGTATTCCTTCCAGCCTGAAGATGAAGTCATGGTGAAGAAGTGGGCACAGGAGAAGAGAAGTGGATAGGGCCATTCCAATTGTTACTGATTGCTTCCACTGCTGTAAAAGTTGACAGACTACTGACGTGGATTCATTATCCACATGTGAAGAGAGCATCAAAGACTGCTGAGGAAGAAGAGGAAGGACAGTGTAGCAGCTACAGTGTAGCTAGTCCTACTGGGAGAAGGGACAGCCAGAAGCAGACGTGGGGCATGGAACCCATGGATGGCTTGAAGTTTCTCTTCGGGCATAAAAGTTTGAGAGAGACTATCAGTTGTAGTACATTCTGATCATGGGGGTGAGGATGTAGCTATTCTCATGTGAGCTTTGGGCTATTGAAGATGGGGGGGGGGTAGCTCAGACAAATCTAAGTATAATCCAACCACAAGATTTTTATCTCAGCACAAGTTGGAAAGACTCTGAATGCCAAGTTAAAGGTTCAAGCCCACCTGGACTTGTGAAACGGTTTTTAGGGAAACATTATCATCAGAAGCTTGTTTATGCAGATATTGGATTATCTGTGAGGGCCATAAGGGATGGTAAATACTCTAACATGGATTTCTCTATCATCCAAAATTATTTACTTAAAAACTTTATATACTATCTAATTATTATAAAATCCCAACACAGTTTACAATCAAAATGTGACCTTGAAGGATTTAAAAGAATCAGGCACTTACTATTATGTGAAACAGAAGAAGACATCACACCATGATGTAGATGTAAAAACTGGACATGAAACTCAAGTGGTTGTACACAGAGAAATGTTGAGTATCAAGGAGCATAATGGGGTGGATCAAATAGTCATGCTGATGCAGTAGCAGTTAAGTCTAACTGCTGGATATGTTTATACCTGGAGGATACAGGGAAGGCATCATTTCCCTTCAGAGCAATCCCCTTATCTGCCCAAGTAGTAGCATCAGCAGACCTAATGTTTCAAGAAGGTACTTTTTGAAAATGAGATGTGGAATTATTTGGAATTGCAAAATTAGAACAGGATGGTTACATAAGAATGGCAGCTTTATAACTTGGTTCCACTCATACCGGAACACAAATGTTCTAGTGTCAATACAAATCTTCCCAATCCCAAGGAGGAGAATGAGGAATTGGGAGTAAAATTGTGGGAAATGAAAGCTAACCAAGAAACCTGTGCCCCTTACGGGAGGAGCTATTATTATAGTGATTCATGTGAACCTCACCTATGGACAATCATACTACCATTAATGGTTCATGGGCAAAGGGAATAAAGGCCTAAGTAGGGCACTATTTAGGGACTGCAGGTGGCACAGTTGTTTAAACCCCTGTGCTGCTGGGCGGGTTGATCGAAAGGTCACCGGTTCGAATCTGCACAATGGAGTGAGTTCCCATTGCTCTGTCCCAGCTCCTGCCAACCTTGCAGTTTGAAAGCATGCAAATGCAAGTAGATAAAAAGGTACCACTTCAGTGGACAGGTAGCAGCGTTCCGTGCAATTCGGTGTTTAGTCATGCTGGCCACATGACCACAGAAACTGTTTGCAGACAAACATTGGCTCCCTCGGCTAGGAAACAGAGATGAGCACCGCACCCTAGAGTCAGGCATGAGTGGACTTAATGTCAAGGGGAAATCTTTACCTTTACCTTTACCTTTACCTTTACCTTTAGGGCACTATTTTATTTGTGGCAGGAAGGCATATAAAATACCACATAGAACTTGATATGGAAGAGGCTATGTTGGATCTGTTCTTCTTCTCTTCACTTTTATTAAAAGAAAGAATCTTCCTATTTATAAGCCAGTCTTGCACATCGCTGAGCAACCCTTACCAGCACCAAGTGCAGCCTTTTCTAAATTGCAGAAAAAGATAGGTAAGCTAGAACCCCATAATGAGGTTTGGTACAGAGCTCCTGGGATTCCCTTTTTGGGAAGTCAACAATTATCATGGAAATGTTTGAGAATCCAGTATCAGTTGGAGATCTTAATCAGAGACGAGAAACTTCCTTCTCATAGGAAAGGACAGCTTCATTCCCTGGCTATATAGAACTGCCTGGCCTTGGACTACCTTGTACTTTTTGAAGGCGAGGTATGCCGAATACTTAATTTAACCCATACTTGTTGTAAACAAGTGGATGATAATGGGAAATTAATTGAAAATACAGGTCAATGAATTTTGAATCCTACCACTTCGCCCCATGTTTAACAAAAGTGACAGAGTTTAACCTATGGATATGGTTAACTGGTTGGATTCCTGACTTTGGATAGCCTTCTCATATATTTAAACTAGGCTTGTTTATCTCAGCTATTCTGTTAATCTCTTGCTGCACAATTCAGTTATTACCTATTTGTGGAAAAAGCTTACGTGCCTTATTTGCATACCCCCTGAGGTCAGTGCACTATGCTAGAGAGAGGATGAGCCAAGCATATGGATCCTATTATATGCGCTGAGTGAGTTATAGATGGGAAAAAGAAAATCTCCTTAAGACTCAGAGCGGGGGCTAAAGAAAACAAATGATGGTTTCTGAATGAGTAAAGCAGCCCCAAGTTTCAAGCGTGCAGGACACATATGAATTGGTAAGGGAAGCTGAGGTAATCAGAAACAGGACCAGTTCAGGACTGTGTTCTCCATGAGAACTATGGGGCTCAGTTTGTCACCAGCCCAATATATAGTGAAGGTGACAAAGGACTGCTTCAGGATGAGCTCAGGCAGCTATAAGCTTCAAGCATGCAGGACATGTACAAAGTGATAGGGAAAGCTGAGATAACTGGAAAATTTCAAGTGCCATGCATAGTTTGCAGATGGTACAGGTAAGAGCCTGAGCAAATGTTGATTGGTAGAAGTAGTTATGAGCAGGTAATCTGCATTGCAGCAAAATGTAGCCAACCAAAGCAGAGCCTCTTAAATCCTTTCTGTAAAAAGCTACACAAAATGTGTGAAAGGTATGAGCAGAGCTCTCTGTGACTGACCGTTAGGTGCAGGGGACCTTTACTTTGCAAAATAAATCTTTTCCACTGTTACTCCCTTGTCGTGTATCCTTGAGCTGGCACACCAGGGCAGAACCCCACTGTGGTCAACACTCCCTCACCACATTAAGGTGTGCATCTAAGAGAGGAAAGCAATTAGTTTAGCTGCTGTTAAGTGTCTTGTGTGGTAAGTCCTGGCACTGTAAGGGCACAAGCCTGTATAAGTGTTCTGGTTCAGGCCACCTGGGCATTAAGTAGACTAGCTTAGCAGCATGGGAACAGAGGCATCCATTGTCTCTAAACAAGGCTGCCGTGTATTCATCACACTAGGAGAGATAAGAGCATGGCACTTTGCAAGCTTCCACTCTCACAAGTAGGGCACCTGGTAACACAGTTTTGCCCTATAAAAATATGAGTCCATAAGACATGGTTCTTCACCGTGAGAGACCTGCTGCAGTGACCCTTGGCTTGGTCCTGAATAAAGCTTTTGCAAGGACAGTCCACCCTGGTGTGGTCCTTGAAACTGCGACCAGGACATATGTTTAGCCAGAAAAAAGTCCTACAAGTTCCAGCATCCCCCAGCCAGCCATGCTGGAAATTGCGGAATTTTCTGTCTATGCATGCATGGGTTGTCGTCGTCGTCGTCAACCATTCAGTCAGGTCGGGCCCTTGGCCACTCTATGGATCATTGTTCTCCGTGCCTCTCTGTCTCGCACTGCTTCCTTCAAGACCACTGTGTCCATCCCAGTGTCTTTCTTTATGGTGTCCAGCCAACGGGTACTGGGGCGGCGCCTTCTCCATGTTCCCGCTGATCACTCCCAGCATGATTGACTTTTCAAGTGAGTCAGCTCTCATGACATGGCCAAAGTATGGCAGTCTGTCTTGGTTGATCTTGGGTTCAAGTGATATTTTGGTGAAGCTCAATCAAGGACTTCTTTATGATTTTTGCATACCATGGGATGGCACAACAGTCATTTCCGGCACCACAATCTGAAAGCATCCACCCTTGTTCTATCTGCCATTTTCAGAGTTCAAGTTTCACAGCCATACATGGCAATTGGAAAAATTATTGTGTTGACCCAATCTGCATTTGGTAGAGAGGCTGAGGTCTTTCCTCTTCCAGATGTCATTCATGCTGGCCATTGCATTCTTCCAAGTGCTATGCGCCTTCTGATCTCAGGACTGTGGTCACTACGTTGATCAATTTTAGATCCCAGCAAGTTGAATTCCTTTTCTGTTTTGATGGTTTTATTGTTATCTGCCCTCTGACCTATGCATTCTCTGCAGTCATCATTACCTTTGTTTTCTTGGTGTTAAAGTGTAATCCAAATTTTTCACTTTCATTTTTGACTCTAGCTATTTGCCACTCCAGATCATCTTTGCTTTCTTTGTACCCTAAATCTTTTAAATCAGATGGTTAAACACTTTGTTTAACATATTTATTTATTTACTTATTTATAGCTTTTATATGCCGTCCTTCACGAAAAAGTGTCAGGACGGTAATACAATGAAAAGAAAAAGCACCTCGCACGAAGGTCTCAATTTCCGAGGATTCAACCAAAAGGCGATGCAAATAACGTCTGACGGGCCGTGCCTCGCTTTTTTTTTTCCCTCCTGGAGGATGTTTATTGAGAAGGAAGCGCCATCTCTTGCAGCCATCTTTCGAAGAACTGCGCTTAGATTTGCTGCTCGGGCCGCTTATTTCATTTGCTTGGGAACTAGAGAACTGACTTAAAGCAGAAGCGCCATATCCTCCGAGCCCGCTTCTCTGGGCTTCCCCCGCTTCGCGACAGACGGGAAACATTCGGCGCCTCCCATACGGGGAAAAGACTACATTTCCCGAAATGCTCTGTTCCCTTCTAGGGACGATGTGACCGTTCGAGCCGCTTGGCTCTGCTCAGCGAGGCTGAGCGCCAGGAGGCCAGATGGGACGAGGCCTGAGGAGCGCTGCGTTCGTGCACTTTGCGGAATTGCAGGACGCTCCCTGGCTCGCCGCGTCGCCGGCCTGAGAGCAAACGAGGGCTGCTTTCCAGGCCGGGCGATGAGTTACCTCAGCGGAGGGGCTGTGAGGGCCCTCCTAGACATGTAAGTGGCCCGCGGTGGCAACGGACTCCTCACACGACGGCTCCCTGTGCCCCATAGACTCGCTTCCCGGGCGTCAGAGCCCCCTATTTCATCACTGCTCCTAATCCCTGCTCTTGATCATCATCGTTATTTATTTTATTAGATTTTTATCTAGTCCCATAGCCAAAATGGCTCTGCCGCACTCTTTCTTTTGCGTCCATACCCAAGTCCTTTGTTCCCCGTTGTTTCCCACGCCCTTCGCTGCCCGTCTTCCACAAACTCCGGTTAGGGTTTAATCACCCAGTGTGCGCCTTCTCAAACAAAGCAGTAACGACGGGAGTGTCTGAGCATGTATAGGAACGTTCCCTTCACCCCCGAGGCGATATATCGCGCGGACCGCTGTACCTGCGTCCTTTGAAATACACTTTGTGCAAGCAAGATCTCATTTCGTGGGGGCACCAGAGGAGGGCCTCTGGAAGTGACCCTATCTGGGCAGGCATAGATGGAAGGAGATGTTCCGTCATGCAAGTTATTTGGCATTTCCTGCCGCTTACTTTCGAGTAAAGATTACATTGCCATTTTTTCCTGCTCTTCTGTGCTTTTAAATCACAGATATTGGCAGATGCTCGTGTCCTTACTGTTGAAAATCTTTACTTGCTAATTTATGTAGATTAAAGCGATATTAGCGATGAGGAAGCCCCAGCAGTACTGATAGCTTGCATAGCAGAGCTGCATAGAAAAATAAGATGCAGGTGGGCCATGACAGCTAAGCTCCACAATAAAAGCAGAATACTGGCTTAAGGATGCTTGCTTCAGATAAGAAACTGCAGCCATGTGATACTTTGTTTACCTTGTAGTGTAAAAAGAAGAGCCAAGAGTAACTAGGGGCCTCAGTCTGGAGTTACCCACTTTGTGCTTTTATTCTGTCAAAATACATTTTCAAATCTGCACATTCTGTCATGTTCTTTATTGGACGACAGCATGCCAGACCACAGACGTGTCCACATTTGAACAAAAAAAATCAACACCCCAGATAGGATTCAAACCCACAATTCCAGGCTTAGGAGGAGACTTGCTGTGCAAAATGAGAGCAATAGAAGCATATTTGGACAGAAGAAGCACAGAAAGTGATTGGTCTGAAATTTTTGGTCAGTTGGCAACCCTGAATTATTAGTATATTTTATGTCACAATATCAGAAGACCCTTTACATTGCCAACGTTTGCTTCGGCTGTGTGTCAGACATGTTCTTCAAAACATGATCTTGGTCTGCAATGGCAAATCTGATGCTTTTACCTAGTTAGCACCCCTTCAGGCACAGTTCCACTCTGCTATGCTCGAGTTAAACTAGGAAGTGACAAGGAAGGATGTTATATTCTGTGCATGTTTTTATGTCCTTGGCAACAAACCACTAACCAAAGTACGTGACAGACTACAGTTCCGGATTGGTGGTGTTAGCAAGCATACTGAAGAACAATAGTAAGGGTTAGAAAATACCTCTCAAAGAAGATCTGACTTGCCTTTTTATAAGTTTATGGATAATTGCATTTCACTTACTGTATATATACTTGGTGCTGGATCTGGGCAAAGAGCTAGCTGGTCATCAGCAACAGAGGCTGACCAGATATATCTAGGACATAAATAAATAATATGTCTAGGACTCTCACAAGCAGAACAAAATAGTAATGGGGGTGACCAAAGCTGTTCTGTTTTTTTCTCCTTCAGGAACCCTTTACCACGTTGATTCATCTACTTATGATCCATTCTGTGTATTTTATTATTTATTGGATTATATTTTTAAGACATGTTTGGCTATTCAAATATGTCTCCAAAGTAAAAATGCAATAGAATATAGAGTACAAAAATAAAAATAATCATACAATAAAGATTGCCATAGCATGCAAGCACTTCACAGAAGACTTGGGAGCATCTTCAGGTCTCACTAAAGCCAGTTTGCTGCATGAGGTAAAGCAGAAGATGCCATCCTATATTCCACATGTAAAATCCTATCAGAACGGCAGTTGAATCTTATGTCAACACTGCCAATAGGACAGCATCTTCCAGTGGAGGGCAATATATTAACTTAGGATTGTAGAGGGAATGGGGTGGGGTGCAGCTGCTGTCCTAGAGCCCAGTATTTGTACTCTGACACATTTTTCTTTTACAGGGTCATTCTTCACTGTATGATTTTAGCAGTTTCTCATTTTTAATGTTTTTATAAGGTTTTATGAATTGTATGGTTTTTATGTACTGTTGTAAACTGCTCAGAGAGCTTTGGCTATGGGGCAATATAGGAATTAAATAAATAATCAGCTATGTTGGGCTACAACTCCCCAGCCGATATGTTGAATTGTACTTCAGTTCCAGGGAAGGCTATATTCTTGTATAATTATGCCACAGTCACCAGGGAAATGTGTTGTCTGAGAGGTTTTAATTCCTTTTCTCTCCTCAGATGCCTTGATACCTTCACAAGAAACATATCCAGATATGCTGCAGATATTAAGCCTTTACCACCAAACATAAAAGATAAACTAATTAAATTGCTTAGTGTTCAAGGGCGGATAACTGATTCAAATATTAGTATGGTAAGACTCCATTTAGACCGTGATTGTTTACCACATTCTCATCATTGGCTGGATATGAATGATTGGGGAAGAAAAATAAGTTTTGACAGGTTTTTTTCCTTTTCTGTGCTGGGAGTGAAACACCTCATTTCTATAATTATCACACAGCATCAGGTCGTTCAAATGCAGTGAGATAGACAATTCAGGTGATTTCCAAACCTTCTTTGCTTATTTTAGGGTTCTGGGGTCATTTGGAAACTATTCCTTCCCTCACTGGGTTTTAATAATGTGGCAACCTGCATGTGGCACAGGTAATTACAAACCTGAGGGAGCACATTGCTTCTTTTTCTTCCCAGCCACATGAGTCCATTGATTATATCTTATAAATGGAAAACTAATCATTCTTCTTTGATCCAACTTACCTCAGCATTTGGCTAAGGTAATGATAAAACATGGGTGCAAGTCCTGGAGGAGGTAGCCTCAAATACATCCCTTGCACCTAAGCAAAGTTTATTAGGTATCCTTAAGGCAAAATGTCTAAAAATGTGGTGAGACAGAACAGCAAAGAGACTTAAAGACTGAAAAAATTATTATTGGCATAAGGTTTTGTGGAGTGCAGTCCATTTAATTAGATTTATTTATTTATTTATTTATTTATTTATTTATTTATTTAAAGCTTTTCTAACCCATCCCCTACAAACATCTCAGGATGGCTTACAATAAATTTATAAAATGATAGATGTATAGAATGTAAATGTTACATTTATAAAATGTTATCCTGTCCTAATTGTGGTTGCAGAGAGGATGGATTGAAAGCAGTGAGGTCAGAGGGAAATTAAGTGTTTGAAGTACTGACAATGACAACCACATTAATTAACAGTGGCCATTCAGAAAACATCCGCTGTTGTTGATAACACAAACATTCTAACATTTAAGCCAATTAACACATGTATTATGAGTAGCACAAAACAAACAACCTTTATCCTAACACAAGCTGCGGGAGATAGAACTGAGGCTCTTCATCAGTCCTATCTTCCATGCCCTGAATTGAAATAAAGGCGTTTTAAAACTCATATTGCGTGTGTTAATTGACTTACTAAGGTTCAGGATGTTTGTGTTATTAGCAATAGCTATTTTGTGAACAGCCATTGTTAATGAGATTGTTGTTTTTTCTGGGTCCTGGCACTTCACTTCCCTCTGACCTCACCAATTAAAATCCCTGCCCTTCTGCACAAACCAGGGTTACAACATGTCATGCATCTGTTCATGCAGTCCACAAAAGCTCATGTTACCAAATGGATCAATGCTTAGCCAATATTTTCAGATGCTAACAGTGATGTCACCATTACTTAGATGCAATAGATCATGTGACCACAGTCCAAGAATGCTAAAATAGAGTAGCTGTCAAAGCTTCTACTTTCGGGGCACCTTTTCCTCTTCAGTGCATCTGCCATACCATTTCACCTTAGTGTAGAGGTTTCTGGAACTGGTCTGTAAACCAGGGTGTCCTGCTTAATTCATCTAAGGCTCTGACCTAGCCTGTTGGGCCTCACATTCACTGCATGTGGACTCAAGAGTGTGCCCGAGAAAGCAAACAGTACTGCCCTAGAGGATTAATATATCTCAGCAGCAGACAGAACACAACAGAACAGTAGCAATAGGTGAAGAACACACAGGAAATTTTACTTACTCATTAAAGTAACCCCATCTTTCTCCATAAGAGAAACTAGGGAATCAAAAGTTTTAAAATGCTTCTTTCCAACATGAAAATCTGCTCATAGTGTACAGTGCTAAATGCCCTGCACCTTTGCCTAAAACAAAATAACTGTTAGAGTTAGTCTTGCTGGATGAGCAAGGAGACAGGTCACAAGCCTTATGGGTGTGTTTGTTTATTTTGTTCAATGTATTTATATCCTTCCAAGGAACTCAAAGCAGCTTTGCACAATTTTTTCCTCCTTTCAATCCTATTTTCACAACAAAAGCTCTGTGAGATAGCTTGGGCTATGAGTTTGTGATCAGTGCAAAGTCACCCACTGGGGTTATTGCTCCCATGCTATCTTAATTCAAGAGATTATACAAGGTATAAGGTTCTTCACACTCTCAAAAATCAGGAAGTATGGATGTGAATGATGTATATTTTCTGTCTCACTACCTACATATGTAAATTGATGACACTTATGTGTCAGTTAAGGACTCTGTATTTGTTCTATCTTTCAAGTAATAAAAGTATCCTTTGTATTCCAAGAGTGCCCAGGCTGGCATTATTAAAGAGAATAAAGGAATTTACACACTCAGGACAAACACATGACCTAATTCTACCAAACATGTCAAGGGGGTATAGACTTTACACATGGGTACCCACCCAGACATAAGCCCAATTGTAACTCTCCAGTCCAGTTCCCTTTTATACCTCTATCTACTACAGAGTTCCACAGGGATGAACTTGTGATAGATACTAAAACCAGTCTATAATTAGGGGTGCTATGTATTCTACCACAGAGAATTTGACTTCCATGTTTGCATTTTAGGTTTTGCACCCTGCAGTGGAGGCACTGGACTTGCGAGACTGTGATATTTCAGATAATGGCCTGCAACAACTTTACAACTGTAAGCAGCTCAAAAAAATAAACTTAAATGTTTGGAAAAGAACCAGAGCAACCATCACCTCAGTAGGTATGTTTTCTGTCTTTTAGTAATTTGAAAAAACTTTGGGGAAATTACATTTTCAAGGTTGTTGATTTTTCCAAACTACTTTTTAAAAAAAGTTTTAAGCAAGTAAATGAAGCACACAGAGGACTGGCTTCATTTCTGTGTTTCTGTTCTGTGTATCTGTGTATCACATTCCCTCTCTTTTAAGCACTTTTATATGACAGAAGAAGCTGCCTTTTGACAATCCTGTGCTGTCCTAGTCCAGAACATTGTCTGCTATGACTGGCAGCAGCTCCCCATAGTCTCGACATAGGTCAGCTTTCACCAATCTGATATTCTCTAGCTTTTTGTTGGCGTCCAATCCCCATCATTCCTATCTGAGAAAAGTGGAAATTGCAGTCCAACAGAGCTGGAGGACACAGGCTGGGGCAGGCTGTTCTAGACAGGACAGCTATGTACAAAACTTTTTAACTAGAGATGCCAGAAACTGGACTTTAGACCTTCTGAGTGCAGTGCTCTATCCGTGAGCTCTCTCTCATCCTTCCCACAACTGCAGTGTTGATTCTAAGTTTCATCAGAGACCTTTCTCAGTTCTCAGGGATCGCCTGCCATCTGGAAGTGGTGGGTGATCAGAGAGGGTCTTTTCATGTGATGTTAGTCAGAGGTACCATTTATACAAACAGAAAAGGAAGATTTAAATGGGCAGAGTCTAGCAAGGGTTAAGATTAAGCCCATATGGAGCTACAACTTTAAACTCTTTTAACTCTGAATTGAATCACAACCTTTCTTAATAGAGCATAATATGTATCATTATAGTTGGCAAAATGTGAGTAAAAGATGCCCAAGGTTTAAAGATTTAGCAATAGTCTTACTTGAGATGTTGGTACCCTTAAGTTTTGCCTGTAATGTTTTAATGTTGGCACTGAAAATGTTTCAATATGCTGCCTTAAGGTAATGATTTCTTCTTACACATTCAGACTTCTTGAAGTAAAAGCTTTGCTTTGTCTCTTCAACAGGTGTTGCAGCACTAGCCGTGTCATGCCCTTATCTGCGTGAAGTCTATTTTAAAAGATGCAGCAATCTTACAGACAGTGGTGTTCTTGCCCTTGCCCTCAACTGCCCACTTTTACAAATAGTTAATATAGGTGGATGTTTCAGCATCACAGACACATCACTGCAAGCACTTGGACAGAACTGTCAATCCCTACATAGCGTGGATTTTTCATCTACCCAAGTAAGATTAGTGACAATTCTAATACATCTTGCAGAACAGCATAAATGATTAAAAATACAAATTGAGAACTGCCTCATACTTATTGTCACTTATGTTGGCAATTTGATATCTAGTTCCTCTGCCTCTTCAAAACCCTGCCTGTACTTCCGGTAGTTCTTGGTCACATACTGCTGAAGCCTAGCTTGTAGGATTTTGAACATAATTTTGCTAGCATTTGAAATGAGCACAGTTGTACAGTAGTTTGAACATTCTTTGTCATTGCCCTTCTTTGGGATTGGAATGTAAACTGTCCTTTTCCAATCTTCTGGCCACTGTTGAGTTTTCCAAATTTGCTGGCATATTGAGTGTAGCACTTTAATTGCATTATCTTTTAGGATTTTGAATAGCTCAGCTGGATTACTGTCACCTCCACTAGCTTTGTTGTTGCTAAGTCTTCCTAAGGCCCATTTGACTTTACATTTCAGAATGTCTGGTTCAAGATCAGTGACTACACCATCGTGGTTATCAGGGACATTAAGCTCTTTCTTGTACAGTTCTTCTGTGTAATATTGCCACCATTTCTTAATCTCTTCTGCCTCTGTTAGGTCCCTTCCATTTTTTTCCTTTATCATGCCCATCTTTGCATGAAACATTTCCTTCATATCTCTTTTCTTGAAGAGATCTCTAGTATTTCCCATTCTATCGTTTTCCTCTATTTCTTTATACTGTTCATTTAAGAAGGCCTTCTTATCTCCTCTTCTAGCTACTCTCTGGAATTCTGAATTCAGTTGTGTGTATCTTTCCCTTTCTCCGTGATGTTGAATTGTTTGTGTTGTATTTGAACTGAGTTTATTCTGTCATTTTGGAGAGGGTATCCTGGTACTGGTTTTCCTACTCTTTTATTGACCATGAAGGCTACTCCATTTCTCGAGGGATTCTTGCCCACAGTAGTATATATGATGGTCATCTGAATTAAATTCACCCATTCCTGTCCATTTTAGTTCACTGATTTCCAAGATGTCGGTGTTCAGTCATGTCATCTCATGTTTGACCACATCCAGCTTATCTTGATTCATAATGCTTATATTCCAGGTTACTATGCAGTGTTGTTCTTTACAGCATTAGTCTTTCCTTTCACCACCAGATACATCTGCAACTGAGTGTCCTTTCGGCTTTGACCCAGTCGCTTCATTCTTTCTGGTGCAACTTTATTGTGAGCTGCCCCGAGGCTTTGTTGCGATGGGGGTGGCATAAAGATGTTTTAAATAAATAAATAAATAAATAAATAAACTTGTACTAGCCATCTGCTCTTTCCCAGTAGCACATTGGACACCTTCCAATCTGAGGTGCTCCTCTTCTGGCATCATATCTCTTAGCCTATGTCTGTGGGGTTTCCATGGCAAAGATACTGGAGTGGATTGCCATTTCCTTCTCCAGTGGATCACCTTTTGTTAGAACTCTCTGCTATTACCTGTCGTCTTGGGTGCTCCTGTATGGCATAGCTCATAACTTCATTGCATTATGCAAGCCCCGTTGCCATGGCAAGGCAGTGATCCATGAAGGGGCAAGGTGACATACAGCTTTACAAATTAAAGCATACAAAATGTGCAAATTTAAAACACATCAAAACAATTACCTACTAAAATACTACAGCCGAATAAATAACTGAAACACCAGTAACAACCATTAACAGTTTACTTGATATATTAAGAAACTTATATTCTGTGAAATGGAGGAAAGGGTTAACCTGAGGCCAAAATGATGACAATGTTGGCATCAGATGGATCTTGCTCACAAGGGCTTTCCACAGCTGGCATCACTGAAGAGAACCTCTGCCTTGCTGCCATCCTTTGAACTCCGAGGCATTCATGTGTTGGTTGTAGTGCATGTAGAGGCTCATACTGGGAGAGGCTCCACTAGTTATTGTGGTCCTGAATTTGTTATCCAAGTGCAGACATGTTCATGATCTGGTGTGCTGAAGCCCAGTGAGAAATGCAGCAGATGTGTGAAGAACATACCTTTATTCCATTCTGCAGAACAAAATAAGTAGCCAGCAACAGATAACTCCAAAGCTCCCAGACTATTCCTGGTTCCTCCTTTTATAATACAAAATAAACAAGACATCACATGATTATGGTTTCCTTTAAACATTTCCTAACTTAATCAGTTTTTTAGCTGAAACTAGCAACTTTTCCTGTTATTTTCCTATTAAGCTAACTGTCATATTCCATCTGCATCCGGTTTTTCACTATATGATTTGTTTATGCGAGCCATGCTATTCTTGGGGTTCCCGTATGCAATCAGTTTTGCACTTTTGCTGGATTAAGTAACTTATGCTTTTAGGGCTTCTTCATCAGGCTTACTTAGGTTAAAGCCAGCATCTTTAATTGGGCTTGGAAACTTTCCAAGTTCTGTTAATAACCAAGTTAACATGTTTGCCGAGCAGAACAGTGTGCTAAAGGAACAAATCAATTCCACTGAACAGTTTAATGTATTTATTAAAGAGGCAAAAGGAAAAAGTTCAGAAGTAGTCAGTTGCTCTTAAAAATAAAATATTATCTAATTCATTAGCACTCAATGGAACTCACCAAAACAGCTTGAGTTGGGGTTGGAGGCCGGAGGAATTCCAGTGAGAGAGAGAGACTAATGAGCATGGAAAATCTTGCCTGGAGTTTTTGCCAGCTACCTAGCAGATTTCATATACAAATATTTCTGCAGGTGGTGCATATTTTCCTAGAGAGGAAAAATTCAAAATGACCAATCAATAACCAGGGACAGAGTGATGATGCATCTCCCAGGTGATTTCTGTAGTGTCTCTTGAGCATAATGCTGGGTCTACCTGGTATGTCTGTGCAAATGCAGATTTTGAGGACTATCATAACCATACTAGACTTGTTATTTGTTAAATGATTTGTTAAATAATATAATTTAAATAAAGTGTTAAATAATATGTTTCCAGAAAAGAAAAGTGGGGAATGTGGCTTGTTTGGCAGAGTTTACTAATGTGTTGTGCATGGGGTTGCCTTCAACAAGATTTTGGAAACTTCAGCTAGCACAAAACGTTTGTGTCAGAATCTGCTTTCTGATCACATCATCCAATTCTTCATCTGCATTGGCTAATGGTTTGGTTCCAGATGCTCTTCAAAGTGCTGGTTCTTACCTGTAAAGCTCTAAATAGTGTGGTGCTAGTATATTTAAAAGACTGCCTCCTTCAATATCCTGTTCACCCAGTGTATTCACCATCAGAGGCCTTGGTTTGCATTACATCTTTTCCAGAGAGGTCTGATGTCTGACTGGGACATGAGACAGAGGCTTTTCTGTTGTGGTAACCGCAGTGGTTTAAACCGCTGTACTGCTGGGCTGGTTGATCAAAAGGTCACCGGTTCAAATCTACACAACGGGGCGAGTTCCCATTGCTCTGTCCCAGCTCCTGCCAACCTTGCAGTTTGAAAGCATGCAAATGCAAGTTGATAAAAAGGTACCACTTCAGTGGGCAGATAACAGCGTTCCATGCACTTCAGTGTTTAGTCATGCCTTCGGTGTTTAGTCACGCCGGCCATACGACCATGGAGACTGTCTGCGGACAAACGCTGGCTCCCTTGGCTAGGAAACGGAGATGAGCACTGCCCCCTAGAGTCAGGCATGACTGGACATAATGTCAAGGGGAAACCTTTACCTTTACCTTTTAACCATGCTGTAGAATTCCCATCTTAGAGATGTTCAGGTGGCACTTTCCCTTTTTAGTTTTTAAGGAAGCAATCCTATGACCCTGTCCTATGACAGACATTGTCTGAGGAGGCATAAGATTCTGCAAATTCCCACTGCCAAGTGTTCTAACTTTGGAAGGGGGAGTTGGAGGTTTGAATCCCTCCCCCTCACAGTCAGACCAGAAAAAAAGAAAAGAAAAACCCAGCACCAGCTGCCATCTAACATAGGAAAAAGGGGGAAATAGTGGCGTTTTGGTGAGCAGAGAGGAGACTGGAGAGGCCAGGATACAAGTAATCCTCTGTGTTGTGTCCAGTTTGCTTCGCCTTCTTCCAAGTAAACTTGGGCAATGGCTTTTTTTTTTAACTAAAAGGCTTTATAATGTTAATCCTGACTAGCCGGCCTGACTTTAAAATATAAATGAAAAGTATTGGAGAAGTCAGTAACAAAAGAATCAAGGAAAGTTAGGATATTAGGACATTCTATACTATTGTCCTAATTAAATGTTAATTCTAAACTAAAACTCTTCTCCCTTCCACAAGGAAATTACCAGACTACAATTTAAGGGCAGATCTTGTTGTTTAAGGTCAATCACTTGAAACATCTGACACTTCTCAGCTAATCTACTCTATTTACCTTACATCAGATCTGAGGATTAATGATGCTTGGGTTCACCCTCCTCTTCCTAAGTGTGCTCACTAAGCTTTTCCACAGTATTTGCAACTGACTGATTCTCAGTAGCTGACTCCCTGGCTTATATATATCCTCTAGCCTTGGCATTTCATCTGCAGATTCCAACTCCCTCATCCTCTTCTGACTTACCAGCTTTCCTTGAAGGCTCTTTTGTAGGAAGAACGAAACCAATTCCTACGCTAAACCTCTGCCAGCATCTTTCCCTATACCTCTGTAATGTCTTTGCTAAATGGGCGAAAAATCCTGCCCAGTAAAATATGCAGGATGTGAGGACAGTGAGGCAAGGATTGCCTCCACTCCATCCTGCACTGGGATGTGAATCAATCCCTAGTAAACTTTTTTTAGAATTACAGCTGAAATGCACTAAAATGACTAGATGTTTTTTACTTAGAAGGGAATCCATTAACAAAAAAGGCTACTGTTTCTCCAGCAAAAGTTTTTGTATAGAATCATGCACCATACTAACCTCTCTCTCTTCTCCATCTTCATGGACCCAAACTGTGGCTTCAAGGTAATTAAACTCAGCTTCAAACTCAGATGCCTCTGAGTCTGGGGGTTTCCATTCATTGAGGTTGCAGTTATTAGAACTGCTTTCTGAATTACTGTGACTTCAACATTTTGTGTAAGAATTGTTTAGTTTATAAGAAATTTGTCTTTCCTTATGTTTTCATACTGTAGTGTTAAGTTCTGTTTTATTGTACATTCCTTGTTGTTTTTATGCAAGGTAGATTGGGAGGCCTGTTTCAAGGCCAAAAGATAATGTGTGGGTATATATAAACATATTTTCAGTCATTTGGAGAGAAGGAATTATTTTGACGGCTAGCTAAGGCAACATTCAAGATTGTAAAACAAGTGAACTGAAGAAAACCAGACTGCAGCTGTTATATTTTTATTCAATAGTTTATTTAATGCTGTGTTGTTCACAATTGCTGCACTTTTATGCAATGTACCAATAAGAAATCTCTTTTTAGGTTACTGATGATGGTGTAATAGCGCTTGTTAGTGGAATGTGTTCGAAGAACTTAAAGGTATGTTTTCAGCATATTTATTGCAAAGCATTTTTCTTGGTAAATGACAAATTTACATGTCTCAGGGTGCTATCCAAAGGCCTCTGACATCATCTAGAAGGCTGGTTGGATTCTTCAGCAACCAAGCCCCCATCCAACCTCTCTCACAGCTGGTATGGAAAGAAACCGTGCTGGTTGCCTCCCCAAGAGCAGAAATCCACCTCAGAGAGGGAAGGAAAGCATATGCAACGAAGCTCAGACTGTTTACCTATGCCAGTTCCCTGGTGTTTTAGCTAAATACCTGAAATAAAATGCATGCAGTGAGCACAGTGATGGTGGTGATCACTGCTGCCACCACTGTACCTCATTCCACCATGGATGCACATCAGCCTTGGAGTTTGGAGGCTCACATGTACCTGAAGCAGGGGCAATAAAATTATGCTCTCAATAGGTTTAGCAGGAATTTATTTTCAATACTGTTTTTCATTGCTGTAATAGTTGATGGTAGCATTCATTCTGATTAATAGGAGATCCATATGGACCAGTGTGTGAATCTGACTGATGTAGCTGTGGAAGCCGTCCTCACTTGCTGTCCAATGATATACATCCTTCTGTTCCATGGATGCCCACTTGTAACAGGTAATTTGAAGCACTGCCTGGGGCAAACAGATCTAGCCATTTGGACACCCTAAAATGGAAGTCAGAAGAGAGATATCAAGAAATAAATATCAAGATATCTGAACTCTACCTAAGATTGTGATTCTGGTTTGTGGGTAAATTGTAGTTTGAATGAGCCACAGTTTACCATGTTTGGACACAACAGCAAACAAAGGGGAGGGGATTCACAACAGGTGAATAAATAGTAGTTGTACCATCCTCTTCCCCCCAAAAAATTTCAAAGTGGTTTAAAATAGATTGAAATCAGAGCAATAACAAAACAATTTTAAAATAATCCAAACGAAACACAGAAAACGGCAAAAGAACAAGAGCAGAAAACAGTGGTGGTGTTGCCAGAAGAAAAGTATGTTGTGATGTTGCCAAAAGCATGTTGAAACAAAAATGACTGGAAGTGCAAACCTGTCCACTCAAAATTAGGCTTTGCTGAGTTCAGTGGGACTTCCTCCCAAGAAAGTGCTTATGTTTGTTGCCTTAAAGATTTATTTGCAGAATATGAAAAGAAAACATGAATTGCAGAAGCCAACAAAACATTCATTGAAAAAGCAGCATCTACTTAATTTTCTGTTTGGTTGCTTAGTACAGTGGCCTTGTAGAAAGATAAAGGAATCCCATTCCTCCCTCAGAAGCTATTTGTTTATATTGCCTCCCAAATATTTTCTTATTCTAAAGAAAACTGATTTTTTCATTGTCTTGCAGATCGGTCCCGAGAAGCTCTAGAACAGCTGGTTGGATCAAACAAATTTAAGCAGATCTCATGGACTGTTTATTGATTGTTTAAAGTTGCAGACGATATTTCTTTGTGAGGAATGAAGCATTTCTAGAAATATTTGTCCTCCAGTGATGTAGAGTGTAGTGGTTCTCATGGGCCCAGGTGCTATTTATGTTCTTTTTTGCATTGGTGCTATGCCTGGTGATATTCTCAATAAGAATATTGTTTCTGTGTTCATAGAAGAACAATATTTGACGGTTCTAATCACTATTCCAGAATCTTTATGTTCAAAAGTCCACTTTGTACTAGCAAATGGACAAGAGTAAATAAGGACATGAAGGATGTAGAATGAACAAACAAGATATGGGAACAACCACTGCATAATGCTGCCAAGCTGCTTGGCAGCCAGTTTGATGGGAACCAGTTATGTTTCAAAGTAGCATTATCACTGGAGCGATGTTCTCTTCAAGTTGCTCTTCACATTGAAATAAAAGCTCCCACCTCGCAAATGTGTTTTCTTTCATTCTTTTAGTCACCAAAACAAAATTCACAAATTTTCTTACTTTATTTCTAGTGAAAATAATCTTGAGCTGACAGCACCTGGCTAGGATGCCAACATCTGGTCCTCTGAAGAATATAGCGACTCCTAGTGTTGCCTGCTTTACCAGCAGGGAGCTGAGGACCCCCGACTTAACAAGTACGAATAAAAATCTGGAGACAAGACACAGTATAGGCAAGCTTTATTCAGGTGCACACTGAACAAAGCAAAGGTACAGAGTATTGCAAATCGTCCCTTCTCAAGCAAGGGTTTCAATATGACTTTATATACCTTTGGCTAAGACAATGCTACTTCCTACCTCTAACCAGGGCCTCTAGCTGTAATTTTCCATCACACAGTTTCTTCCTGACTGGATACAGTCTATCTAGCTGGGGCAAACCGGTCTGGACCAGTTCTGCAATTGCCATACTTCCTGTGCTGGTTAAGGGTTCACTTACAGTTCAGCATTCCTCTGGAACTCTTATTAGACCTTCAAGAAGCCTTAGTTAGGCCAACATTAGGATACTGACCTAGTTTGATTGGTCCTAGTAAAACGATTGCCTGACTCTGAGCTTTAGGATTTTGCTGATGGACATGGTTATCCTGCTTTCTGTGTTACTAGGAGGTATGTTCCTAGCAAGATTTGATAGGTATTTTTGTTTTCTTACTAAATACTGTATATACACATTTGAACATGTCTTTTCACGCAGCACGTGTCTTAACAGGAAGGGGTTTTCCAATAAAAGCTTCAAAGGAGATTTGAGTATGTTGTCTATTTGCAGAGTGGTACTGCCTAACATGTTCAGAAAAAGTGCACAGTTAAAGTTAAGGAGAGTTACTGTCAATTAATAGAGTCTTGGTCTGGCTATGGTCAGAATGCTGAACTGATGTCATGACTCAGAAAAATGAACAGGAATCAGACATCTTGGGCCTTTTGATAACCATACAGTGTTCCTGCCAAGCATAATAGAAGGGGAAACTGTTCTGTTTGGGAGAATATAGAGAAGATGCAAGCAGAGGGAACTTCTTGAAATATCAGTGGAGATATTTGCTTTCCCTCTCTAGACAACAGGTTAATAAAAACCTGATAAAAATACATATGCGTTCAGCCTTGTTGAAACCATACAGCTTTACTTCATTCATCTGCATGCACTGTCTTTGGTTAATGTAATTTGTATTCTTGCTGCCATCAATGAGGGATATTCCTGAAATTTGGAAATAGTTTAGTAATCGGTGAAGCGTTCACTTGTTGTAGGTATCTACGTAAGGTCATTTTTTCAGCTTTTGTTTATGACTTAGAGCATCACTGTAAGCAAAGCATAAAACCAAGGGTAACTCATACCAGAATTGGTCTTTGTTACGTAAGTTCCAGTTTGCCAAATTGACAGGAGTCAATTTCATATAGTCAAATTGATATAGTCTTGGTTTGCACAATCATGGTGGCTTGTTTAAGCCATGGTACCTGCCAGGGGCAGTTTGTCTAATTACTTGCTAAGGTACAGCTTTGTTGTGTTATGAAAATCCTAAAAAAATCATTGGAAGTATTGTAGCCTAGTGATCCTTTGCATGGGAGAGAGTTAATGCCAAGTGCCTGAATATAATAAGGGGTGGGGTGGGGAACCTAGAGAAGGCAACAATCCTCTCTATCTCACAAGACGATGACCAACTGTGGGAATGGAAATGTACTGCTTCTTGCTTTGCTACACACAAGAACCTTGTACTTTGTCATATATAAGGTGTTTGATGATTGAGAGACAGACATCCCTGTACTAGCTTGTCCAGGGGAGATCTCTCCCTCACTGTTAGATATTTACAAAATAAAGGACTGATGGCTTGCATCTTATCCACTGGGCTGAGAATTTTATTGGTAAATTCATTTTCTTTGATATTGGCATGGTGGCAGCTTACCAGATACTATAAAAAGTACTGTTGCACTACCGTTTAATATGAGAATTTGTTACAATGTGATAAATTGTGAATTATGGACCAGGTAGGTTCTGTATAGATGATGTCTGAAAAAATAACATATTAAATAAATGTCCAACTGATCTAGGGGTTGGACACTATTATAAAGACTGAACATCTCTGAACAAAATCTGTTCTTTCTGAATCAATTACATAATGTAGAAAAGTCACATTCAGTGATGATAAAGATGAAACTATGGAAACAATTTCTATAAAAAGGCAAGGAAAACATAGCAAAGCCAGATAACTCTACCTAGTACAGGACTAATACACCTCATATACATTTTGAAGAATACAGAGATACAAGAAAAGCTACATTCAAACTTCTTCAGAGCAGACACAACTGCTCAATTCATAGTCTCATCATATCAGCAGATTCTGATCCTTTTTTTATCACAGTCCTTCAGTACTTCCTACAAGACCTATTAATGTTCAAACAATGAAAGCTGCTTGCTTCATCAGTGACAAAGAATGTTAAAAGAGAGTGACATGGGGCAGGGTACAAATGAAACCATTTAAGAGATTTTTGATCATCTGTGTATTTATGCAGAATTAAGACTCAGTATTTATTTATGAAAGGGACTGCAGGTGGCGCAGTGGTTTAAACTGCTGTGCTGCTGGGCTGGTTGATCAAAAGGTCACCGGTTCGAATCTGCACAACGGAGTGAGTTCCGGTTGCTCCGTCCCAGCTCCTGCCAACCTTGCAGTTTGAAAGCATGCAAATGCAAGTAGATAAAAAGGTACCACTTTGGTGGGCAGGTAACAGCATTCCATGCACTTCGGTGTTTAATCATGCCAGCCACATGACCACGGAGACTGCCTGCGGACAAACGCTGGCTCCCTCGGCTAGGAAACAGAGATGAGCACTGCCCCCTAGAGTCAGACATGACTGGACAAAAGGGGAAACCTTTACCTTTTTTACCTTTATTTTTTTATGTATTTTATTTATATATCACCCCATAGCCCAGTGGGATCTCTGGGCATCTTATAAGAACAACAATAAAAAATAAAACAATAGAACCAACAGTACAAGAATAAAATCCACTAAAAAATATAAAATCTGATATTCAAGGCAAAAGGTCACACTGAGCACACAGCAATAAGTAAAGTAATGTTAAAAACCAGGTTAGCTACTAAAAACACCTGTTAAATCTTTACCTCATGCTGGAAGACAAGCAGGGACAGCACCAGGCACATCTCCTTGGGGGGGGGGGTCTTCCATAAGTAGGGTGCAATCACAAAAAAGGCCCTTCTGCTAGCCATTTCTCCCTTCGCTTCACTGAGCGATGGTTTTTGGAAAAGAACCTCCATTGTGTGTTCAGTGCTATGCGTATTTCCAAATTAAGCAAGCATAGGACTGCGGCGTTATGGGGATATTCATTTTCAACATTAGTGAAAGGAACAAGAAAACTCACCTGATGGACTACAAGGTAAGATACGTTTATTAACATTGTCCCAAGCAAAACAAGAACTAAGAACATGAGAAAAGGCACACTGGATTATACCAAAGGCACTTCTAATACACCAACCTGTTTCCCAGCTGGATGTCTCTGGGAAACCACAAACCTTACATGAAAGGGTTGATCCTTCTCATCTGTTGCTCTCCAATTACTAGCCTTCATGAGGTCAACTGACTTTGATTCTGGAGGTTGTACTTTGCTAACCTGGCCAACAGCTGTCAACAGAAACATCCTTCATTTACATCCTTTATTTACATGATTTACTTTCATGCAAAGTTATTTGTTAAAAGCTTAGCCCCAATTTGGCATGCACATATCTTTTTTCAATGGCCTTAAGGAGGCATTATAACACAAAGTGGTTTTTAAATTGTTCTTAACTGTTTTCCTATTCTGTGCAGCTGCATCTTCTGTAGGTGCAAATCTACAGTGAGGCATGGAAGTGGGTCAGAGTGTATATATTGACCCCAACAAGAATATGAACTGCCAGAAATGGAATTGAAGTGGTTCAAGTAGCACAAAATAATCCAGTGTGTCTGAGTCTGGAAGCCACTCAGAGTCAAGGCCGGTAGTGCCAGACTATGGTACTTGTTGAGCCGTTGTTTTCTTGCTGTGTTATCTGGGGCAAGGCATACTCACTGACTTTGTGCAACTGTTTCTGAATCTGGTGAGTCACTAAATAGGGCCGACCGGGGTCCCCAATCAGCACTTTAGTTCCATGGACTTGGGTGCATTTCTTCAACCACTGATGGAGGCTGTCTGCAAGTTCTTCACTGTAAAACATGTCCCCTAGGACAATAAGATCCCAGGCGTCCATCTCAGTACCAATCAGGTTCTTGGTTACAACAGGGAGGGGATCCATATTGTTCAATTCACAGTTCAGCACCATGGCAGCTGCTGCAACTGACATGAAAAGCAATGGCATTAAAAAAAGATTAGTGTAGGAACTGCTTACTTGGGAATCCCACATGGATTGATCTGTTTTCTAATGTTTCTGACCCTTTGCTGAATAAAACTTTCCTTGCTAAAATAGTTTCAACAAGATATCCTACAACTAGGATAATGGGCTTCTCTACATGAGGCATTTAATTGGGTGCTACATTTTGTCCATTTTCATTGCAACTGAGCTCTTCATGGTCCCTTTTTTGTTTCAACCACCTAAAATAATTTGGTTTCATCAAACATGGCCAACTCACTGCTCACTCCTAATTGCAGCTCATTAATGAACTTTCTCAAAAGCAAAGATTCTAATACCCATTCCAGTCAGACACCATGATTTTCATCCCACCACTGGGAGAAATTACTGTTTATTCTCTGCAGAAACTCTTTGTTCTTTAATCAGTTACTGATCTATATGAGGACTCTTCGCTTTTTTCATGACTGCCAAGTTTGCTCAAGAGTCTTTGATGAAGGACTTAGTCAAAAGCCTTTTAAAAGTCCAAGTCAACAATGTCAGCCAGACCCCCCTGTCCACATGCTTACTGACAAATAAGTGAGGTATGGCTTTACCTTTCTGAAAACCAGGCTGATTTTTTCAGCAGGGACTGTTCTTCTATATACTTCCTAATTTAATACTGAATAATTAGGAAGCAACCAATTTAATTACATGGAACAGACAATAAATTAACAGGCCTACACATTCCCAGAGCTCCCCCTTTTTAAAAAATTGGTGTTACATTAGCCATTTTCCAGTTATCTGATACAGAGGCTGCTCTTAGGGGCATATTATATGTTTGTTTAGAAAAACAGAAATTTTAAGTTCTTTAAAATATGCCTGCTGCTTTTCTCCACTGAGGCACCACTGCACGGGGGAGTATCTTACCAGGATCAATGTCGCTGGCGACAACCTGCAATGCGCCACTCATCACGGCCGCTATGGCTGTTGCACCACAACCACTTCCAACATCTAGAATTTTTTTCATTCTGACAACTTCGGGGTTGTCAAGAAAGTATCTGAGAATATTTGGAAAAAGAAGAACAGTAAATACAATATTCATGACAAAGTTTGTTGTATCAGCCTATTATTAGCCTATTTCTGTGCTCCTTTTCAAGAGAAACTTATCTGTCCTAATGCAGGTTACAAAGCATATAAAACCCAGTTGTTTTGGAGCTTGCAAACCAAACCTGGGGTCCCAGTCTAGCTCTCTGAAAGTACACCGAAAGTGCCAGCCCCTTTCCTCTGATGACCCTTTCCTTTGGTGGTTTTCCAGCTTTTCTGCAGTTTCTGTCTCCTTCTAAAAGGCTGAACTGCTGCTTCTAGAACTTACTGGCATTAAGTTTGCTAAGATTTTAGTGTTTTGACCTACCACTGTTTAGCCATACCCACAACTGAAATGAGTAGCCACCCTCCATCTTAAAAACAGAATTTAGCCCTTGTGCTGAAAGAACTTAAACAACCCTGATATAAGCCTTCTGGTGCTCAGTCTGCTATACCTAGATAATGCTTGGCCTCCAGGCCAGTAGATGGCCCAGTAGGGGTCACCATATGGCCACAAGGCACCTTTCTCATGCCAAAATCGGCAGCGCGGAGTCAGAAGGCGCAAACTTATTTCTGGCGTGAGGTTCCCACTGTGGACGACTTCAGTGTTCTTCTCTATAAATGTTCTCATCTCTGGATCCAGGGGTCTTCCATTGGTCTTCCAGTGACAACACCTCCAGAGCAAACAGCTGCTTTGGTTCTTTTGCTTTAAGCCTTTTCGGAAGATGCCTCCACCCCATAAGTGGGGCAGCCTCTGTCTCCAGCCTGTGAAAATCATGTATTCTCCCACACTTGGCAAACTCCTTTCCAACTTCAAACCGTCAGGAATATTTCCTGGGAGCAGGAAATATCAAGATTGCAGGGAGGGGTGTGTGAAAACAACTCTGCATCAATGGTGGCTTTCAGAATGCATGGGCAATCGTTCCTAAAATCAAAAGAAGAGATTATCCAGTGATCATGAGATCACAAGCTGATTGCACAAATGAGTTCTAAGGAAGACAGTGCTCTTACGAACATACAAGATTACCATTAGTTATTAGTATGTTAAATCTTTTGAATAAAACATTTAACCCTTTCTCTGAATTGTTTTATACATACTTGAATAAAATAGCAATAAGCTAAGATCAATGGTCCAGTAGTCCTGCTTATTTTGGCAGGTGGCAGATTCCATTAGCCGGAGATAAGCAGGTCTGAACCTTATTGGTGCTGGTGTTGTACCACTGAGCTACAGTGGTTCTCTGGTTTATTTATTACATAGGCTTCAGTTTCAGGAAGCCAGACTCCAGCTAGATATCGGGGGGGGGGGGGGTCCTGTTAGAGGAGTATGGCAATGGAACAAATTACCTAGGGAGGCTGTGGGATCTCCCACACTGGAGGCATTCAAGAGGCAGCTGGACAGCCATCTGTCAGATGCTTTAATTTGGGGTCTTGCAATGAGCAGGGAGTTGGACTTGATGGCCTTATAGCCCCTTCCAACTCTACTATTCTAGTTTAATTATCATACTTATGGTTTAGTAATGTCTTATCTGCTATAGACAATAAATGATCAACCAACTCCTTCCCAACTATTAAGCACATACATGTTGCCATCCATATGCCCCTTGCACCATTTTATAACTCTGCAAGTAAATTATTATTATTATTATTATTATTATTAACATTTCTATGCCGCCCCTTGCCGAAGCCTTGGGGCGGCTTAAATCATACCAGCTCTCTCTGATACATTTTGCTTGCATTACAACTTTGAGTTTCTTCCTGTGCCTCCATCTGCTGGCTGACAAGCAGAAATTGGACAGATGCAATTTTTTTCTGGCATGACAACATGGCAGTTAAGAAATTCCGGCTCAAGCCTTTGCCCGATGCACAGTATGGAAAAAGTCACTGCAGCCCTGCGAGAAAAAGGGTTGTAATGCCCCAACCAGTGAAATGATTTGACAGGTTCCCTTCCCCTCTCCGTTGTTCAGGTTCCAGGTCAAAGGCTTAACCAGCTTTGTGTTAACCCAATTATACTTTCTGCTCTCCTAGAACAATTAATTCCTCTTGTCTAGGAAGATTCCTAGAGCTACCACCTTTTCCATCAGTACCTGCTCCTGTGCGTCTAACAATAATTTAAACTAAAGAAATCAAGAAGTAATGATGTTTAACTCCCTAAAGCAACAAGTTTTAGGGAAACTAGCTGATTTTTACAAGTAGCTATGAAAGACAGAGACTTTGTCAGGTTAGTGCAAGAGTGTGTGTGTGTGTGCGCGCGTGTTAGCATGCATTTGTTTCTCTTTGGGTCAGATTAGAGCTTTCGCGCATCAAACCTACAACTGAATAGCACAACACATGCACTCAGTAAACTTAACTGACTGCTGGAAAAACAACTATCTGAAATTTTACATATTACCATGTGGAATTCATCTGATTTTGTGAGTCTTGGAGCACCTTAACGGCTAGCAAATTTTTCGTAGCATGCATCCATAAAGGCACATGCTGCAGAAAATGTGTTTGTCTTTCAGGGTCCAAGCCTTGTGGTTGCTTTGGCTGCAGCGGACTAACCCAAGGACAACTCCGGCAGCGGCAGCGGGAAGAGAATTCAGTTTGTAATTGTCGTGTGTTGTCCTCTGCAATGCAAATAGCTTGATTTCTCCGAGAAAAGTGACACAGAAACGCGTCTCGGCTCTAATGCCACCCGCTGCCTTCCAGGTAGATTGGGCTCTGGGGGAGTTGCCCGGCACATCTGCAGGATACTTCGTCGGGGACCCCTCTTAAAGTCACCTTTATCATTCTTACTTCTTCTGGTAACTCCCCCTGAGGAAAGGTCCTATGTGAGAGCAGAAACGCGCAGCAGTGCCAGCGAAGCTGCGCCCGGGTATGGGCATGCTTGCCAGAACTCCCCTTCCCGCCAGCAAGGGGCTGAGGCATTTGCCCCATTAAGGTTGGCGCCGCTTGAAAACTCTGCGGCTGCCCTGGCGCAGGAAGCGCCGCAGTTTCTTCCGGCTCCCCGCGGCACGGACATCAATCACAAGCTTCCTTTAAACCAAGCATGAGCCACCGTCCTCACTTCCGGCTCTCATTTGACTTGCACTGTATGCAGGGAGGAGCGTGGTGGTGCATTGACCAGCCGCTCCGTCCAATACTCTTATGA
This sequence comes from Varanus komodoensis, assembly GCF_004798865.1. Lineage (NCBI taxonomy): Eukaryota > Metazoa > Chordata > Lepidosauria > Squamata > Varanidae > Varanus > Varanus komodoensis. Next base: position 13,093,358 of record NW_025335701.1, on the reverse strand, counting down.
ATCTCGATGGTACTTGTACTTTTTTTGGGTTGTGTTGCGTCACGGGGTGCCTTTCACGTTCAAATGGGAACCGGAAGTGTATCCTCCTCCTTTAGCGATAGTTAATTAGCATGGTTTAGACTCTAATCAGTCCAAAGCAAAGTTAACCAGGGAGCTTCCTGGCTGAGTAGAGATCAGAATCTGCCTCTCATAATTCCCAGGCCAGGACTTGTAACTAGTGCACCACAAAGGCTCTTTCTGCTTTTGTGATCCAAACAGGTTCTTTCCTGGTTGGGCTCCTTCCTTCCTTCCTTCTTTCTAAATCCTGCCTCTGCTTTGTACCTTTCTCTTCAGCCTGGAATGCATGCAGCAATGCAGCTGCTTGCTGAAGCTCTTCCTGGCATGGAGGCTGCTGGTGAAGGCAAAGTTTGCTCGTTATGTGAACTAGGCTAGCAGCACAGAATATCCGCTTATCGCTTATTGAACCTAACCCACCCTTGCGCACGACACACCTAATTGCTAACTACTTTATCTGAAAGGTACAGGGTATACCCCTACCCTCTCAGAGTCACACAAGCATGAGCATGCGAAACCAAAAACAGGAACCAGGTGGTGATAGAGATGCACAAGAAGCACGAGCACAAGGTCAGGCAGGGAAGATAACATGACTATACCGGATACCAGCGACAATTAGGGGTGGTCAGCAGAAACTGTGCCAAGAGACGTGCCAAAGACATACGTTAGTACTTTTCCAGAGATAAAGAAATGCTATAAAAAGGCTTGTAATACCGTACATCGGGACCGCACTTTACTAAAGTGTTGGTCCCTTCGCAGGTACAATAAAGGAGCTGCTTCTCTCCACTCTGGTCTTGTGGTCTGTTTGCCAAGGACTGACTAGGCGTCCGCTGGGATACAACATTATGGTTTGTTATGTTGTTATGTGCCATTCAAGTCATCTCCAACTACGAATGAAAACCCTCCAAAATGTCCTATTTATGACACCCATGGATAGCTGTTCTAAATTTAAGGCTGTGGCTTCCTTTATGGAATCAATTCATTTCAGGTCTTAATTTTCTTCTTTTGCCTTCAACTTTTCATAACATGATTGCCTTCTCCAGAGAGTTTTGCCATTTCATTGAGGAGCAAATCAATAGCTATGAAATTATATAGGTAAATCATGCAGTCATTGGCAAGAGCTAGACACTGCTGGCTAGGGGAAGCTCTACTTTTAGCAAGCTGCATGTTTTTTCCTGAATTGTTTAGGTGGTATCTCAAAAGAGGCCAGTTGATATAAGATGCAGCTAGAATAATTGACGCATTTCTCCTCATCTCCAAAGTATCGCCCCATCCTCCTATCTCTGAGGAACATTCCCTTCCATCTTTTTCCTACTTTGATATGCAGAAGTCACATCCTTGTAACTACCTCTGTAGGTTATTAGGCAGCATTAACTGTAATGTTATGGGCACAAAGTATGGCAACCTTAGTTTTGTCATTTTTGCTTCTGGGGAAAGTTTTGGGTTGGCGGTTAGGGTTAACAATAATGCTGCATGACACGTAACATTGTTATTTTTCAGCTGCTATGAAACACAGAAGGGCTTTTCATCTTTAGATAAGGGGATTGTAAAAAAAGTAATGTAAGAGTGCCATTGGACTTTTTGACCAAATGGTCAGTGTCCTTGTGTGTGTACAGGCAAAATACACAATGGGGGACAGTTTTCTGTTAAAGGATGGATTCATGAGAATAACCGGCTACCAACAAATTGTTCCAGGTGGCACACCTGAGCAGTCCTCTGTTGGCCTTTTTATACATTGATCATTAAAGGGTTACATGTAATAGTTATCACTCAGTAGGTTGCAGGAGCAAAAAGTTACAGTGGAGTGATCTGGAGTGGGAAGCTGGGGCGCTGTTCAATAGGAGAGGAGGGGGATGGGGTGGGCTGGTGTGAATTGCCCTTTGTTTGGCTGCTGTTATCTGTCAAGTGCCAACTAGCTTTCCCTGGACTGGTGCCTGGTCAGTGTCAGCTGCATTTCAAGGATAGAGCCTTCCGATTCCTAGAAAAGAGGGTTTTTCTCAGGCCTGGTTATGTGTTGATGATTGCATGATTTAACCAATGAAAGTTCTACCTATTGATTTGTACATCAGTTTCCTGGCTTCGGAGCTAAGCCACATCAAGTGTCCTAAGCACAATGGGCAAGCCTCTTGAGTTATGCAGGCTGGATATTTGGAAATAAAGAAATGCCATTTGTATCTGGCCATGCTATGGTGTGATAAATGAGCAGCTGAGCCCATCCTCGGTCATCCTTCAGGCACTGCCTGAAATGGGAATCTTAAAAATCAAAATATCAGAATGGAAAAAAATCATGATTAGCAATATTTTATTGGGTTTGTCCCTATACATTTGGCAGCAGATTTAATATACAGAAAGTGAACCAGTGAAGCATCCGCCAACTTGCTCTCCATGTTGGAAAGCATTTCGCCTAGCACATTTCTTTTGGTAAGGCTGCTGTTAAATGCACAGGAGCATGGGAGGGCGGGTGCTGGCAATCTGAGTGGCAGAGGAATTAAGTGTTGTGAGGTGTAGCAATTCTCACCTCACAGCTGAAGGAGACGCCCTCAGCCTTGCCAGAAGTCAACACACAAGGAAGACGATAGCGATATTCTTCCCAAGCTGCAGGGAAGGAATTGATGCTGGCCTACTTCATTCCATGACCTTTCCATTACCAAGGCAACAAAGCTTGTGTTCTGGAACTTTCCACTGTGCAGAACATTCTTTTAAAAATACAGAAATCCTTGTTTGCTGCATGAAGGTGGGACTTAGGATGGATGCTTTAAAATATAGGTATTATTCTGTTTGATCTGTAACACTCTTTCAGCAAAGCTAAACATCAGTGAAAAGCCACCAAGAATACAAAACAAGAGTAGAACCACAAAATACATCCATGAAAGGGACAAAACAAAACAAGGACACATGTACATACATACATACACCATATAGCCACACAGTAACAATCAGAGATAAGTTGAACTGGTCTTGGAAGTATCACTAATAACATAGATGTATACATATCTGCTCACACATATGCATAAAAAGTTCCTGTTGCGTATCATTAATGTAAGTTGACCAAATGTCAGAAGGAGCGTGGAGACAAGGTTGTCTTCAGCAGCAGGTTCCCCCAGAGGAGGCCCGATGTTGTGAGGACTTCAGTCCACTGCATGGTTGACGGTGCTGACGGGTCTCCTCATTCCCGCAGTAGGAGCCTCTTAGCCACTGGGAGGGCTGCCACAGGCCTCTTGCGGTGCGGAGGATACCTTCCAGGATGTGGGACTGCAGCTCAGTGATACATTGCCATCTTTAAACAAGAATGATGTATTTAGACAAAGTTGATGTGTCTGACAGCTTCTGTTCAGAAGGGGCATCTCCATATGACGTGCACTAATGACACTCCTGCCATCCAATACGCCACCATTTATTAGAGGGTGATCCTTTCCTCTCCCTGAAATGGGCACCGTGGACTCCAATATGCCCCAAAGAGCAGCTTTTGCTGTATAAGGCACAGTTTCAGGTCAGGGGACACGGATGGATTCTTAACTCCTGTCAGATCCATAAGTTCAATATCATAATGCTCATACCATATGGATCTACAGGTTTGTATCCAAAGTTAGTCCTGCTTAGAGCCAATAGGACTATGCTTGGCTATAACCCTAGGCCTTGAGCTTCTTAAATGTTTGAGGTTATGAGGACATCTAGTGGTCACAGGTTGGACATACAAGGCAGACTGAAATTTATACTCCCTCTATCAAGAACATTTCTAACAGGACTGGATCAGGCCTTTTCCGATTAAGTAATGCAAGAGAAAAGATTGTTCTTGTGAGCAGAGAACTGGGGCAGCTAGAAATACCAAGGACCAAGAAATACCAAGGAAAACAATGGGCTGGCAGGCTCTTGTGTATGTACCTGTGTAAAACGCATATACCCGAATTTTAAGCTTACCTCCATGGAAAAGGCATAATGAAGCAATCAGCATAACCAAGTACTTTTAAAGGGCAAAGGTAACAAATTAAAGCTCTGGGATGGAGACATGAAGTAAAACAATATCCCCAACGTGGTGCCCTCTCCCATCTCACTGAATCGGCATGGCCAGTGGGCACCAAGTTAAGTAAGGTTGAAAACCCTCCATCGTTAGCAGTTTCGTCTACTTCTGTACTGTAAGCATGACCTCCTGAAGCGATGGGACCAGGCAGAAGACTGTTTAACAGCTAGCAGGTGGATTTAGGTGTAAGTAGCAGGACTGACTTGGGAGGGTTGTGTTCTCACTGCACTTTTCCCCTCTGTGGGCCTTGGAGACAATGATGGACAACTATCTGGATCTTCCCTAGTTTAGCACTCTCTGGCTATGTTGGACTACAGCTCCAACAGCACCGACTGGGGATTCTGGAAGTTGTGGCATGACACAGGTGGAAGTCACCAAATTGGTCTCAAGGTTAGGTGCTGCTGGTTGGTGTGTGTGACCCATCAAAATGCAGGGGACCGTACCCTAATGAAGTACTTGCAGGTACAGGATTAGTGATACAAGCCATACGGACATGCCCCATTCATGACCCTGAATGCAGATGTGAGCAGGGACATGTTTTCTCTGAAAATGTTCTACTTCTGAATCGGAGATCACATTGGAAAGCATGCGCACTTTTAAAATAATTTAAAATTTCAATTTTGCAAAGTTGCACCTTTTTGCACATTAGTCTATGGCAGGAGTCCTCAAACTTTTTAAACAGGGGGCCATTTCACTGTCCCTCAGACAGTTGTGGCGCTGGACTATAGTTTTAAAAAAATATGAACAAATTGCTATGCACACTGCACATTAAAAATTAAGTAAAATTAAAATTAAGTAAAAATTAAGTAAAATTAAAATTAAGTAAAAATTAAGTAAAATTAAAATTAAGTAAAAATTAAGTAAAAATTTAAAAAAAAAATTAAAAATGTTTGCTCCGCTTGCTCACAATGTCCATGACTGTGCTGGGTGTGGGGGAAGATGGGCGTGATCATGCTCGGGGTGGGGGGGAGACAGATGTGATCACACTCGTGCAGGGAAGGCGGGTACAATCACAGCCATCTCCCCGCCGAGCCCAATCGTAGCCATCTACCCCCCTGAGCACAACCGCAATCGTGCCCGTCTCCCTCCACGAGTGCGACCACAGCCATCTCCCCACGCCCCCACTGCAGCATGATCGTGAAGGGAAAACAGGCGCAGTTGCGGGCATGCTCGTGCAGGGAAGGCGGGCACGATCGCGGCCATCTCTCCCCCAGCACGATCGCGGCCATCTCCCCACTGAGTATGCCTGCTCTGGCTCAGAGCTTTGGGACTACCTCAGAGATTGTTTTCTCTGAGTGAGTCCAAAAGGTCTGAGGTGGGCCGCATAGATTAGCATGGTGGACCATATCCGGCCCATGGGCTGTAGTTTAAGGATCCATGCTCTATGGGGTGGGAAACAAAACCTACAAAATAGAGCCCTATTGAATGTGGGGGAAAAGGCAACTTTGTGCTTCAAAGTGAGGTTTGGAAAATCTTGGCAATCCTTAAAAGTGTTCATTCGCTCATCTCCACGCAGGACTGGCGCCCACCTACTCAGTGTTAGAGCCTCTTTACCAATGGCGAAAAGAATGTCCAGGGCCAGCAGGGACGACAGAACCGCCTTGAACCCAGCATTTTCAATGGTGAGGTCGCCCAGCCCCCCCGTAGCTACTTTCGACAGCAAGCTACTGGGTAGTGGTCCCCACCACCAGCTACAAGTTTTTAGAACATACACAGAGTGTTTTATAGATTCTGAGTGGGCCCAGCAGTTGGGCAGCTGATGATGGAATAAGGTAAACACAATCAGAAGAAGGTGAGAGGTCTGCAGAGGTGGCTCCTGCACTCAAATGGCATTTGAGTGCAGGAGAGTAACATAATGATCACTGAGGTACAGGAATTACTCTGGGTCTTGGCATTCAAATGAGGGTGACTACAATTCTGACCAGTTCTTACTGATCAATAGCCCTGGCAGCTTCTTGGGGAAGCCATCAAGTCCCACTTCTTAAAATAACAGCAAATGCCAAACAGTAACCTGGCTTGGAAATTGGTTGCATTCTGAGAAAGAGGGTGCAGATTTGATTTTATGACACAAGGGCACATATAAGCAACCCTTTTCTGCCAGGATTTATGTGAATGTTCCCAACACCAGTCTGACCACTCTTCTAAGCAAGCAAGGAAGGATGCTTTCTACTATAGCTTGCATGATAGATGTATCTTATGCTTTATCATGTTGTATGTTATCCTCTATCACAATTTTGGTGAACTGCCTGGCCAGCTTCCCCAAAGGCACCCAACAACCGTGGCTCCAAAGGCATTCTTCTAACTTCACAACCAAAGCCGGCATGGAAAGAACCACATCCCTGCAAGAGTGACAGGAGTGCATGTCCGATCAGCCCCAGAGAGCGACTGTTCCTATGGCCATTGAGGCAGCATCTCCCAGCCACAGAATGGGCCCCGAATCTTCTTAAACTGCCCAAAACGCTTCAGCTACCAGGTGGTATACAAAAGCAATACATGTAATAGAATTCAGAGCTGAAGTTAGATTCAACTGCCAGTCCAACTGACTCCTGTACACCAGATCGGGAGCAGACACCTTCTTGCCTTTTATCTCAGGCAGCAAAATGTCTAAGGCCAGCCAGTGCTGATACAGTAAAACTTACCCCTTCGTAAACATGCATAGAATTGCCAAACTGTGCGTCTGTCTGCTAAAATAACTTGTTTTATCTTTAAATGTCCTTCAGAATTGGCCACTGGCAGAATGCATGAGATAGGGCTCTTTTGACCCATTGTCTGCTCCCTTATGGCAAATCCTGAAACACTTTAAAAGCTTTGTCAGCTTCTGACCTAGTTTAGACTGGCAGCTTCTGAAAGGTAAAGGCTTTGGAAGAGATAAAGGGACCATTACAGTGATGAAAGCAAGAAGCTGTAGTCAGTGAACATATCAAACAGAAAAATAAGTCATTGCCAGCAGAAACACAATTAATTGGCCTTTAAATAAAATTCTCAAGAGCCAAGCCTTCCACTCCATCTTGTAACTTCCAAGAACTGGCGGAAAGACAAAGCTGTGCATGAGAGAGGGCTTCACTCAGCCACCGCACACAAAAAATAACGGAGATCAAGTTGGTCTGACCAGTTCGGATAGTTGCAGCTTGTGCATGGGAAGCAGACTGCAGAAGGCACACCTGGGGAAGCAGGCAGAAGGCCGCAGCATTAAGCTAGTTTCTCTTGCAACAGCTGCTTCCTTCATGCTGCAGGTACTGCGCACTGCTTCTGAAACTGTGAAGGTTTCAGAAACAACTTATGATGTGGCATAGGGCCAGCTGTACCAAGCGGGGAGGTCGCCCAGTTCAGCAAGCCACTGCTTTACATTTGCAAATCATTTGACCCACACTGGTAAATCTGGGAGAGCAAGTACTCAGAAGCAACAGTCTCCACTGCCATGTCCCCAGAAAGACTCTGCTGCAGCTGTGTTGATTGTTGTTGTTGTTAGTCGTGAAGTCGTGTCCGACCCATCGCGACCCCATGGACAACACTCCTCCAGGCCTTCCTGTCCTCCACCATCTCCCTGAGCCCACCCAAGCCCATACCCACCGCCCCAGTGACTCCATCTAGCCACCTCATCCTCTGCCGTCCCCTTCTCCTTTTGCCATCTATTGTTCCCTGCATTAGGCTCTTCTCCAGGGAGTCCTTCCTTCTCATTAGGTGGCCAAAGTATTAGAGTTTCATCTTCAGTATCTGGCCTTCTAAAGAGCAGTCAGGGTTGATCTCCTCTAGGACTGACCGGTTTGATCGCCTTGCGGTCCAAGGGACTTGCAGGAGTCTCCTCCAGCACCACAATTCAAAGGCCTCAGTTCTTCGGCACTCAGCCTTCCTTATGGTCCAACTTTCACAGCCATACATTGCACCTGGGAAAACCAAAGTCTTGACTATACGCACTTTTGTTGGCAGGGTGATATCTCTGCTTTTTAATATGCTGTCTAGATTTGCCATAGCTTTCCTCCCCAGGAGCAAGTGTCTTTTAATTTCTTGGCTGCAGTCCCTGTCTGCGGTGATCTTGGAGCCCAAGAAAACAAAAGCTGTCACTACCTCTATTTCTTCCCCATCTATTTGCCAGGAAGTGAAAGGACCGGATGCCATGATCTTAGTTTTCTTAATGCTGAGTTTCAAGCCAACTTTTGCACTCTCCTCCTTCACCCGCATCAAGAGGCTGTTTAGTTCCTCTTCACTTTCTGCCATGAGAATGGTATCATCTGCATATCTGAGGTTGTTGATATTTCTCCCAGCAATCTTAATTCCAACTGGTGATTCATCTAGCTCCGCCTTTCTCATGATCTGCTCTGCATATAAGTTAAATAGACAGGGCGACAGTATACAGCCTTGCCGAACTCCTTTCTCAATTTTGAACCAATCAGTGGTTCCGTGTCCAGTTCTCACTGTTGCTTCTTGACCCACTTATAGGTTTCTCAAGAGACAAAGAAGATGGTCTGGTACTCCCATTTCTTTAAGAACTTGCCACAATTTGTTGTAATCCACACAATCAAAGGCTTTAGCATAGTCAATGAAGCAGAAGTAGATGTTTTCTGGAACTCCCTAGCTTTCTCCATGATCCAGCGTATGTTGGCAATTTGATCTCTAGTTCCTCTCCCTCTTCGAAATCCTGCCTGCACTTCTGATAGTTCTTGGTCCACATACTGTTGGAGTCTAGCATGTAGGATTTGAGCATAACTATGCTAGCATGTGAAATGAGTGAGCATAACTTTGAGCATAACTTTGCTAGCATGTGAAATGAGTGCAATGGTGTGGTAGCTTGAACATTCTTTGGCATTGCCCTTCTTTGGGATCAGAATGTAAACTGACCTTTTCCTATCCTGTGGCCACTGTTGAGTTTTCCATATTTGCTGGCATGTTGAGTGAAGCACTTTTACTGCATCGTCTTTTAGGATTTTGAATAGCTCAGCTGTTGATTACAGTCACAGAATAGCGAAGTTGGTCAATAAGGCTGCTGGGGCCAACCTTGTGTGCAGTGCAAGTCTCCCTGGCTGTCCAGCAGCATCCCGAATGCCTTTAATGCAGGAGGGACCAGGATCTCTCTAGGTAACTGATTCCATTCTTATATTGCCCTAACAGAGAGGTCTCTCCCTTGGTATTTCTATTTTATATGTTTTTCCCTAGTTCTTTCATACAGCTCCAGTGCCTTACTGACCTCTTCAAGACTGAGCCATGTGAAATCAATTATACCATCCCACAACAATGTGTATTTGTTGGGAAAATCAGTTTTGCGAAAGCTACTACAAGGCAGAGTGCCAAAGAATTGAAGCCTTTGAATTGTGGTGCTGGAGAAGACTCCTGTGAGTCCCTTGGACTGCAACATCAAACCAGTCAGTCCTAGAAAAGATCAACCCTGACTGCTCTTTAAAAGGTCAGATACTGAAGATGAAACTCAAATACTTTGGCCACCTAATGAGAAGGAAGGATTCCCTGGAGAAGAGCCTAATGCTGGGAACAATAGATGGCAAAAGGAGAAGGGGACGGCAGAGGATGAGGTGGCTAGATGGAGTCACTGAAGCAGTTGGTGTGAGCTTAAGTGGACTCTGGGGGATGGTGGAGGACAGGAAGGCCTGGAGGAATGTTGTCCATGGGGTCACGATGGACGGACGAGGCTTCTCGACTAGCAACAACTATAAGGCAAGGATCGCAGCGAAGCTCAGAGGAATAAGGAAGTGTGGGGGAGGGCGAAGGTAGATGACATCACTGCTCCTATTAATTAAAAAATCATGGTCCTCAGCCCCATGCTCTGCTACATTACTGAGCATCAACAATTTGGAAACAAGTTTATTTTATTTATATACTAAATTATACATATAATGTATGACATTAGCATCCCACCTTTTTTCCTACAGGGGGACCTGAGATAGTTAATATAATCCTCCTTTCCATTTTATCCTCACAACAAACCTAGGAGGTAGGTTAGGCTGGGGCTCAAAGATCAGCTGAAAGTCACTCAGTAAGCTTCAAGGCTTAGTTGGGACTAGAACCAGAGTCCAGAGTCCCACTCTGGCACTACACCACACTGGCTTTCTCAAGAGTTAGGAAGCTTTTGGGAATACATTAACACGGAATGGTTCCAAAGATGCAAAAGAATCCCATGAAGAAATGGATCATGAGGGTTTTCCAGGCATAAGCTATAGCATCAACTTCCCGTACTGGTTCTTTGGAAGAAATATGTCAGTCACGCGCTTGTCTCTAGAAGATAAGTTTGCCTCAAAACACAAAGAAATGACAGCCCATTGTCAAAAAATCACTTTGAAGGACAGGCCATTTTGACCTAAGTGTCTGATCTATAGGCACCATAAATGTGCAGCACAAACCAAATAAAACAAGCTGATAAGCAACTCACAGGGACACACAGAAAGTATCTAAGCACTTACGGGTATAATCCTGTCTGGGGCATGCTGAGTCCTGGAAGCCTTTTCTCTATCTAAACAGGCACAGGATCATACCTTAACTGGCTTTGAATGGGAGGTAGTGAAGTGCTGGTCAGGGAGGGAACAGAGCCAGTAATGTGCAGAAGCAGCAAAAAACGGCCATCCAGCTGATTCTGCAGCATTCAAAGAGAAAATGTTGGTTTAGCTCAAGCACAGAAATGACAGAATCTAAAATTATTGGGACAGCGATTCAAGCAGAGTCAAGCTGGATTTGAAATGCTTGAGATAACGATAAATTGCATTAATGTAGTCACAAAATATTAAACCGTTTCATATAATCAACTAGGTAACTTGGCTGCGTCAATGAAGGTGTATAAACCATGCTTTAGCTGGCTTTGCTGGACACACGCCCCTCCTCCAGTGGGGCCACATGGAGATCAGAAATATCTATTTCCTGTTTCAAATTAACCAGAGCTTATTGTTGCATCCAAACTGGAGGGAACTCTGGTTAGTTTGAGCCATGGTTCATCAAAACAGATTAGGATCAAACCATGGCTGATGACCTTGACTTAGATAAACTAACATTTACATCAAAGATTGGCAAGCAACAGCTTTTATAATGTGGGCCTCAATCTAATTTTGAAAGCCCTCTATATGTGATCTGGGAAGAGTGATCTGCCAATTCCATGGAGAGAAAGAAAGAGAGAAGGGGGTGGTAGAAAGAGACTCTGGCCTTATCCACCGCCATGTTGAACCCCTGAACTAAAGCAGAGCCAGTGTGATGTAGTGGTCAAGAGTGCTGAGCTGGAACTCAGGAGATCTGGGTTCTAATTTCCACTCAATCTTGGAGCTCCTTGGGTGACATTGGGCTAGTCGCAGGCTCACAGTCCAACCTACCTCACAGGGTTGCTGTTGCAAGAATAAGATTGAGAGGTGGAAGAGAATTAAATAAGGCTCCTTGAGTTCCTGAGAAGATAAAAAGGCAGGATAGAAATCAGTCAGTCAACCAAAATAAAATATGCTTCCGTTAGTATTATGTCTAAATAGGATCCTTGCATTTTTTTCCCCAGGTACACCCATCATTTCACATCTAGCAACAGACCTGGGCTGAATTAAAGCAAAAGCCATTTTAGTCTAGCCAGACTAGGACATTCTAGTCTGACTACAAACTGGTCTTCTGGGTCTAGTTCTGCTCCTGAGAACCTTTAACACAAGAGCTGGGAAACCTTTTCATACCAAGGGCAAAATGGCAAAAATCTCAGGAACCACCTTCCAAATGTGATTATCATCATTTTAAGCCTACTGAAAAGCAAGCATGACAAGGTGTCTGCACTTCTAGCAAGAGCTAACAGAACTGAACCCACTCAGCAGCGCATTCACACCAGGTCTTCTGCATGTAAAATGCATCGCTCAGAATTTTTACAGCAGCTTAGTTTTTTGCAGGGTCTTTAAGGGTTAATAAGTGATCAGAGGCGGCAGCAAAATAAGCTTGTGGGTGGGGCCACACAGGTGTTGCACTCAACAATTAGAGTGGAGGTTTCGTCTCTCCTTTTCAAGAGCCTGGGACTGAAACTGGGACTTCTTACATGCAAAGCAGGTGCTTTGGTTTAAAGCGGTGCTCAAATCGGCACCCCCTTCTTTTTTTTGCCCAAGAGCCTTCTAAAGCACAATAAGCACGTGCAGGATCAGGCTGGATGCCTATAATGCATGGGTCCTCAAACTACGGCCTACGAGCCGGATCCAGCCCACCGTGCCCATTCATCCGGCCTGCCATGCCCATTTGGATGCCCACTGCCGCCCACCTTGCCCCGCACGCAGGGAGGTAGCAGTTTGCTCACTCGGAGAAAACAACCTCCAAGCGAGCAAGCCACTGCCTCACAGCACATGCCTGCCCCTGCCTTGCCTCACCTTGCCGCAAGTGCCCACCTGCGCCTCGCCGTGCATCCCGCCCCTGCCTCAGTGCGCACACCTGCACGCGCCGCCCCCGCCCCCTCACCAGCCTAAGCGCACCTCCGGGACCCCCGTTCTGGCCCACGCCCAGTGCTGGCACCTTTCAACGGGCCCCTTGGTGAAAAAGTTCGAGGACCCCTGCGATAATGCAACACAGATAAGCACTGACAGAATCAGGAGGAAGCTGTACAGTGTGGGGAAATAGCTGCAGTGCTAGAATAAAGCATCGAGCCCATAAAGCGCTAGAATAAAGTCCATAAAGCAACACAGGTAAGCAGCTCTAGGATTGGAAAGAATGCATACATGCTGATGCTCAAGGCAGACAAGTGGTCGCAGAGTCAAGCCCATCGGTCATTGAATTTGGCAGAACTGAGCAAGGCTTTTTTGTCCAGGTATTCCTGACTGTACTGAAAGGTCTTGCTTATGCCTGCTTCTATGATGTAGTGGTTAGAGTGTTGCCTTGGAACTCAGGAGCTCCAGGTTCTAGTCCCTACTCAGCTGCAAAGCTTGCTGAGTAACTTTAGGGCAGTCACTGCCTCTCAGCCTAGCCTAGATCACAGGGCCTTTTTGAGGATGATATGGAAAAGCAGGATTATGTAGGCCATCTTGGATTCCTAGGGAAAGGGAAACAAAGACAAAGTATAAAGATAGTAGTAGTGGTGACAATACTGCTTCCCAGCAGCCACCCCTTTGCTTCACTGGGGGATTAGCTCCTCTTTGCCCCATCTTGCTTGCCCCTTCTTTATCTTCTATTCTTGATGTCCTTCAAGTGTTTTCTAGCTGCTCCTTCTGAACCTCTTTACGCCAGCAGAGTCTATCTTCTCCTGAATTCCCAGAAAACTTTAACCTGTGCTTCTGCCCTGCCCCTTCTCTTTATGCCCAATTCCTGTTACTTCTTTAACCAGCCCTAACTGTGGCTGGGTTGCGCTTTCTGGGTGAGAAGATAGATTGGGGCTGTGAGTGCTGAACTCACCCTATTTTGTTCTGTTCATGCACACAAACCAGTCCCAGAGACTGTTCACAAATGTTAGGTCATAAACTGGGGGCTAATACATATCAAATAATCTAATCCAGGGGTAATCGATGGTGGATTCTCAGGTTATTGGCAGTAGATCAGCAAGGATTTCTGATTTGCACCTGTTTCACGATGTTTCCTCTCTCATCCTAAATTATACAGGTAGTCCCAAGGTTATGAATGTCTGGGTTATGAATAGCCTGTACTTGTGAATGAACTTCATCCTACAGTGGCCAGTGGACGCCCATGGGCCCCAGATGCTGAGGACAGCAAGAAAGGGAAGAATAGGAAGGGAGGAAGGAAATGTTAGTTCAAGAAGTGTTAACCTTTCAAATCTTTTAACCATTTTTTCTGACTTTCTATCTAAACTGTTTCAAACACTGTACTGTATACCTACACACATACATACAGATTCCCTCTCTCCAGTACCAGTAGTGTTTCTTAAGTGTTCTATATGCTTCTTATATACATGATCCAACTTACAGCCAAATTCAACTTAAGGATGTTCTCAGGAATGGAACTCGTCTGTAATTCGTGCTGCTAATTAAACCCTGCACCTTCTTGTTCTCAGGTGTTCCAGGCAGGGAGCCTGATTACAAGAGGGCCTGGACAAAGAAAACAAGTTGCTCCAGGCTGGCAAGCCGCCTGAGCCACAGGCATGTCTTTCTTCATGTCCTCATGAACACCTTCTAGCATCTAACGCGGCACACGTAACCTCATGCGGGGACTACCAGGTTGCAGGCTGGCAGCTTGCCCAGAAGATCCGGGGCTCAGGTCCACGGAGCAAACAAAGAAAGGGCGAGCGCTTGCTTACACTAAGGGCAACCCTATTTGTAAAAAGGGCGATCTGGACAAGGGATAGGATGTTAGAATGGAAACCTCGCAAGCGGAAAGAAAAATGCAGAGGGGCGGCGAACGGCGACGCGCACGTGGGCTAAAAGGCAGCTAGCTCACCCTGGGGGCCGAGGCAAAAGACCCTCGGCCCCCGGACTGTTCTTTCGGCAGCTGCCCGCGAACAGCAGGGTGCTGGAGCAGAAGCCCCCCCCCCCGAGGGGCTTGGGGTCCCCGTGCTGGCGACCCACCCCCTCACGCAGCTCCGCGCCACCCGATCCCCCCGCGGCCCCTTCCTCGCCTTGCGCGCCACTCGGTTTAAATGTCCCGCCGAGGAGGCGGGGCGGAAGAGGCCCGCTGCCCTCCTCCTCCCTCCCGCGGCGCTGGTTGGCGGCCGCTCGGCTCGGGAGGAGGCGACGGCGCCGCGCCGCGCCGCGCTCCGGGGCCGTCCGCAGCCTCAGCTGACGGACGGACGCCGCCGCGGCCACCGGCACCGACGCGGTCGCAGCCGTGCGCCCTGCGGCGAGAGGGAGGCCGCCAGCCGGGCCGGGCAGACGTGCGCCATGAGAGAAGCGCGCCCGTGGCGCTAACGGCGCTGCCCTGCGCCAGGAGATTGCCCGAGAGAGCGGAAGGGACGGCGAGAGGAGGAATCCGGCTCGCGGGCGGGATGAGCGGCAGCGCGGCGCCCCCCGGGCCCGCATCGGGCTCAGCCCCGTGCCGGTTCGCACACTACTTCGTGCTATGCGGAATCGACGCCGACAGCGGGCTGGAGCCCGATGAGTTAGCAGGTAAGCCGGGGAAGGACGAGAGGAAGGGGAGAGAAGGGGGAGAAGACAAAGAGCGAGCGAGCAGCCGAGCCCTCTCGGTGCGCTCCCGGCGCGCTCGCTGCGACGCATTCATTCCAGACGCCTCATGTGGCTCCCGGCCGCCTCTCGCCTCCCACTCCGCCTCCCGCCGCCGCCTCCCGCGTCCTTCTTTCGCCCTGCGCCTTCCCAGTCCCCCACCGGCACGGCGCGCCCCTCGCGGCCAGCCCCCTTCCGCCCCCTCGCCGCGTGCATCGCCTCGGAGCCCGCACTTGTATATTCCGAGCTGGCTTTCCCGTGCGCGTCGCGCCGGCTGCGCCCCTCCTGGCGAAGCTCGCGGCGGGCCGACGGCGCGTGTGCGCCCGCGAGCAGCCCCCTCGCGGCCTCGAGCGAGACCCGCGCCCGGAGGGAAGCGCGGCTGGGATGCTGCGCGCCCTCCCTGGAGGAGCTGGCCTGGCCTCCGAGTGGCTGCGCCGTCCACTCACAAGGCCCCGCTGGGCAGCAGCCGTCGCCCTGCGCCTTTATTGTTGTGCTCGCAGCCCCTTTTTCACCCGGCCCCGCGCCCGCCCCGCTCCCCGGGGAAGAGGATCCGCGCTGCCTGTTCGGGGACCCTCCTTCTGATCAGCCAGGAATCGGCCCTCCCAGCTTCTGCCCCTTTCCCTGCGCGATTTCTTTCCAGCCACTCCAGGCGAGGTGTGAGGGCCACGCGAGCCTCTTCGGGGCTCATCAGAAGCCTGCCTCTTGCTTTCCCCCTTTTCCACCCCCTCCCCAAAACCGCGGTGCCTTCCAACTGCAGTGGCCGGGTTTGGTTATGTCACTGACGGGGGTAACCACGTTGCAGTGCGGGCATCGTTATGGCAGCCTGGGCAGGACCACGGGTTCCCCCTCCTCCCACGATGCTGGCGTCGCGCCCGAGGTCTCGAATGTCCGTGGCTCCGTGGCAGCAGCTTGCCCTTGGAACAAGCACCAACTCGGGTCCAAAGAGCAGGAAAGCTACCTTTGCAACTGCTGGGGAGACTGCGGCGCGCCGGCCTCCGATCCCTTCCAGCGTGCCTTTGCCAGCGGGGAGGGGGCGCCTGTAAACCTCTAAGGAGGGATTTGCTAGTCAAGTTAAACTCTCTGTGGCAAACAGAGGAAGGTGCTAATTAATATTTCAGCACGCGTCTGAGTTTGGCAGCCGGTTGACCGGCTATTGCAAAAGTGTATGGGCTGGGGAAGTAACCTTTAATTAAAGTAGCCCTGTGGGCTGCGATTTTTGAAGACTTGTGTTTGCACAGTGCCCAGGAGCGCTAGGTTCCTTGGCCACAGAAGAGCTTTATGTAACATGCTATAAACTGCAAATATTGTAATATCAAACAGCTGCCCTGCAGAGGTTCAGCATCCTACATGACTCACAGATTGCTATTACTGTATTAAGCACCCTATGAAGTGCAGTTATTACAGACTACAGATATGGTAACACTGCATTGCAAACTGCACATTTTGAGTCTTGAGTATATTAGTCATTCTTACACATATCATGCATTTCCTATTTTACATACATATATTACTACGTATTATAACTACAGCTATTGCATTGCAACTGCCGATGTTGTATTGGACTGGAGTTATATCAGCTGGGGTTCAGCACCCTTTATTACTCATGTACTGTGCACTTTATAAAAGTGCATACAAGCATACCAATATAAAATATTGCAGGGAAGAAATGTATGTAAGAGACATAATATAGTGAAAGATCTTAATTTTTTAAAAAAAGATGGTAATTTTGGTATCCGGTGAAATTAGTAAATCTATGTCAGGTTCATTAGTTTGCATTAGCTTCCCACTTCACAAATTCCCTCATCTGTCCAAATGCTCAGCCATGGTAGACCAACTTCATCCGTGTCTCTCTCCCCACTGCCAGGTATCTGAATGCAGTGCCCTTTCTGCTGTAGCAGTTTGCTTGCAAACGGATTAAAATCAAATATATCCATCAGTGCTAATCCTAAAAGCATTTGTGCATGCTTCCCAAAAAGCAAAAAGAATACAAGCCTGCTTGTGTACTTTGTGGGTGATGGTAACAGGATTTATCAAATATAAAAGTGTAGCTATTTAATAATTGGAGGAATTCCAGATATTTTCTTTGCATAACCAGCAGTGGAAGGAAAAGAAAATGTCAGAATATAGAGAGGCAGTTGAAATGCTCACAAAACCACTGAAGAACAGTCTATTTGGGCACATGTCATCTGCAGCTTTGGAAATAGGTTAAACTGTGCCTTTTGTTCAGGACTGGGGGCGGAGTGGATTGCTCCTCAGATCCTGTGGAGCAGGAGGAAAAGCAGTCCAAATTTGTTTGGTATATTCTGTGCAAAATAAAAGTAGTTAATCCTTATGCTTATAATTGCACATAATAAATGCTAGGGACAGTTAATTACTGATAAGTAATCGTAAAGCTTTGGCATTAAGATTGGGCCAGTTCTGAAGGTTGGTCACGTAACCTTTTGAAAAAAGCAATATTGGTCAAAAGGCTGACTTTATTGTTAATGATTATGTATTGATTAGGAATTTGATGTGAAAGAAAATAGACTAGAGGACTCTCCCACAATTTTTTGTGCAGGAAGGCAAGTATGTGTCTCTTTCATGATGGTGAGCTGTTTCATTCTTAATAATACTGAAAGAATCTCTTCCTAAAAGCAGTCCTGGTTTTGTTGAAACAAAACAACTTTGTCAAAACACATGCTTTTTAGTAAAACTGATTACTGAAAACTTGGTGGCTTTTATAGATTCTGAATTCTGTGCTTGCTTTGAGGGTAGGGTGTTTCTCAAGAGGAAGCTTACTTCAGAGTAGCCTTGTCTCAAAACCCGTATGTACCACTTACAGATGCCTCATTTCTGCATGGAATTCAACTGCTGAGCCCCGCTCTGGTGCATGGAGTCAAGCATCTCTTCTCAAGCATTGATAGTGTTAGATTCAGGCTACATATTGGTAATTAACAACAGCAACAAAAACGAGGGAATTCCACTCTTGCCTACCCTTTTTTATTGAACAGTTGACCTGAAGACTTCTGGAGAACTTGAAAGCTTGCTTGCTATCTTGTGTGTGTGATATTTTGTCTTAATAAAACAAGTGCTCTACTCTAGATTTTGTGGGCCAACCTTTGCATGGCTATCTTTAATTCTTAATTAAAAGTACTGTTATTACAAATTCTGTAATGAAAGGACCTGATTTTATGTGACAATAGTACATGTTGGATCCAGCTTCGGTCATACCTAGGGTAGATCCATTAAAAACAATGGGACTCAAATTAGGCATAACCTTAGGGTCGGCATCAAGGATAGGCATTGTTGGGAACCTGCCGAGGGCCCACAACTGGACAAGATGTCCACTGACACGAATTGCTTGGAGATGCCCCTTCTCTCCCTCTTTGCACCGCTCGCTCTGGCCTAGATAAAAGTGGTGGTGAGAAGAGAAGCAGTAGGGGCCATGGCTTACTTGCCCCTTACCCTTCACCAGTCAAGCAAGCAAGTGGCAGAGAGGAGGAAGAGGAAGAGGAAAGGAAATAGCAGCTGGTGACAGTAGTGGTGAAAAGGTAACTCAGTGGCAGATGGTGCCCATTGAGGGTGTCATGCCCAAGGGCACATTCAAATTTGGAGCTGGCATGGCGCACGTGTCCCACTTCGCTTAGTGTTGTACTGTAAGCATGACTGCATCCTGTCCTAAAGCTATTCTGTTCACTGCCCCACCCCCCAGCCTTAATGTGTATACTGCGTTTGATCTTAGGGTTCAGTATGGCTTCTATTTACATGCAAGTCCCCCCCCCCCAAAAAAAAGAGTCCTCTTGGTTCCTCTGAAATGGAAAGTATACCAAGTTTGATTTGCATAGTATGGCCTTTGATATTTTTCACTAATTTCCTGTTCCTCTTTCTGAAAATAGCTGCTTCTGACAGGTTGTGTTGATTAGGAAGTTTTTGCTTGCTATCTTACTACTGTGAATGTGCTGGAAAGCTGCTCTGGGAGCTTTAAAAGCAAATACGAGTTGCCTTTCAGGGTGAATGCAAATATACACCGCAGATACCTTAGCCTGTCTTCTACCTTTTGCATGCTAATTAGCCTTCGGTAGAGTGGTAGTACGCGGAACACTGTTCAATTTGCTACTGTTAGGCTCTGCCAATTTGCCATATCATGTTATGCACTGTATTCTGGCAAATGTGTGCAGAAGATTGTTGGTTACATTCTGAAATGTTATAAGAACAAGTAACTGCTCAAGTTACGGCAAAGGCTGTGGTGCAGGAGACCTTTACGGTCCTTTGGTTTGTTTTTCCCCTTTCCATTAAACTATAGCACGGAGATTCATCAGCCATTTTTCAACATCATGGCTTGTCATCTGTCATTGGTTGGTTGCATGAGGTTTGGGATTCTTTAGGTGACTGGTAGGTTGCTTAAGACTGCAGTCCTGTAAGCGCTCAGAAGGATTTCTGGTCAGAGACTTCAAGCTCAGAGAGCCTGAGAGTTGCTGCTAGTTGGAATAAATGGCTTGGATTGGTATAAGGTAACTTCTGTACATTTTGAATCAATATATTGAAGAGAAACTGGAAAATGTAGACGTCCACTGTTATTTAGTAGTATTATAACTTGGGCTACTAATTTTAATTAATTTAATTGGTAGCTTAATCAGCAGAATGCTTGGCCATGCTAGGATGCTTTGGACTGAGTTGCTGTTTGTTTAGAGCATAGTTTTTGCTTTGTTATTAAGTTCAGGGTTACATGCTTTTAATGTATTGATGGCCTCCATGAGAGCTATTCATAGCTGGTTGGCAGAAAACCAATTTTAGAATGAATGGACAAATAAATAAGTAATAAAGATTTAGTTGATTAATTGGAAGGGTTAATTTAATTGGTGGGGGTTGAGATTCCAGGGCACACTTGTTTGTTTGCAGACTGTTCTGGCTTTGGTATATTACAGTAATAGGGAATGAAGAAGAGAATGACCTCCATTACACTGAATCCTTTGCTTCAAAAAAGGCATATAATTATGTTGGTATTGTATATGTCAATCAGTGTACACAGTATTAAAGAATAAGCTCCTCTCTCTGCCAATTTAGTATCCTCTACAGTTCCCATCATTTTGGACCATTTTTCATACTTACTTGGATGATGGGGGTTGTAATGCAGAACATCTGGAGGGCACAGTTGGGGAAAGACTGTCTTATCCTGATGGAGGATAAGAGAGGAAAGAGGAAAATGGAGGCAGGGAAAATGGAAACAGACTTATTTTCTCCGTTTCAGTGTAAATACTGATATTCCTCCTTTCATGAATCATGCCTCAAGCAACTAACAACTATAAATCAGATAATTAAACACAGACAAGTATATGTTTACAGTTGGGGACTAAGAGATTGTACATCAGTTTTTTATTTGATTGGCTTAAAGAGAACTAGAGATTCAGCATTAATGATAATAATCTTGCAAAATGTCTGGCTGTTTGGTCACGCTTGGAATCGGCACAGATGTGACACCAGTGGAACAGACAGCCTGCTGACTGGCAAAGTGAGTGAGCAACCAGGCAAGTGAGTCAGCACTCCAGCATCATCAGAAATGGTGTGACCTCTGTCCTCCATGACTGACAAAATTCTTGTTATGTTGACATTCTCTTGTGGATAACTCAATTAAGTTTGGAAGAGGGTCAACTTAAGCTACTTTTATCTGAATAAGAAATCCAAGGTTGCCGTCCTGGACTATTAAAAGTAGTGGGCCTTTTCCTTGCCATTGAATTCCTATGAACATATTTAGGCTGGTTCCCCAATTTTAAGCTGGTTCAGATGTAATGGTAAGCTTTGCTATTCAAATGTAACCACCATTTGACCATCCAGCCCCATGTGTCTGTTCCCACTGGCACTTTTCTTCCGCCTTCCCTAGAAAAAATGTCTAATAATCTTTCAACTAGAGTTGCCAAGGATTGAACCTGGGATGTTCTCCATGCAAAATGTGTGTCTCCTGCTTGCCGTGGCTCCTCCACTGAAGTTCTGCTGATACCTACATTAAAACCAGAAGAAGGAATTCCATAAGACTAGAGAGTGCCAGGTTGTGATGTCCAAATGACAAGGAGATATGGTGGAAGTATATTCTGTGTATTATTCCACTTGAACTCATGCTTTCTTTAAACAGTACAACTGGTGAAGTCTATTGTTCAGCAGAGAAATGCATCTTATCCCTGCAGTCTGTTCTGTGCACCAGTCTGGAAAATGGATGTGCTATGATATGGTTACTTGTGATCCAGAGCTTGCTTCCTCTGGTTTCTTAGGCAGGTTTTGGCTTGAAGTACCTTGGAGGGTTAAGAAGGGAAGGAGAACAGGAAAAGAAAATAATGAGAATGAGAGGATCATGTCTGCATCGCTTCTGGGTCACCCCTTTACATGTTGGCTTTATTTATTGATTTCTGCCCTGCATCTGATTCCAGAAGGATCCCAAGACATCTTGCATAAAATAGCACAGTGCAATAAAACCGGAACTGCTCTGATATTTTTCCAGCATTTGGCCTTGTCCTGGGGTAACATATCCTCCCTTCTTGCCCCCTCCCCACTGCAGAACTTTCCATTGAATCATAGTAGAGTAAAGTTGGCAAGGGCCAGAAGGCCATCAGGTCCAACCTCCTGCTCAGTGCAGGACACCAAGTCCTGCAACCAACCCTTAAACCAACCCTTTAATGGCAAGGGCCAAGAGGAAGGATCTGCGGGATCTACTTTGCAGCCTCATATGAGAGAGAAGTGCTCTATGAAGCTGCTTGCAGGGAGTCAGGAGTACAAGGTCTTGCAGTCCTTTTCAGGGTTAGCACCATACACATGTTAGATACTGCAAGGCTTTTTGCTGTTTGTGGTGAAGCGGACTAGCACAGCTCTCCCTCTGGAAGGGAAAATCATAGATAAAGACCGATCTGCAATGTTGGATGTTGTCAATTGTGTCACAAAGGTATCAGTTGGTTACTTGTTCTACTTTCTGCAAATGGAGGTCCTAAGCAGCAGAGTTTCCCCCTGAGAGATTCTGATGTTGCTACACATGAATTCAGCGCATTCAGTCTTTACCAGACCAGGATGAGCAAAACATGGATTGTGATTTGCCTCTAGTTCTCTAGAGACTAACAGTAAATTGGCAAGGGCTTCTAACTTCCCATGGGCAAAAAGACACCTCTGTTCCAGGAGAAGTGGTGGGAGTACTTCCACACCAGGCACAAATTCCTTACCTTATGTGAAGAAATGCCATATATATAAATGTTGGTTTTTGTGATATCTACTTTGTGTGACCTCTGAAAGCCTGTAATATATCTGAGCAGGCCTGGAGCTTTGCTTTATTACTGTTAAAGAGCTGTGTTGTCATTGCTTATTGATGCGCTGGTGCACAGAGAAAGATGTAGTTGCTTCGAATATTTATAGATGGGCCTCGATTAAGTAAATTCAATTTCAATTGGTTGGGGATTCTAAGTGGAAAAATGTGACCAGGAAGTGGCAGGTATCTAGGGAGGGTAAAGATCTGCTGGCTGCGGGTACAGAAGGACTAAGAGAAAGATCTGCCTAGAGATGCTGTACATAGAGTATGCAACATATAAATCTTTAAAACAAATAAAGCTGAGGGGCAAATGTTTAGCCAAATATGAAGTTACTTCTTCTCTGTGCGATGAACGCCACATGCCTGATGAAGAGCCGAAAGTGTTATAACAGGAGGTATAAATGGCCCAAGCAGCCCGAAATACAACAGGAGGAACTTTGGAAGTCAGAGGAAGACTGTACCCAGGTTGTGGTTATGAGAGTAATTGGCTAGGGTGAAAGCTTGGGAAGTTAGGCCTGCAGTAAGAGAAGTCTTTCAAGAGGTGGAGAGGTGTAATAGCAACAGTGTCCCTTGAGTCCTTAAGAAGTGTCAGCAAGCATTGTTTTGAAAACCCTACAGTAAATATTAGTATTCCCTTATGTGCAAAGTATCCCTTTACTAAATTGACTTGTTTCATAGTTCATCTTGTCTCTAGTGGCGGTACCCATCTCATGTCAAAGCATCTTATACCAGGCTGCTAGGAGGTTTTAAAATTAAGCAGCAGAAAAGGGTGAATGTGTGGAACGCCTGAGTTATAAAAGTCAAGAGTTTCTTAGACCCTGAACTATAAATGACTGCTCAGAATAGGAACCCCACAGAATTGCCCCATGAAATCACAGCTTCCCATTACATGGTGGCAGCACTGGCAGAGACCTTCCCCCAAATATTCTGGTGGTCCACATTAAATTAAAAAAAAATACCTGAGGCCATATTTTGAGCTGGGCAAGGGCTTTGCCCAGGTTTCAGGCTGCCAATCATGGTCAAGGGACCGACTCTGCCTGCTTCCCGCCTTCTTATATTCACTGGGTCACTTCCACATAGGTGCTTTGTGTACAGTGGTCCCTCTCCCTGCTTCCCACCTGCAACCCATCAGGCAGCATGCGATCTTTAGGCCCCTTTGGCTGTTCATTACCTTTTGTTTGCATCTTGGACTGCACCAAGAAGAGCAAAGAACAGAGAGCGGCATTCACACTGGGCTGAAAGGCAACCACAGGGCTTCTTGCTCTGGCTGTAGGGACGGTGCCTGAGGGGTGCAGGGCCTGTGGAGCAGCGTTGGGCCAAGCCGCGTTGCCTCCTGAGGCTCAGGACTAGATGGAGCCCCCTTCCCTTTCCTGAATGAAGCAAGAATAGCCTGGCAGCTGAGCGTCAGCAATGAGACGGCACCCTTCAGTGCGCTCTTGTGTATCAGGCTAGCTTAAGTGGTGCATGACAGGCAGTCTGGCACACCCAGTCCTGTCCGCTGCATCCTTTGGCATGTTGCATCTGAAGTGGCTGTCACATGGTGCTTCATTGGAGGGCCAGCCCTGATAAGGAGCCTCTGGGAGCTGGATGGAAAGCCAGGGGTATTCCTGCAGCTTCAGCTCCATATTCTTGCTCAGTGATGCTACTCCCTCTCGCCTCCTTAGTTATCGTTTTAAAAAGAAGGGTCCATAGCTCAGGGGGACTGTGCATGTTTCCCATGCAGAATGTCTTGTGTTCAACCCCAGCATCTCCGGTGTAAAGGATCAGGTAGTCGGTGATGCAAAAGAGCATCCTCTGCCAGTCACAGTAGACAATACTTGACTGGATAACTCGGTAGTGAAGCAACGCCCAATGTTCTTTTCATTTATTTAAGTGCATTTCATTATTTAAGAAAAAGGGCCTACCACTCCCATCATGTCCCAGCCAGCATGACATTTACAGTGTGTTCCATGCTTTTAATGTTTCACCTTTAATGCAAAAGGTTTTCTCATTCCAGGGCACTCCCTCTCTAATAACACACACATAGCCTCTATCTATACAGAATGTGCTTTACTCCTTTGATTGTTTAGCCTCCATTGTCTGTATCTTTCAGGGAACATGGTCTTCTGTCCTTGGACGCAGTCTTCTTGAACACATGCCCTTTCTGCTGCTTTGATATTTCGTGAGCATGTGTATGTTTTGCACTTTTCGGGTCCATTTGGTACAAGTTCTTTTCTATATTATCTCGTAACTATTGTTGTTGTTGCTAGTCGTTAGTTGTGTCTGACCCATGGACAACATTCCTCCTGGCCTTCCTGTCCTCCACCATCCCCAGGAGTCATGCTCATCTGCTCACACCAACTGCTTCAGTGACTCCATCCAGCCACCTCATTCTCTGCCATCCCCTTCTTCTTTTGCCATCTATTGTTCCCAGCATTAGACTCTTCTTCAGGGAGTCCTTTCTTCTCATTAGGTGGCCAAAGTATTTGATTTTCATCTTCAATCTTGTAACTATGCTCTGCCTTATTACCTTTTAGAAGTAATTAAAGGTGGCTTAACAGGTAGTTAATGTTCCTACCTAGAATAGTTTCAAGTCAACAGGTCCTTCAAGAAGGGAAATAAATAGATGCTTGCTATTGTAAAACACAAGATGATGGAAATATATCTGTGATTTCCATCTGGAAATGTATCTATGAATATGCTTGGAATATCAGTGGTGCTAAAGCCATGCATGTAACATCTCATTGGTTGAAAGTTAGGTTGAAAGAAAAACTATCCCTGAAGAGCAGAAAGGGCATATTTTGCACCAAGGGGCCAAAGGGTAATATTTGTTATTGCAAGTGTATTTTGAAGAGTGTAAAAATTCAATGCCTTGCTAGGAAGCCTTGAAAGGGGTTGGAAGGAGGGACAAATAGTGTTCCCTTGCTTTAACAAATCTACAACTTCCACCATTTTCAATTATTTACCTCTTAGACAAAGATTTGGTTTCCATATAATGACAACCCAGAGCACAAATTTGAGTATGGATGGAATATGGGTTATTGAATCATGGGTTGGCATCATGTACAAATTCTTCACTATTCATTGTTAACTGGAGCTAACCCAAGATTAACAGCTCAGTAACAAACAACAGGCTCTTTTTCTGAATTGTTCATGGTTAACAGTCCATAGTTAAACCATAGTACAGGGTTTGCACATAATGACAACCCACAATTAGAAGACAACTCATGATTCAATCAATCCTTTTGTTATGTGTGAACCAAGCCAACGAGCAGTTAATATCTTAGGGTGTAATTCTATGCATGTTTAGACAAAAAAAGTCTGACTAAGGTATGCTGGGAATTGTAGGACTTTTCTATCTCAGTAGGATTATGCTCTGAGAGGCCTATCAAAGTACACAACTGTAAATGAATTCACCTTCATCAGTACCAAGACATGAAAGCAACCCCGTGAGGATGTCAGTGAAGTGCCCCCTTCAGCAGCATGTTAACCGTGAACCATTCACTGGATCCCAGATGGAGTTCAGATTATGCACAGTGCCAAAACTGTATAGGTGTATGCCACAGACTGCAGCCAAAAGCCAATGGGTATGGAATGCTTGAAGGTAAGACTCTTAAGGGGCAAGAAGTTCAACATTGCACAGTTAAGGGAAAAAAATAGACAGGAGAAATAGGTCCTTCAACAGCATCTTGCTTGTTCTAGTTAAGTCCTTCCTCCCCACTCCAGAATTTTCATTTTCCCCACTTAGTGACTTTCCAAGCTCCACAATAGTCAGCCAGCATTCTGCAGCCATGAAGCCTACCTAGCTCTCCTTGTGATGTTTTGGGGGTTTTCAGGGGTTTTTCCTAATTTGTTATAGTTCTGTGAATTTTGGCCTTCCCTCAGAACTGCTAATATCTCCCACTTGTGTCAAAACAAGCTAGAGTCTTGTGGTACCTGAAAGATGTACCCATATATTTTGACCCAAGCTCTTGTGGGCTGCATCTACTTTGTTAGATGCACACATGTGGTTGTGGGGTGGGATTGCACAGAATTAGGTCAGAGGGAATTGAAATACAGAAAGTAATAACAATTACCTTATTTAGAGTACCATTCACAGAACAGCTGTTCAGTGATAACATAGATTTTATTGTCTTGGTGAGCTGATCAGCATACTTAGTGTGGCTAACCGTACCTGTTCAAAGTGCAGAAATTTAGAGTCGACATTTTGATAAATGGTAATTCAGCTGTTTCAAGTAGCAATTGGCCTTTGAAGTGTTGTTAATCAAGAATGGTAACCTTAAGGCCACACACCTGGTTAACAAATAATGACAACCCAGAGTACCAGTTGAGTATGTCTCATCATTACATTTGTCATTGTATCCAAACACTACACTGTAGTTTAACAATGAGTTGTTAACCACAAACAACCTAGAGTTCACAATCTAGCAAGAGGCCATGGATTCTCTTGTTCATAGTTAATAACCTATCAGTCTGGTTCACACAACACAGTTGGTTCCCTGTGGATTATTCTACCCATGAAGATGTTTTGGAAATGCAACCCTAAGTTGTGTCATGCAAACCCATCCACTGAGGGTTAATTTAGAATTAGAAAACCGTTGTAGAACACATCTCCAAACTGAGGGTTGTGTGAGGGTTTACATGATGTGACAACCCACAATTTGGGATTGCATATTCAAAATGTCACCCACACATGCCCAGCATATGCTGTAGCCCATTGTGAATTAAACAGCACCAGGTGAATGTGCCGTGTCAGGTAAGCTAGGTCATAGCTTGGAATGCCCGGTGACTACAGGTGCTATTCTGCTGTTTTTGCTACTGGTTTGTCCTGTAGTAACTTAATCCTGGGGACCAGTCTTACCTTGTTGATTACCGTATTTTTCGCTCTGTAAGACGCACTTTTCCCCCCTCAAAAGTAAGGGGAAATGTCTGTGCGTCTTATAGAGTGAATGTGTGTGTGCCCGACGCCCAGGACGCTGCCGGCCCGCCTGCACCATGTGGCAGCAGCTGGCCGGCATGCGCTCGGTGCGCGCTGCTCCGCCCCCCCCCCCGGCGCAGGTGAGAGCTGTGCCGCTCAGGGGGAGCAGTGCAGAGGAGGAGGAGCTTTAACCCACCGGCCGCGCGGAGAGACGGACTGCTCACCCCCACCGCCCAGGAAGACCTGCCACCGCCGCTGCGCCACCCGGAAGACCACCGCCGGCACGCTGCCGGCCTGACTGCACCACACCTGGCCAGCACGCGCTCGGCGTGCCCTGCTCCGCCCCCCTCCTCTGGTGCAGGTGACAGCTGTTAATCACAGGTCGGTGTGTGTTTTCAAATGGCAACCCGTCTTTTAATGAAGCCCATGGGAAAGTGATGGGGAATGTGCCTGTGATTATCAGGAAGCTTTCCATGGATCCCTCCTCTAAAAACTAGGTGCGTCTTATGGTCAGGTGCGTCTTACAGAGCAAAAATTACGGTATTTCCTACTTTGAGGTATCTCAGCATGGGTGGCATTCTGGCTTTATAAGTTCAGACTGATTCCTTGAAGTCTGTGAAAAGCCGTAAGGAAGGACTGGCCATTGCAACATACAGAACGAGGGTAAAGCCAAACTAGCCATTATATGCCATTTATAAGTGAATTTTAAAAACCCAGAATTACAGTCACTATGTGTTTCACTAGTACCTAAAAACATACGTTCCTCTCCACTGTAACATATTATTTTTTAAAAATCCACTACTGTGACACTATTATGTCGGTATGCCTCGTAGGGCTATGCCCAGCTACACTAAAAGCGAGTTCACAGGGTTTTGGTAATAGTGTATACAACTGTTATGCATTATGCAGGTGCTGGGTAGTGAACTGGGCATCTTGAAGTAATTGCATGCTACTGGAGAGTGCTTGGTCCAGCACCCGGTTGTTTCTGGGTACTAGACTCCATCATATGGCTGTGGTATGAGCTGTATTTGATGCTGTTGGCTCAGAGGGTATCATTTCTGAGAGACACTCGCTGCTCAAGGCATTGATGAAATAGAATGTCTGACCAAGTGTAAAGCAGTATCTCTTTGCTCAGGTAGCTGTGAATTGTTATCACTAATTCAGGAGGAATGGCAGTGTGTTCCAGTTTCATCAGTTGGATGTAGTGCTTGGAGCTCTTAGCAGAATTGATGCAAATGCTTGTAGAACAGGATGTTATAATAAATGTGCTTAGACACCTGTCATACTTGATATGTAAGTGAAGATGGAGATACTGTACAGCAACCTACTATATTCTTAATTGCAGGATTTATTGGACCTTCGAAATAAACCGTTATGGAAACAGCTAAAACAATTCACAGTGTTGCTGCACTCCAGCATGGATTTTGGTCTTCATTGGGTCCTGTTTAGTTAGTGGGGTGAGTGATATGTACTTCTCGGCTGGCTTAGCTGATAAGAGTTGTGGATGAAAACCTCTAGAGGGCCACAAATGACACACACCTGGTTTATAACCATCTTCATCAGCATGGTGACTTTCAAATATGTTGGACTACAACTATCATCAGTAGTCTCCATGGTCATTCTGGATATCTCAGAATTATCAGGTCAGGGAAGGCTAGCTTCTGGCCAGACATAACTTATTTATCTGGCACATGACCCTGAACTCAAAGCCCTGTGACTGATAATACCATGTACTGAATCATTTCATGAAGTTGTCTTTTATCTCTTCTCCCCCACCTGCATTGCTGGCTTATGTAAAACGAGTGCACATTTCACCATAGGTTTAGAGAAGCTCCTAACCTTGTCTTTTAGGATGCTCTCCTTGTAAAGATACTCTCCAGTGCTGGCTGGAATGGTAGGTTTTGCATTCCAGTTCATTTGGAAGGTGCTAGGCTGGGGAAGCAAGGGGCCAGTAGACATTGTCGGTAATCATGCTAAAATTAGTAACGACTGTGGGCAGAATAAAGTTTGTGGCACTCCTCTCCTAGGAGAAGGAGTTACTGGAAGGAGATCTGGAATGAAGCACTGGCTAGGGAATGAAGGCTTCTGCTTCTCGGAATCCCGTTCTAGAAGTTTTGCCTCCTAGAGGAGAGCAGTCACTGGATTTCTGTTACACACATGAATATTATATGCAGTTCCAACCTCTCCTATACTGTAAATTGTTCAGAGGGTTCCTCACCCCTGGATGGTATTTAAAAACTGTAAATAAATATTTTTCCTTGCTGGTGGCTTTTCTTGGGCCATCTATTAAAACAAATTTAGCTCTCAGTGTGAAACTTTGCAATCTCTATTTTAGACGGTGTTCTGAACAACTTTAAGAGCACAATCCTGTGCTTCTTTAATATAAGCAAATAACATGGCATTCAATGAGGTTTACTCCCAGATATGTGCAAAGGATCAGACATATCTCACATGTGTGTCTTGCAGAGTGGAGAAATTAGAGCAGGTGGGAAGCCAATGGTCTTGATCAGCCATGTATAGAAGAGCTGTGCCTTCTATTGTTTCCAACTGAGGAATATACAGTTTTAGAAAAAGTGTGGAGACATATCTTCATAATCTAGCTTTTCAAACTTTTGACCCTCTGGACGTTTTGTCCTACAGCAATTAGCATACTTCATCATTGGCTGTGCTGGCTGGGGTTAATGGGAGTTGAAGGCTAAATTTTTAGAAGGACTCATCCTGCCCACCTGAGTTATGCTTTAATGGCTAGAAATATGTTCTAGAGTTTTCTTTTGAAGTGCATTGCCTTGATGAACAAGTTGGTAAATATTAAAAAGTAGATTGCTACTCAAGATTCATACTCCTGAATGTAACTCATAGCTCGATCATATGCATGTACCCAGAAGGAAGTTCGAGATCATGAATTCAGTGAACTTGTTCCCCCTAATGCAAGTGCTCACTACATTTGTCTTACTAAGGAAACATTGCCACGTTGGAGTGCCATTCAGTCATGTGACTCATGGATAAAAATGGAAAGAAGGAAAACCCATACTTTTACCAGATCTCAATAGCCAGTTTTTTTCCTTGCATTTGCATTTGGGTTATAAACATGGTAGCTTTGGTTTCAACCAGCATTCCTCAGTCTGGTGCTATCTACGTGTTATGCATTTCCGCTCATTTCTAGCTCCCCATCGTTGTCCTAGCTTGGCCAATGATCAGCAGTGAAGGGAGAAGCATTCCGAAATTCCTGGAGGGTTCCAGGTTGAGGAAGGCTGGGTTAAACCAACTTGTGTGATCCCAGATGAGATATGGGGGTAATTATTCTCTGTTCAGAAGAGTTGAGTGTGTACTGAGTGAACAGAAAATACACTGAAACCTACTGGAGACGCATTTTGCATCTCATTACTGAAAAGTTGTTTACTGGGGCCTGGTGACATTGCTAACTCTTCAAGATCAGGTTCTCCTTGACACTTTAAGCAGGCGATTGGGGAAAAGTGGAGCATGTTTCATCGAGATTTTTCATAGTTCAGCTGTTCTGTTGGCAGTGGTGTTTGCTCTGCATACCAAATATGGAGCTATTACTTCAAAACGGATGTCTTCCTTTACTGTGCATCTTAAAGGCACCACTTCTGTCACTTTTCAAACTAATTCCTTGATTAATAACGCCAGAAATCTGCTAAACAATGACATATCTAGAGAGTGAATTTGAAAGGTATTCTCTTGCTAATATGCCTGTTAAGTAAAATAAGCATAAAACGTAACATAAAGTGTAAATGCCCCTGCTTTGAAGGGGTTTGAAGTTGATTTGTTTCTGAGGCAGGACTCTTGATCTTAGGAATTTTTGAGAGGAAATAGTCTCTCTGGCTATGGAACTTTTTCGTGTTTGTGTTGAACAGAAATATTGCTGGAAGGAAAGGGGAAATGACATTTACAGAGAGAATTCTTTGGAATGTAGAAACCCTGCTTCAATTATGAATGGGTCTCTAGATTTCTTATGACTGTTAGCCAGTGGATGGTGTGGTTTGGGGTAGGGAGAAGCCCATTCTCTCAGGTTTTCCGCGAATTGTCTGTTCCGAGCCTTGGAGAGGAATAAGAATCGCTCTTTCTTGCTTCCCCTTGCCCTTTGCACTGGACTGTCATAAAACAAGATACAAGGGGACGGAGGGAAATGAGCTAGATGTCTGGGCTCTAAGCAAGGTGTTAGAGTGTTGGCCTTGGGCTTGGAAAACTGGGTGCTATTCCACACTCGCCATGAAGCTCACTGGATGACATTGGGTTTGTCCTTGACTCTGAGCCTAACCCATCTCATAGGACTGTTGTACAGAAAAAAATCAGGGTTATTTGTTTTTAGCGGGTCAAATTATAAACCATAAGTGGGTCTCATCTTGACCTGAGGTGGGCCAAACAAATGCTATTACCATTTCTGTTCAAGGCAGAGGGAGGCAGTGGGAGGAGAACAGCCGTACACAATCAGCGATGAAAAGTGGGTTTTGAAAAGGTTGAAGACTGGCTGGGGCTGCAAACCGTTTCTGAAGGTTACAACTATAATTGTTACCATGGCTCACTGTAAACTGAAGAGGAGGAGGAAACTGTCATGTCATCTGAAAAGCGTTTTGGCTTTCCTGACAGCAAAGATGGGCTTGCCGTTTTGTTGTTATGTATTTGGCTGCCTCTGTTAAAACAGTGCTAATATTATTCTTGTAAGGTTTAACAGCTTTATGGTGGTGATTTTTGGGAAGAATGCTTAAAGGGACTCCTTAGTGTTGCTATACGTATGTATATATAATGCCTCTTACATTGGTTTTTCAGTATTTATCACTGCATTCATACCAGACTAGCCATCCAAAGGATGAAGTACTGAATCTGGTCACATCTTAAAGCGGCATTTCCTCACTCAGTACTCTTCAGGTTGTTGGGGTGACATTTCTCGGGATTCCTATTTGTTTGCAATGCTGGTTGGATTAATTGGGGTCAACGTCCAAAACAGCATGGAGAACCCATAGCTCAGTGGCAGAGGAAATGCTTTGCTGTTTCAGTCTTCCGGAAGGACAGGAAAAAAGGCTGCATGAAGCCCTAGAGAGCTGCCGTCTGTCTGTCTGTGTTGACCATACTAGTCCCAGTAGAGCCAGGATTTGACTCTGTACAGGCCACTTGCTCATCATTCTGCAGAAGGCATCCTCGCCAGTAGCGCTTCTGCTCATGCAGTGGGATTTGTGTCCCTCTTCCCCATTTAACCCCTCCATATGTGCCCCAAACCTGCTGTGAAGATCTGGGTGTTCCCTCTGCAGCAGATTTTGGGAGTGCCCTGGATTGCAGGCAGTGAGCCTGGGCCCTGTGGCAGTTCCCTCCCACTGGTGGAATGGCACAGTTGGGTATACTCCATAGAGGTCACTAGTTGGGTGGAATCTCTCTTGGGAGAGACCATCCAGAGCAGCAAGGGACAGCAGAGTATGAAGGCATTATGTCCCTTGCTGTATTTGTCTCCAAGGAGTTGTTGTGCAGATGTAGATTAATGGTCACTGAAATTAGCAATTGTGTTTAGCTCTTGTACATAGTCCCCCATGTATTTGTCTAGAAGCAGAATGAGAATTTCTGTGTCCAATTTTAGAAACAATCAAGTAAAATGAGAAGGCTATGAAGACAGCAGCTTAAAAGATGCATTAAAAGGAATGGAAGTTTTTAAGGACCTATGAAGATAAATATTTAACCACGTTAACTAAAATGTTCCAGAATTATTATTTTTAGAAATCATTAATGCAGAATACTTATAGGAACACTTACATGGTCAATTCATTTTGAACACATCTGATATTTTCACAAAGTATTGAGGTAACAGGAGCTCCTGCTTAGCTCACCTCAACTTGATCGAGTGGGTGGTGCTCAAAATACCTTCCTCTTTTTGTATAGATTCTCTTTCTGCTTTTGCTTAATTTCATAGATAAAAGGTATTTTCATTTAGCAATGTCAAAACCATAAATCCTTTCAAAAGCGTATTTTTGCACACACAGACCACCTTTAACAATGACATAGGAGAGCAGAAAGAAAGCTCTGTTCTGGCAATCTGTATCCCCATTTTTCAAGTTTGAAGAAAAATAATAACTTGTTCATTCAGTGAATAGAGGCTTGGCTTAAGAAAGTATGACGTCCCTCCCTCCTCTTTCTAAATGGGTGAAAATCTTGCTTGATCTGTGGCTGGAAGAAACCTTGCAGAACAACTGTTTTGGTGGGCACATTGTGTTTTCAGACTAGCCCTTCACAGCAGGTGCAGTGTTTAGGCAGATGTTGTCCTCAGTAGAACTGTAGAAAGTTTAATGCCCTGATTAATTCCAGTGTGTTACCCTCCAGGAGGAACAAATGCCTTTGCCATATTTTCTACATTTTAGTTTATTTCAGGCCTCCATCAGATCTAATGCAACTGGGAGCTGATAATGGTCTTTGAAGCTAAGAAGAAAAAAGAAATATTTTGGGTTTCCCCCCTGGAGGTTAAGTCTTTTTGGAAATTGTGAAGTCTTTTGTTTTGTTGTCACCACGTTATGAATATTCATGGTCACCCTCAGGTGCCTAAGAGATGTCACTGCAGTATTTGAGCAGGTCTTGGGTATGGCAGTAAGCCATTCCTTTGTTTCAGGTCTTGCAAATGTACTTCATCCTGTCCATGTGACTGGAAGGACACATTCTGATGACTTGATTAGTCTCCTAATCAGTGCAGTTGCATGGTTATAATCCAGGTATGCACAAGCGCCCCCCCCCCCCCCGCCACCTTTATTGCTCACTGCAAGGGCTTCCTAGCCTCTCCACTGTGGCCAAAATCCCTCGCCACAATAATTTTCCTCCTGCCTATTCTCTGCACTCCCCCCCCCATAGATTCCCATGCAGAATCTTCTTTCCCTGCAGCTGCTAGCAATGGGAAAAAAGCACAACCTGGGTATGTGTGCATGCAGCTCACAACCCTTGCACCAGCATCACATGCAGCCCTGGGAGCCAACAATATTGTAAACTGAATGACCAACTTGGATGTTTACTTAGGTGTAGAAAGCACAATGTCCATGCTTCCTAAACATAGATTGTAAACAAAAATTCAAAATAAGTCAAAAATCATTTAAGCATGTTGGTGCTGTAATAGCAAGACAAACGTGGGACCTATTTGCCATTTTGCAAACAGAGTGATGGAGAAAACTAACTCTGCCATGTAATGCTTAGCTGTTGTTTGCAAACAATTTCTAACCATGACTACCCGTTCTGATTTGTTGCCCTTCTGTAATTAAAATGTATGTTTTCAGATTGAAAGCTTAATTATGATAAAGGGAAACAAAACTACGAGGATTGTTATGTGTGCCTTGACCTGTTTGTTTGTACAGCACTGAGTAAAGCCTGCAAGCCACCACTGTCGAGGGAGAGAGTCAAACGTTCCAACAATTTGATCACAGCTTCTCTTGAATTGTGTTGAGTTTCTTGCCCATGATGTCATAAGATGGAAGCTCAGTCTGTTGGTGTCTGCAGCTGCCGTTTCTAAATCGAATGTTGCTGCCATGTGATAAGTGGCGTGGCTGTCAAAACATGTCAAGAGAAGCAGGTAACACAAATAGTCCTTGTACATCAAATATGTATAGTGGAAATGCAAACCTGGGAGCACCCTGACAGGCGGTTGGTCTTCTGCAGTTTAAAGCATGGCAGCATGAAGATTAGGGAAAACATAGTACAGAATTGTTCACTTCTCTTCAAGATGAGCAGGTGGGGAAGGCCTGTGTTTATATAAATTTTTGCATTTTGTTGCTAGCCTTGAACTCATTCAGTTTCCACTCACATCCATTGCTTTCTCCCGTTGTTTCCCCCCTTTGCAGGCACTTTGTTTTCTAGACTATGATTGTCCTTAAAAAAAAATGAGTCCCTGAATATGCTTGGATTCAAGGCAATAAACTAGCCAGGCTACCAGGGCAATGATCACTCCCTCTCTAGTGGCAAATCAGAATGCCTAACACTTACTGATTATTATTTTTACTCCTTTTTGGGATGTAAACTGATGATTCTGTAGCTGAATGTAGAAGTAAATCAAATGCTTCAAAGGGGAAACTTTCCATAACTAACAAACTTAGAAGTCAGGCTTACTTCAGATATGCAAAAGTTTATTAAATCACCATTTATATAATCACAGATAATTATAAAACTGATGATGAAGCGTTGTAGCTTGTAGTAGGAAAGTAGTAGAATCAATTAACAAATTTAACTTGTTTACAGTAAGGGCTAGTACAGTAAAGGTATTTTAAAATACTGGTACCCTAAAAAATTAAAATGAACTGCTAAATATACAATTTGCTGGATCCACTTTGACTACTAGCAGCAGTGTGAAGAATATTCCTCACTTTTTCAATTAAATATAAAGTGGGCTAGCCTTTTCCTACCATTTTAATCTAATCTTTAAGAAATAAAGTGCAACTTCTACAAGTCTTCTGTTTGTTGCAGTTTCCGCATATGTGTGCCTGCAGTCAACATACAGCCTTCAAGAATGACCTCCTAGTCTTTTTCTGAATAAGCATATTAACTCTGCAAAGGGCAGGCAGCCAAAAAGTTCTTTGAGCTCAGACCAGCACCCTGAGCATAGGTCAAATAAATGCAGGTAGTTCTGGCTTAACCCAGAAATTGGACAAGCCGTTTTCTCCTTGCTGTGAAAGCCCGAGTGTCCAACAATTTTAAATGACTGCTATAATTTTCTGTGAACTCAACCACCATCCCTGCAAGGAGTTGTGCCTGGCTTGTTTTCTGAGTAAAGGCCTAAATTTGAATGCTTTTTCCTTACATGGTTTTAAAAACAACTGGCTGGCTTTTCTCTTTTTTCCAAGACCTTGGTAACAACAGGATCTATAATTATAGAGTAGACATTACTCTGATTGTAGAGTAATCTCTGACTTCATTATTATAATAAAACATTACTATTTTTTGTTACTTTTGTTTTCTACCTACCAAGGAACTTGTGTGTTTCCCTGGAGGATGTAGGCAGATCTGGATCCTAGCTAGATTTATACGTTTATAAATAAAAGAAGCAACCATTGCTTGGTGGCTGTTTTTTTTATCATCTCAAGAGCCTTGTGCCAAATCAGAAACTATCCCAGCAAGAAGAGCCCACACCGAACCTTCTGCTCCCTCAAGACGGTCTTCTTGCTTTGTTTACCATGTAGCTTGATGAATTCCAGAGAACTTAAAAGCTTGCATGCTAGTTTGTAGCACTTTGATTATCTTAATAAAGGAATTGCCCTAATAATGGTTTTGGATTTTTATTTTATTGTGCCCAACACAGCTGGTTTTAGTGTTATTTTGCTGTGTTTTAATGGGATCTAGGTA
This sequence comes from Varanus komodoensis, assembly GCF_004798865.1. Lineage (NCBI taxonomy): Eukaryota > Metazoa > Chordata > Lepidosauria > Squamata > Varanidae > Varanus > Varanus komodoensis. The sequence goes on along the minus strand of NW_025335701.1, from coordinate 13,056,771 downwards.
TCGTCTAGAAGGCCTCCGGACTGTATTGCTCTAGGCTGCAAGTCAGAGCTCATTTGATGCACACCCACCCCTCAGATCCTACAAACATAGAGACCCTTCCCCACATATACAGGAGCCGAAGTAAACAGAGTCAAATCATGCATAGGAGAGCGGTGCATGATTGGGTTATTTGCTTTGGTGTAAACACTTGCTTTGGATTTATTTATTTATTTATTTATTTAAAACATTTCTATGCCGCCCCATCGCAACAAAGCCTCGGGGCGGCTCACAACACATAAATACTAAAATTATACAATAAATAATACAATAAATAACACTCCCCCCTCAGTGCATTCTCGGCTTAAAAAAAACCTAGTTAATAAATAATTAACAGTTAAAATAAGTTTTAAATAAAAAGGTCTTCGCCTGGCGCTGAAAAACCAGGCGGACCTCTCTGGGGAGCGCATTCTATAGGTGGGGCGCCACCGCAGAGAAAGCCCTCCTCCGGGTGCACACCCTCCTAATCTCATTCACAGAGGGTTCCCGGAGGAGGGCATCTGCTGCTGACCTCAAGGGGCGGGAGGGCATATATGGGCGCAAGCCTTCCTTTAGAAGGACTGTGAGGCCCTTAGAAGGGGTTTTAAACCTTCTTCCCTTTCTTTTGCATCCTGAAATGCCACTCCCTCTACTAGGGGAGTATTTAAAATATTTAACATACAGTGGAATGCTTAAAAAGGTCTTAGGAGATTGAGATTATATTGGTCTCTCCCAGAACAAATAAATGTGAAAACAAGAGGGAGAGAGAAACAACAGCAATGAAGAAGCCATGCAATTAAACCAAATACAGATTTATGGCACTGTGTTAAAAATTTTAGCAGCCTCTTTGGGGCTGAAACATAATGGGAATTATTGAGGTGTTTCAGTTTTGAAGTCTTGCTTTGCATAATAGTACACTGATGCTGTATAATGTATTGATAGTGTTAGGTAAGTGTTAGGGTCACCTTTGATTTAAATGCAGTTAAATAAGCATCTTGGTTTTTAGAAATGTGGCTCATTGCGTTGCTGTCAGTGTAGGGAAAAGTATTTGGTCTTTATGGAGTTTTAATTTGCAACTCTTTTGCAACACACTGAGAACCAGTGTGTTATACTGGTTAAAAGCACGGGACTGGGACTCAGGCGATCTGGGTTCTAATCCCCGCTTGGCCATGAAGCCAATTGGGTGAACTTGGGCCAGTCACAGACTCTCAGTCCAACCTACCTCACAGGACTGATGTTCTGGGGATAAGATGGTCTCAAGGAAAATGGTGTAAGCCACTCTGAGTTTGTTATAAGAAAGCGGTGGGATAGAAATCTAATTAATAAATAATGAAATAACTCTTTGCAGTGATTGATCACTTGCGATGTTCTTAGCATGGAAGTCTTGATATATGAAATGCAGCCAAACTCCAGGGGTGGAAGTTATTGGGATGGATTCAAGGGGAAGATAGGAAGACTGCTATGTCTCAGGCAAATCTGGACAATGTGTCTTGTAATAGATGTATGTGTCCAATAATAGAAATGATTAAACAGGCACTGGGAGTGATGGTGTCAGAAAGGCAAACGTGATGTATTTCCCGAAGGAAGGAGATGGCGTGCTGCCTTCCGTTACAAGGAATGCAGCCCTTTTTTGAACTCCTAAAATCTCATCTATATATTTTGATGCTTTGGGTCAGGTATGTTGACAAACTGAGGCAGGGGTGGGCAACCCGTGACCTGTATGAACATTCCTTCTGACTTTGGAAGTGGGGATTTTTTTCCTATAGAAAAAAATGACCTCCATCATGCTGTCAAGTGCTACAAAAGCCAGATGTAGCTTGTTTATAAGCTCTGCTGGACCACTTTCATGCTCCATAACCAATATGGAGTGCTGCAAACCTCGATTACAGCTTGCAGTCAAATACATTTAACCCTTATAGTGCTCCATAATGTATGGAGCAATTTGTTGCCAAATTTCTAGAATGACACTATCTCAGAAAAATGATGTTTTAGTCCAGAGGCTTGTAAACTGGATCTGAAGGATCCTTGGAGTTCTTTAAAGGGAAAAATGATCATGTGTCTGAACTTGGTTCCCTCTAGAGGTACTGGACTATAATTTCTATGTCTGGGAATGATAGGAATCGTAGTCCAACCCATTTAGGTAGAGATGGTTTATTTCCATTCCTAGGAAATCTATCCTTTCCCCCCATAATGTGTAGACACAAGGAGAATGCTTGGTTGTGTTCTCTAGGGTAGTGGTGAGCAGAAGTTGGTTTAGGATGTACTGTCTAACAATAGCCACAACTAAAAAGATCCCCAGCCTTTAGGTTACTGAAAAAAAATGTTGGGGTGCAGGGACAGATTGACTGTGGAAGGACTTAGGAGCTCAGTTCTGGTGCTGATCACCAATTCCTGAGCAGAACACGTGCTCAGAGACATCTTGTGGTGTAGCACTCATGATGTTGGACTAGGACTTGGGAGATCTGAGAGCACTTGGCTGTGAGGTCCACTGTGTGACTTTGGGCCAGTCCCTTACTCTCAGCTGCAGCTACCTCACAGGTTGTTGTGAAGATAAAATGGAGAAGAGGAAAACCATGTGAGCTACCTTGCTTTACTTGAAAAAGGAAAAAATGGGGTACTAATAATAATTTAATAAATATGTGTCTGCCTGTCCTCCTGCTTTGTACCTGGGATCTACTTGGTGGACCTCGGCATTCCAGTAAAAAACAAAATAGAACCACAAGCCTAAAGGGTATCTATCCCTGGTGCTTTAGGATACACTGATCCTTTATGCAGGGCAATTGTGAGACCGAACTGTTATGGCCAATACTCCTGGTGAAGCAGTGCAGCAATTTACTACGGAATTTGGGATCACTTTTTTTCCAGCAAGCATTCACATGCTGGGTTTAGATGACTTTAAAGCCCTTGCAAGATTATCTGTTACAACACACAGAGTGGAAAATGTAAGAGCATTCTACATTTTGAAGCTTGCAAGAGTATTTAAGGTTTTCTCAGCCTCCGTCACTACCATCATTTCTCTTGTTGTGCCCGATTCATTTGTTGCGTTCATCACAGTGACAGAGAAACAAAATGGATTTGTTAGGGTCAGTGCTTCACAATGTGAAACTTGACTTTGATGGGCAACTAGACCTAGTCTGCACTCTGCAAACAAAGCATCTGTAGGACTTACAGGCCGCCATCTGCTTCTGAAAATCTCTGTTAGTGAGGAGCAATAATGCAATTTGCATGCAAAACATTTTTCCCCTGCCTGGATGTGATGAGAATTACTCTGAGCCTTTGTATTCCTGAAGAAGTAAATCTTAACGTAAGAGTATGCTAAGAAGGACAATTCTCAAAGAAGACTAAAGGATTTTTTAAATTTTTTGGTCAGTTCTGCTTGTAATTCGGTAATGGTTATATGCCTAATTTAGTCCAGTACTCTTTCTTAAAAAGCGTCCTGCCATAACATACCCTGTCTAATCAATATAAAGCTACTTGGATAATATAATTATGATCATTATGGCAGGCCAAACCTAAGACATCTTTCTAAATAACCTTCACACAGAGACATGTTACATATGAGCAAACAGTCTATGGTTAACAAGCCAGGGGTGGTTTGTGAGCACCTGGGAGCGAGTGAGTGTGCTGTTTCCTAGGCATCTGTGTGCTTCCCCTTTGTGAAACAATCCAGAAACATGTCATTGCTACATTGTGGTCCTGACTATGACTTGTTCACAGTAAAGCGATTCAGAGTTTTACAGTCTGGGCTGTTTAACGCAGAAGTGGTTGAACAGGGGGAAATACAAAGTTTGCTTGCTGCTATGCAGTTGTGACTAATTGTGGGTAACACAACCCATACATAGTCACTTCCGCACTGGGTCAGAGGGTTGAAGAATACACCAGAATGTGTGCCATTGATTTTTTAGATCTGTACTGACACTGCAATCCCAGTTCCCAATTTCCTGAGAATAACAATTTCACTGAATTCAGCAGGACTTGCTTTTGTAAATGCATGTATAGGATTTTTCTCTCCTAGTGTTTCATAATATATTTTAATACATGGGATATGATCATGGAAGATAAAGCTGCTGCTGAATGTAGAAGCAGAATATATTGCTGATTGTATGTGTCTCTGTGTGAAAACTCACCATTTTTAAGCACAGTTTATTGCTCCTATACTGTGGCCTGCTCTTCTGATGGCAAATTATTGATCCACAGTTGTAATGAACTGAAAAGGAAGCTTGTCCATGGCAGCAGTCCGCCTTGTTCAGGTTCATGTCTAGTTACCTTTGCTCCCTTCCCCCTAATCTTCATATAGGTTGTACAATGCCTGGACAGATGCTCCTTTGTTCAACTCCTCCAATTAGAATACTGGGGCCCAGGTTTTCCCAATGAAATGGATGGAAGGTAGATTCAGGGAGAAGGCATACTGCTAAAGTTTGTTTATTTTTGTTTAGGATGGTTGTGGGTTTAGGAAAGCTTCAAAGGGCTATGATTTTTGTTTCATTTTTGCACTGCCCAATAGCCAAGGCTATTATGCAAGTGCAAGGCAATTAAGGGCTATTTGACATAAAGGCTAAATGGAACTTCCTGGTTCAGGGCCACACTGAATGCCATTTGTGGGTCTGACTGTGTCTTGAAGTTTGTATGGTTGTACCATCATTCCCCAACCTGGTGAATATGACTCAGCCTCACAGCCAGCCCTGTGAGAGTTGTAATTCCACGTATCTTGGAGGGTGTCAGATTAGGGAAAATGAGATCAGAATCTTCAAATGACATTTGGCTGTACAGGTGATGTGATTGTTTCAGGATTGCCCCAGAACTTCTGGGAATAAAGAAAAGCTGCTTGATCCCTGGCTTGGTATATATAAAATCCAGCTATTACACAGTAGTCTTCATCCTTTGGTGAAATGCAAAGGTTCCTTGGTAAGTGGAATACAGAAGTAGCACAAAACTAGGCAGTTCTCGCTGTTGTTATTTCTATACTGCCCACAGCCAAAACTCTTTGGGTAGCTTGCCCAATCCAGTTTTTATATTGCCAAACAGGACGGTTAAATGGTGTACTAGGATAGAAAGGTAAGTAGAATACAAAATGGTACCTTTGCCCTATAGTTGGGGGGGGGGTGCCCCCTCAGAGAATAAAATCACAATTTCAGATAGTGTAAAATTCCCTTCTTCCTATGTTGAATCTCTTTGCTGCGAGACTGAACTTGGTATTGTGCAAGTCACATAAGCAAAGGCAGCCTTCTTGGCCACAAGCAAACATTTATGGCAGTGATATCGAGACTGTGCCCCCCCCCCAAAAAAAAGGACAACAATCACAACCATACAAGAATTGGGTGAAGATGCTTTCACTAGACCAAAATACCAAACCCTCCCTATAAATATACTATACTTTTGTAGAAGTAAGCTACAACTATCTCAAACTGGCTTATCTCCAGCCATTGAAAGCTGGTACAAAAACGGTTTCACAACACTTCCTTAGGAAATGTTTAGACTCAGGTTTTAAGGGTGTCAAGGGAAAGGATTTTTCACACCCACATTTATATAAATTGGCAATGCTGGGTTTCTTTGTACAGACACACGCAGAGGCAGACACAAACTCATATGGTACCTTTTGATCAGGAACCCATCCCTGGTGTAATTGCCTTGGCTGGATCACGCAGTTTGAGTCTAAATACTGAAATAGTCCAAAAGATTGTACAGTTATAAAAATAACTCTTGGTGTTCCACATTCTGCTTAAATGAGAGAGGCTGCTTCTTGTCACAGCGCCTCATAATCTATGTCCTAAGCTGGTTCTTTGAAATTTCCTTCCTTGAGTCAAAATCTCTGTTCAAGCTTCAGAAAGAAACGGCGAGGACGATGTGGCCCAGGCTAAATGTCTGAGCAGATTTGCCTAGATACATGCCGTGAAGGGATCAGCCCACATATTAATTCTGCTGCACTTACACAGTCTAATGCTAAGTCTTTGTGAAAGTTGAAACCGTTCTTCAGGGGGCTGAGTGTGGAATACTGTTCCCTCTAGTGTGGCAGTGGGTTGTTGTTGCTTTTTAAATAGAAAGAGTCTTGTTAATTTCAGTTGTTTAATCCTTTAGGGAGCAATCCTATGTATCTTTAGAGAGAAGAACAACCTGCAACTCCCAGCATGCCCCAGCACAGTCAGCTGGGGCATGCTGGGAGTTATAGGAATCTTTTTCTTTCTAAACACGCGTGCAGTTGCATCTTTAGGCATGAGTAGCAATCGTGTCACACATGCTAAAATAGATTGTCACAGTTCTCCTGTACATAAAGAGTGCAGCTTGTTCAGACAGAGGAGGGCAGGAATGGCGATCCCACTCCACTGTCTTCTACCAGCTGATCTTGGGATCTTTGGCTCTAAAGCAAGATGAATGTAAGTAGAGCACATGCTGATAGGAGATAGCTTGGGGATCCCAAGTTCTCACATTCTGGGGTTTATTGCTGCGGATGGGTAGCAGTGCACTCTTTGGACCCTTGGGGTACAGCAGAGGTAGGGAACCCTTTTGGCCTAAGAGACAGATTTTTTTATTCAGAATATCCCTCAGAGGCTGTATGACATCAGCAGGCTGGGCCAGCCTAAAGGAAGCTTCTTTTCTCTCCCTTCATGGAGGAAGAAAGAGCCCCTCCCTTTCTGTTTGCACAGAAAGAAAATAGAGCACCTTTTGTGGGGGTGGGGGGCTTCTTTCAGGCTACCATTCTGTGTGGTAGCTGGATAGGTGCTCCAGCTCATGGTTTCTCTTCTCTAACCTAGGCAAAGTTGCTGACATACCCACTCCTCATAAGTAGGTTCCATTGGACTTGCTTTCAGACCAATGTGCATGGGATTGGGATGCTGTCAATGAATTATTTGCAGCGGGGAGGGAAACTAAAGACCCCGTTTCCTTTTATATTTCTTGGGTATCTTCAGCAAGGCAAATCTGGCTCTAATAAAAGGTCTTAAATCAGTTTCGTGAATGTGAGATTATAAATATGCATGGAAAAAATGTATGGATTGCAGCTCCCCCCTCCCTCCCCACACACACAGTCAATAAGGGGCAGGATGCCTGGCGACAGGGATGATCTACATCACTTAGCTAAATCACAAATGCGGTTACAGAAACACTGCCCAAGGGAGCATCACATGGCGTTAACAGTCCTTGGAGGGAATAAGTTCAGAAAGGAAAGGATGGATGACTTTGTTCATAAATCTAGCCTTTTAAGTGTGTTATTGATCCTTCACTTAACTATTTTTTCCACCAGAACACCCGTATCTATTGGAAGACAAATGTGGCAGAATGGAAATCACTCACAGGAAACAGAAGGTAGCAGGGATATCTTGTTGAGGAAGGTTCTGAGTTTTCTGTATACACCTCTTAAGGCATGTGCCTGGCTTTTATCTCTTCCCTTTGATGCTTCTAATTTTAAGAGGTGAAGTAAACTATTAAGTGTATTTATTTATTTAGAAAATTTGTAGACCATCCATTACTGTCTTCTCTGGATGGCTTGCAACAGTATTTCAATCCTAAATAAAATAATGTAACTGTTTCACAGTGAGCATGCAACTAATCCATTTAAAATAACTTAAATAAATCTAACACAATTAAAACCATTATATGTTAAAATATTGGTCAAATTATTGACCAAAGGTCTTAACCTGGCGCCAAAAAGCATATAATGACGGTGCCAGGTGGACCTCTCTAGGCAGCGCATTTCTCACTATTATTCTAGAGTAGGTATTTGCAGTTGCCTGCTGTATTTTGACCTGGCTTGCAGAATCAAAACAAGCCATGATGAAAAAGTTTAGACAACATCTTACAACAAGTCATGTAAGCTAGAGCATAGAAGCAGAGAAAGTCTGAAGGGACCTCCCAGGCCATCTAGTCTGACCCCCGGCTCCAGCTGGATCCACTCATGACATGCCTACCATGTTGCAACGTGCGTGCTTGCACGTGTGTGTGCATCATTCATGTGTATCCCTATCAGCTTTCTAGTGCAACGTGCCTGAAGCACACCAGATTGGTGAAGGCAGGCAATGGAAATGCAATATTATATTTTGTAAATACAATGAAAAAGCCCTGTCATGTTAATTTTCCATGCTGGGTAAATGTCTGAAAAGCTTTTCCAAGAGCCCAAAGTAGCTGAATTGAAATATTTGATTAAATGGGAACAATACTCTTAGCAGGGTTTAAATGTCATGTTCAGAAAAATTCAGAGTGTTAAGTGGAATTTGTTTATATTGGGATGCATGGAAACCCTTTAAAACATGACAACTCAATAGCATATGTTTTACATGCATTAAAACATAAGACAAGATAGACTGTAAACACATCCGTTTTACATAGCTGAAGAACTGTGAACATAAAGATGTGAACTTCTTAACCATAGTTACCTGAAAGAAGTGAATTGTGTGTATTCATTGCAGCTGCCCAATCTGATTTGTATTGCCTTCATTCTTTATGCTACAAAATCTTTTTGTGCAACAATCCTGAACTAGCCCACCTCATATCCCTCTACTGCTCTCTCTTGTCTATGGTTTAGACCACCTCTAAACACAATCCTCAACGCAGGTTTCCCCAACCTGCTCCCCTCCAGTTTTGGACTTCAACTCCCATCTGCCTGATTAGCATGGCCAATGAGTGGGAATGCTGGGAGCTGCAAGTCCAAAGTATCTGGCGGTCTGTTTTCTACCCACCCTTGGATTAGAGAAACCATGTTTGGTGTTGCTTGCCCTTGTGTATATTTCTTACAGAACAGGTTTCTTTTCCTGTGCCAACCCTGGCAGCTTCAGAACCCTGTTCCCTGCTAAGAAAAACAGGGGTTGCATGAATGATTCTTATTTTCTGCATTCTGGAACTTCTGTCCCTGGCTAGTGAATATTTCTCTGCTGAGCAGATAACACCCCCCCCCCATTGCTCCCCACAACATCCTTTCTTTTCTCCCCGGTAGCCTTGTAACCAGGAACGCAGGGACCTGGGGTCATTGTAGGCTGTAGTTGCATGCACCCATCTTCACCTCATGTACTTACACTGTATTGGGAGAGCTAAAGTGCACCAACTTCAAAATCCTGTCCTTCCAAAACACTACTGAAGTCGTGCATCTCTGTAGGCAGGAGCTTTGCCTCCCTTTATCAACAGGTTTCTGCATTTGTGGTTGGCTTGGCTCCTCCTGTTGAGTCCCAGAGTATCTCGGGGAGGAGAGTGCGGGGAAAGGAACTGTCGGGTACCAGAACTTTCCTTGGTAGTGCAAAGTTCCCTGGATAACCACGGTTATTCTAACCATGGTTTTCAAACAGGAAAACCTGTTCCTGTGCAATGCCAATGTTATGAGTGCAGTCTCTCTCTTTGCAAAAGATGCTTAATAGTGTTACTTATATCACCTTTCCTTTTAAAAATTGTTTTGACACAAATGCATATGTCTATATATTAATGGGAAGCTGTTCTATTTCCACTTACACTGGAAGTGCTTAGTCACAGTGCATTTTCATTCTTCCTAGATTTACAAATTAATGTTGGTGATTAGCTCTTCCTCCATTCCAGCAACAGAAAGGTTCTTCCTGTTGGCAGCTAGGGATGGGAAAGTGATGATTAGCACAAATGTGGTTGGTTTTTGCTGTTGTTTTGGAATTAGCACAAGGATGATATTAAATTTGCAAATATTATATGCTGCTTCTCACATGCTGCATTTCTGCTATTCACATGTAGGCACTGAAAATTCCCTCTAATTTCATTCATAAAGGAATACATTTACTATGGGAAAATCCTGTTTCTGAATTCTTTTTCAGTAATATTATTCCAATTCACTTGAAAAAAGATGTCTGTTTTTGAAGATTATTATTTTTTAAAATATTGTTCATGTAAATGTGTGAGGTTTGTTTCAGAAGGCAGTTTAACATCTCCATTGCAAACATCATCTGTTTGCAGATGGTGGGAACTGTAGTCCACTAAATCTGAGGATGCCAGATTAGGAAGAGTCACACTCACTAAATGCATAGTTCCTTTTCAGCCAAGGAGGGAGCAGTCTTATTCTTCCTAAATTGCATCTGAAGGCCTGTTGGATGGGGAGAGTGCTCTGACTTCAGAGTAGGAATTGGAGATTTGGCTCCCCACTTCCCGTCTCTGCTTGTATGGAAAGAACCATGCCAACTGCCCACCATGGTCAGAAACTTTAACTTGGAGAGGAGGAAAAGCGGGCATTCCCATGGGAAGGGAGGAGACTGGCGGGGCCCAGATAGGAGCTGTTTTCAAGTCCCTTCAGCCATCTTCCCTCCCTACCTGAAGTACTGCAGCTAGCTGGGCAAAAAAGCTGACCTGGTGAAATATGCAGGGTGGGAGGAGAGATGAAGATCACCTCTAGAGCACCTTTTGTTCTGCATGGGATGACCATAAGTCTCCAAGCTTGGCGACTTCTGATCATCATAATAGGATTGCACCCTTAAGGAGGCGGGTAAATGTTAAGTGAATCAGGGCTGAAGCGTTTGCAGTCCTTTGTATGCTTCATGGAGTTCAGAGGGACTTACTCTTGAGTAAGTCTGTGTAGGATTGCAATTCTAGTGGTTCTCTGCTTGGAGAGAAGAAAGAAAAGCATGAGGCCATGGCTTTCATCTAGTATTTTCAATGTAAATTTTCTAGAAAAGATGCATCTTCGGCAAAGGTTTGGTTGCCTATATGACTGCATGGCCCAAATAGTTAACTTAATGGGTGCAACAGATGTGAAAATCATGTATGCAATGACCTACTCACTTATAGCATGTAGTTTGCACGTTTAAATTTTGCTTGTTAGAGCAAGTAATTAAAATATTACAATCGACTAAAAAAGGTGAGCCTGTTAAAAAGTTAGCAGATAAAAGCAACAATTAATACAAATGCTTACAAAAGCTACAGCAAGGGACGCCTTTAAAATGAAGCCTTTCCTCTTCTGTGTGGGAGTAGAAATTGCTTCTGCTAAGATGATGCAAGATGCAGCATATGTGTGCATTATCTAAGAACTGAAGTGTCTTTATTCCTGCACCATCACCTTTGGAAGAATTAAGTGGGTGACAGCCTTACTGGCAATCTAAGCTTGAAGCACTGAAAAACATCTCACTTCTCTTGGCAAAATCTTTCTGGTTCTCTGAAACAATTTAGAGCTGTTTAAGGAGCATAACACTTTTTTCTTGCATTGATGTTGCTGTTAAGTGAATCAGGGCTGTTAATCCGAACCTTGCTGTTAGGATTAATTATAACTGTTTGTTTATATCTGAGCTTCTAGACATCCTAATTCTAGCAAAATGGGGCAGTTTTGTCCTTGACAAACCTAACATTTCTAGGTTTTGACCTTTTAAAACACTGTAATCTAAAAGCATGCTCATGATGCTCAGGGAAGTCGAAAATAACAATTCAGCTTCCTTTGCTGTTTCTATGGCAACTTTAGCAAGTTTCTAAACATGTCAGGACTATACAAAAATTGCATCTGTATTGTGACTTAATATTCATTTATTCTTTTCATCTAAATATTTAAGGTGCCTTTTCTTATGTATCTGAGAATAAAACAGGAGTGCCTATTAAAGAAGCCTCTATCTAGCATTCCATATAGAAATAAGCAGAAACAATGGTGCCGTGATTGGCTTATGCAGCCTTCCTGCAAAGTCATGGGCAGTTACCCAGGGACTGTGTTCTGTACATGCACCCAAGCCGCTTCTCCTCAATCTCAAGCCATTCCTCTTCCGCAACAGCACATGGCACAACGCACCCCATTCCAGAGTTCCTGCAACCTTCTGGAGATGTTTTTGTGGGGTCAAGGGGTGGGAGTTCAAGGTCTGCAGAGAGAGAGGAGGTGAAGAAAGATTGCTTATATGAGTTCTTCCACTTACATGACCAGAGTGCAACCATTGGAAAGAAATGTTGTAGATTTCTTCTGTTCTGTGAAAAAACTGGTTTTCTCCAAGAGCCCTCCTTGAAAGCAGTGAGGGGAGCTGTTACGAGAAGGGCCTTTTCAGCTGTTGTGCCCCGATTATGATCCTTGCTCCCCAGAGAGGTTGCCTAGTGCTGATGCTTTATTTGTTCTGGCGCAAGGCCAAAACATTTTTATTTACACAGTTTTTAAATTGTTAAATGGTATTTTGATTATTTTAGTGTCAAGTACTGGCACTGAGGAGTTTTTAATAGTTTTATTGTTTCAATTAATTGTTTTTAAAAATTGTGTAAAGCATCATGAAATTTTTAATGAGTGACAGCTTTTTTTAATGCTGAAATTTTTAATGACAATCAAACTTTTGATTGATTAATTTATTTATTAACCCCCCTCCCAAAACGCTCTATACTATCCATACTTACTTGGGGAAGCAAGGAAGTTGTCTGCAAACAGCTCTAATGTCTCCCAAATGTGAAAAAGTGCATTGCCTATGCCTTTCTCTTAAAAATAAAAAAAAGCATTAACAGATGCTCAAATTTACTCCTCAGGTAACTGTCTCAGAAGTATGCCGTGGGCATTCTGCAGCTTGCACAGATGATTATTTTTGCTCCCTTTCTTCTTTCCTTAGTCACACTCCTGCCTGATACAAAGTGATGAAATGAGCTCTCCAGCTACGAATTTGTGTTTTGATGAAAATGTATTTGTCGCTGCTATGATCTTGTCTGCGTGGATGATCCCGCAGAAATTGGAATAAGTTCAGCATTTGTTCCAACAGTGAGCATATGTGAACTCTGTAGTGTCGGGAGTGTATCCAAATAGAAATTATGGAAAGTCAATGAACTTGATGTGAGATTACCTATTACAGAGTTTTGCCACAAGGTGATTACATAGTCTTGCTTTTGTACATGGATGTGGAGGTACTTGAGCCCATTTCCCCCATGTATAGCTTGTTTGTGCATGCTGTAACCATATGCATGTGTTCAGGGGCAAAACCCGTGATTTGCACATAAAAGATCCCAAGTTCAATTCCCACATTTCTAGTTTGGGCTGGAAACAATTGTGTCTGAAAACGCAGGAAGCCACTGTGAAGCAAATGCTGATAAATAATATGTGTTATAAATCCAGATTTGGACATTGCCCCAATGCAAAGAGTATAGAAAAATCATCCGTCCTGTTCATATTGCAGCGTTTGCAGTGGATCTTTCACAGCTCTTCTCAGGAACATGAGATTCCTCTGGGAACCCAGCAAGCTGCGTGGTGCTGTCTAGTCACACCTATTCGTTGGCATACTGTCTCTGAACAGGAGGGTTCTGTGAAAATGCGTCTCCCTTTAATGTTTCCAGTCCCCACTTAAAGGCATCTAAAATGATGACCATAATTAATTTTTCAGCTCTGTGATACACTGCTTACAATGGTGTGGTGAAACCTGTAGATACTATTTCCAGTTTGACCTTGCAACGCATTTGTATCCAAATGTTATGGTATGGGTAGTTCTGTTCTCAGTCACTTTACTAGAAGAACTATAGTGCAAAAGGCATCGACAGAAAGAGCTGGAATGATTTCATGTCTGAAAAACTGAAGAGCTAATGCCAGTCGCTAGAGACCTTGCTAAGCTAGATGGACTCATGGCCTGAGCTGGTATGATGCAGCATTCAGTGTTCTTAACAGAATTTGCTACCCCTGCTGCCCAGATTGCATTGCAGATAACACAAGACATAGTTTAGATCCATGGGCATGAAGGATCCAGGCAGAGCATCAGGTCAGTACTTTCCTTCTCCCACATGACTGGAAGGAAGAATGAACCAGAACTCTGTTTCACTGGAACACATTCCTGGTCTGCTTTTGCCTGTGAGCCATCACATGTGGTTTTAAAATGAGTTCTGGTTTGTTAAACAGACCAGCAAAATACCCAGATGCTGTTGCTGGCTTGCTGAGCAATTGACTGGTTTATTTTAAAGCACAGATTTTGCTTTGCATGCCACTGATAAGCCAGGAGCCTGCCCAAATGAAATGGAATCTTTGTTCATTCTTCCTGTGAGAGAAGAGGAGGTGCATGATGAGCCCAAGGCTTCTGCCAGGCACATGGCACCCTGATCTAGCACCATGTGCAAACCTCCCATTAAGTTTCTTTCACTGGTCTGTCAGCCCCAGAGACTCTTTCCTGGGCAGAGGTCACAAGTTCAGGCCCTGCTGGGGCACCCCTGAAGCCGGGTTTTGCTTTGTGCCCCAGCGTGCGCAGCTGCTCCCAAAGCAATTTGTTGAATGAGCTGAGGGATTTGTGGCAGTGATTGGTTTAGCTCGCCCGGCTGTCACAAAAGAGCTTGAGCTGGATCTCTTTCTTTTGAGTGGTGCACACAGAGGAGTGAATTGGAAATGCTGCTCGTCGCCATTGGCTGAACTGTGGGGATGTTAGGTCAAAGGAAGTAATAGAAGCGAGCTGGAGAAGCAGCAATGCTGGAAATAGGAGCAGTTCGGAGGAAGGAGGCCAAAAAGAGAACAGCACTGTGCAGTTTGCATAGTGCAGTCTTCCCCAACCTGGTGCCCTCTATAGGCTAGACTACAGTTCACATCATCCCTGACCATTGACATTGCTGGCTAGGGTTGATGGGGGGCTACTGTAGTGCTTTGAAATCCTCAAAGTACTTCACATGTGTTATGTACCGCAAGAGCATGTCAATGGTAGGGCAAGATGTACTAGTTGATTTTAAGATGATTTGAGTTTCTGACTCCCTGTTATTGAATAATAGCAAGAACTAAAAAGCTTCACTCATGTAAAATAAGTTTTTGCAAAGATTATCAGAGGAAGCCACGAACGGATATGTGTATGCATGCGTGTGTAAGGACATGTGAAGGGACAAGCTCAGCTCTGGCTACTGATTGCAGCATTCCACAAAACAGTTTATTTCAGGGTGCAGAACTAGAGTAAGTTCCGTAAGCGTAAAGCCTGCCTAGCTCAGTTTGTTGTAATCTTTACAATAACTCTCTAAGACCAACATGGGAACCTTTTTCAGCTAAGGCTGATTATGAGCTGAGACTTGCAAAGAATAGCAGGAGCAAGAAAAAGGGCTTCTACCAACATGGAAATAGCAAGAAGAAGGGGAGACAAGTGGTTGAAATCAGTGAGGGTGTTTAAGGATAGGCTGGACATGCACATGATGGGCATGTCTTAAGCTGAGCTGGCTGGAGCCGGAGGTCAGACTAGATGGCCCAGGAGATCTCTTCTGACTCACTCTGTTTCTATGTTTCTGTTAAGCTTTCTCCATGTCTTTCACAAGAAAGATAGGAAAAGAAGAGCTTAGCCTTAATTTTGTGCATCTTGATCTCTGTAATAAAATTCTAAGCACGCATTTACTTGCAAAGCCTCAAACAGCAGTGATACTAAATCCAAGTGTTGGGTGGTTGTTTTTTATCTTCTCAAGTCTGAAAGTTAAATGTTGTCCTTGACAGCTCCTTTCAGGTCACAGCCTTCAAGGACATAATTGCACCCTGTTAAAGGGGCTCACATCCTCTCGCTGAGAGGGTGTCTCCGCATGTTGGGACTTGAGCTCATGAGCAGTTACTCTCCCGGGTCATTTCAGACACTAATGAGAATCTGTGTACCATGTACTTTACACATTCCATTACGGTATATATTTAGCGAGCCGTTTTTAGATGCAGCAGTTCTCCTTGTTGCTGTTCTTACAAGTTTCCTCTTATTTTGCTTCTGAGTCCCTCTTCATTGTCTCTGCTAGGCCAAGGCAAGGATGCAGAACTGCCAACCCATGAACTTAACCCAACCCCACTACTGGCCCACAGAATCTCCTTGGGTTCCTCTAGGAGTGAGTTATCAAGGGTCTCACAGTATGGCTGTGCTGGATGGAAGCCAGGTGTGGGCAGGACGGCCCTCTTTCATCTCCCCCATTCCTGCCCAGTGGGCTGCAGTGGGAGAGAAAGCATTCTTCCCTGCCAGAGGACTGCATGATCGCTTGCAGAGGACTTGTGAAATTAGGCCAGGAGTTTCAGGTTGCTGGCAGGCCATAGGAACTGTTGTCACAAGCTTTTGTTGCCAGAAAAAAAGCTTCACAAACTGAATGAAGACTTGGCCTGGTTTACACATCATGGTAAGTATCAACACCATGCTCAGCAATGCTGCCTGGTAATTCCGTTGCAAGCAAAAGCTGCTGAAACAGCTGCAGACTCGCTGGGGCAAGGGAGACTGCTCAGAGGACCTAGTGCCTATGTTGCGATGCAGAAACTATGGGGGGGGGAGGTTTGTGATGTGTTTAGCTACTCCCACTCGCTGTGAGATGATTGGGCAGTATTTCCTAGCATGCTACTTATCTACAATAAAGGAGGTTTCCCTTGGAACTGTGGCTTATCCTGACATGCGAACTGCGTGACAGACTTCTTCTGAAACAGCGTCCTGTACAACATGATCCAGATCAGCCAGCCTGATGTCTTTCAGAAGTTGTAGACTGCAACTCCCTCGTTGTAGAAAGTCACCTTGGTACACGCACATGTGTGTGGTGTATTGGGGGGAAACAGTTGCACAAGTACTACCCACCAGAGCATCCCAAGGCTTTTGTGGATTTAGTATGATAACATCATTTGAAGTCCCTGCAACCATGCACTTGGGTACTCATTTGTTTATGAGTATGGTAATTTAAGAGGGAATTTAAAAGATTAAAAGGTCAGAAACCCTATTTAGTTGTATAATCCTTACATACATAATTGAATGAACAGCACGTCTGTTTATCTACTACTAATCTCTCATTCTGCTAAAGAGAAGATGGTTAATACTCAGAATTCTTTCTTATTGTAATCCATATCTGTGATTGTACAGGCTTTCAACAGTAAGATTCTCTTGATGAATCAATAACAGAATATAGGGAGTCTTGTTGAAAGGGGGCTTGATTTTAGAGCTACAGGAGGGGAGAGGAGACAGCTTCATGGGTTGCTTAAATCAGTGCAAAGGCAGGATGGAAGGTTGTGAGTTGCTGCATGTTTTTGGACAGGACCCTTTTACAGGTGTATGCCAGGCATCATCTGTTCAATTTCCGTCTGTCCTGAACCTGGTAGATGCCTTGGGAGATCCTCCAGAGAATGGAGCTAGCCCATAGTTCTGCTTATGGTTGATGGGGAAGGTGGAAGGAGGGAGAGGAGTAAAGGAAAATGGGAGGAGATGTTGCAGGCAGCTAGATGTGATGGCGGGAGATCTGTGATGGGGAAATTCTTGGTTAGTTGGAGGCCCCAGTTTAGAACAGGCCTGCACTGCTGTGGTGGGAGGGTGCCATCAAGTCTTTCTTCCTCTGTCTTCCTGGTCCAAAGAGCTCCCTGGAAGACAAAGCCCACAGGAGCCCAGTTGGTTCCTTGTTTGCTTTCCCTCCTTAGTACAAATAGCTGTGTGGATGGGCTCCAACTAGGAAATCAGGATGAAGAAGTTAAAAATAAACTTGATTTTAAAAAACCACTGATCCACAGTGGGGACTGTGTGGTGGCTTCCTCACTCTTTCTTTTTAAGCAGAAGATCTGTCAGTGGATTTCCTATGGTTGAGCCTAAATTCTACCCTTGAGATGCAAAATTATAGTCGTAGCCTGCCAGCCCTGTAAGCAATTGCATTCCGTCACGCAGGGCTTGGTCAACTTGTGGCTCTCCAGATTTTGTGAAAACTTCCTCCAGACTTGATCTAGTCATCTATAAACCAGTGGTTTTCAACCTTTTTACAGTTGGGGACCAGCAAAAATAGGCAAATTATTTCAGGGACTGCTGAGACGGAAATAAAAAGCATTATATACATGACATAGTATTTTTAAAATATAATACCAAAAATGAAAATTCTCTAAAATTACTAGAAACCGAGCAGTAAAAAATTCTAATAAAAGAATAAAATATTGAAATGAAATGTAATCAAATACAACTGAAATTTTTAGAGAGCCTTATTTAATTCAAAATAAGGCTACTGCAAAATCTGCTGTTGCTTCTTTTCAAGAATACCTGATCAAAAATTTACAACAGCCAAATACAAAATCAATATAAATGCAACACTATGCTCCTAGCAAATAGAAATTCAAATACAATATTAGCAGCAGAGCAATACAAACTCATATGAAGTTACTTAGTACAATAATATTCATAATGCTAAATAATGACATAGAACGAACCCCACCCATTCAAACCCCTATGCACAGCAGCATGGCCTGGTTAGGAAAACACAGCTGACACAGGCCCGCTTCAGTATTTCCCTTCCCAGCAGAGAAGAAGCACAGCTAGCCCTGGCTGGTCCTGGCCAGCATGCGCACAACAGCGGCTCTGTCACGGACCAGCAGGAAATGTCAGCGGACCAGCGGTTGAAAAACACTGCTATAAACCATGCATGGTTCCAGATGAGGCGTTCATTTTGCAGTCTCCCTCTCTTGCTGATGGAGTTTTACAGGAGATCCAGATAGTGTCACCTTCCACTTGTAACCTTTCGGGTTTCCTCATTGCTGCTTTTCTCTCGACATGGAAAATGCATAAGGAGGTCAAGGCAGAATAGCTTACAGTGGCTTCTGGCTAGTACTGCTAAGGGGCATCTGAAGCTACAGTTTGGAAGCACTTTAAGTGATCGGCTGTCAGTCTAGGCCTATAACTAGACAGTGGGCATACGTGGGGAATCAATACAGAACAGCCAGGATTTAAACATTTGATGTAACTTTCATTCATTTCATTTATATCCCACCTTAAGAAATGCTTTTTTCTTATAAAGAAGGCAAAGCAGCTAACATTCTCCTCCTCCTCTCAGTCTTATCCCCACAACAGCAACCCTGTGAGGTAGGTTGGGCTGAGAGTCGGTGACTGGCCCAAAGTCACCCAGTTGGCTCCATGGCTGAGCGGGGACTAGAACCCAGATCCTCTGAGTCCCAGTCCCATGCTCTTAACCACTACGCCACACTGGCTATATTAATACAGTAATAGGTGACTGTTTAGGGCTGTGGGCCTAGCCCTTGGGAATGTGAAGAACTGCCCTGGGGACCATCACAAAATGGCTGTAGTGGCAAAGGGAAGTGTTCTGCCCAAAGACTTAGTAAGGCAGAGGTGTGGTCCTGGCACTAACACACTACATTCCCTTGGCTGTCAGGTTTAAGCACCAAAAGGAACCTTTGACAATAATCCCAACAGCAGTAAAAAAACATGTGAATTACAAAACAAAAAGACAGGTGTCCCTCTGGGGAGCATTGATGCTTGTGGGCAGACAAATCCTGCCTTCATGTGCTTAAAGTCGTATCTTAACATGTTTAAAGTCATGTTAAGAACAAACTATAAACTATGGTGCTGAGGGATTGTTAGCAAACCTGCTTTTTGCTTTCATAGTCCAGAATGCAAGTTAAATATACAGCAAAGGAGAGTGGAACATCAAAGTATTGGAAAAGCTCCCCTCTCTCTCCAGTGCACGACCTCCTCATGATTACAGCCTTGGTTTAGTAACTCTGCCCGATGCTCAGTGCCCTGCATTTCCAGAGAATCCTATTAACGGTGTTTGTAACCTCCAGAGCCACTGATGACGAACAACTTCCATTAATTTTAACAGTTCTCTGGATGGAGAGAGACGCAGAGGATATTCCTCAGTGGCAGTGCATGTGGCTTGTTGTCTGTGGCAGTCTGTGCTTAATTGCTCACCGTTTTTAAACAAGCAATATTAGGCAGTAACTGCATAAGGACTGGCAGCTCATACCTGTCGTGCTGTGGGGTCCAGTGATGTGCTACAATGCACCAAACAGGTGGCTCAGCTTTTCCAACCCAAATCACATGCTGCAGCCTGCACTTTCTTGCTGAGATGGGAGGTGGCTCAGCCTGCAATTTGCACTGGCAGATTTCTTATTTGCAGGTCTCCTCCAATCATGCCTAACATAAAAGGTTTTTTCTGTGTTAAGGGAGCATGTCAAGGTTCATGAGGCAATGCTCTCTCTTCCTTTTAACAGCTACCTCTCAACCTTGCATCCTCCACATGGGTTCGAATTACAACCCTCATTATCTCTGACCAGTTATTCTGTCTGGAGGTGACGGGGATTGTGGTTCCAACCCATCTAGAGCATGCTAAGTTGGAGAAGGCAGCTTTTAGCATCTGCCAGTTGTCTCCTCACACCTTTCAGTGCTGCTCGGGCGAGCTTTTTTGCACCTGCAGGACTCTAAGTTTAGCCTTGGACTTCTGCAAACAAGAAAAGGGTTCTTCCACATTAAGATGGGAGTGTTGCGGGTGGCAGCTATTGATAGGGTGTCCGCACAACCTGATTTTGATTCTGCTCATTCCCTGTCTTTCTCTCCCTCTCTCTCTCTCTCTGCTGGCAGGGAGCCCGCACTGAAATTGTGTCAGGACTAATCGGCATTAAGCCAGCGTCAAGAGGGCGGCATCAGCAACGGGTGGGGGAGGGGAGGAGCATTTTAGTAGGAATCCTCCTTCGTTTTTCAGTGCAGCTGTGCGCATCATGTGAGGATCGAAGGCTGGAGAGAAGCATTCTCCCCTCTGTTTGTGCTCTCCGCTTGCCAAATCTCAGTGCCTACTTCATAAACAAACACCGTGTGATCCGTGGGGGAAGGCAGCCCACAAAAGGCAAGCTTTCTATTTGGAGAGCGCCTGTCTGCCTCCTTTCCCGTAGTTGTGCTCTTGTCTGGTGCATGCCAAGGGGTGAAGCTCACAGCATGCAATCCTAGCCTTGCACTTCCTACTGGGGTGCCAATTTTAAGCTGGTGATGGCAACAGAAAGGAAGATCCCGACGTAGAATGCACTCTGCAGCCGGAGCGGCCTCTTCATATTTTAACCTTTTGTGTGCAGGAGGCTCAGAGGCAGAAGATGGGGCATCTGGTACCTCGTCTGGGCATGCAGGAAAAGCCAGATTCTCCATGTTGCATTTATTTTCTTCCTCTAGCAGTATTCTTAAAGTTAATGTAAAGGAAAACTCTGATCTTTGACACTGAATGGTTACCATACCACAAATGGCTTTCTGTTTTCTTTTGTGTCTTTTTTTAAGCTCTCTTTGGTGGGACATTTCACCTGTAGCACTGTGAAAATTCTGTTCAAGATATGTCTTGAACTGGCTTGTTCAAGATATATGACCATTGCTATCAATGGTTTCATATATATATGAAATAAACCAATGTTTATTTTCAACATGTACAGCCAAAAAAGGGTGGCTTTGCCTTTCTCTTGATCCATGGCCATACACCAAGGAAGATACCGCTAGGCCAAGAAGCCTGACCCGTGGGTTAGATATTTCAAGAATATATAACTAGAATCCAGTCTGATATTTATTTATATACAAGATAGATATACTGCTCTGTATCTAACAAGGTTTCTAAGCAGAGAACAATAAAAAAGAATCAAAATGTAGTGATCCAATTAGGCCAACAAAATTGGTGACTCAGTGGTCAGGCAAGGCTTGTGTAAATCCAAATGTCCTGAGCAGGCTCTGAAAACAAAACTACGCCTGCCTGGCTGATGTTAGCACTGAAGGAGTTCCATGGAGAGGGAGCCACTATGCTGACGGCTCTGTTCCAGGTGGATGTCAAACACAGATGTCAGCTGCAGGTTGATGGGGAGCCTCCAAGAGCACTTCGTCTGACAACCTTCCCAACTGGGCCAGATGTTACAGGAGAGTATACTTGTCCAGACCTAACATGTACAGACTTGGAACCCATAACCTGACGTTTTTGTTTCCATTCAGAGGTAGAGACCTCTTTCTTCCTCCCACTGAACTGCCTTTTGAAAAAGCAGCTTAATGCAAAGAAGAAACCAACACATGAGTTATCTGGAAAAGACTGGTGCGTGGAACAGGGAGAGACATGCAACCATGCAGTGCACTGAAGTGCTCTGTTCTTTGAACTGTGAATCCTTCTGAAAATTTTTGGACCAATAATTTTGGACCAAAAAATTTGACCAAAAACTCAAATAATATGTACTGGATGAAGCATGCTAATAGGGAGCAAATGTGCATATGTACTGTCTTGGATTGTATAATTTCTTAGACGGTTTGGGTTGCTTAGCAGATTTTTCATAAACATCATGTCTGTGTCATGACAATTCTTGTAAAGTCTATAATGCTTTATTACTATGCATTTTGCATTTTAATAATTGAGGTCCAGCAGAGCTTTTGGAAGCCCCCTAGCGCTAACTGGCCACCCATGGGTTACTTACTTATTTCCTGAACTTTGCTTTTTAAAGAGTTCCCCTTAAAGATTTAAATATGAACAAAACAGAACAAAACATTGCAGAACAAAACATAATAGTTCTCACAGTTTGATTCCTCAGAACAGACTGTGTATCTGTATGTTTGTTGTGGACAATGCTACTCTTTTTTGGTACACCTGGTAGCAGGTTGTGTGCCAGTAACCTGGCCATAAGTAGATAAAGTAAATATCAACCAGTATTTGAAAGCTGATTATAGTTATTACCTTGAAACACAAATGATAATGACTATAATAATCAACTGGTGCAGCACAATGACTCCGAGTGTGAGCTGGGACAAGGGGAATCTCCAGCTCATGGCCAAAGTGGGATTTGAATTTGCTATGTGACATTAGGAGAATTGTGCTCCACACACTCCGTATGGGGTGTCTGTCCTACAGAATTGTTAAGTGGCAAATCTTTCTCCTTCCAGTGCTTAATCATCCTGTGTTTTATTTTGCTGTTTAGGGTGTGAGGCTGCCATCCTATACAGGATCTGAATTCAGGTTCAGAGAAGGCCTCATGGGCACTGCATTCTAGGGGTGACCAGATCGGAAAGCAAACAATACTGGGTTAAAGGCAAAAGTGATGGGGTCAGAATTAGAAAAAAAATGTCAGCATGTTGTAGCTTAAACTGCTTATTGCTTTAGGAAAGGCATATTGACCCTCTTGAATGGGGAAAAAGCTTCACAAAATTCAGTAAAGCATAGTTGGGGGAAAGAAGGCCAACAGGGCTGATCCCTTTTGGAAAACCTTGGTGGGCTGGATTTGACCTGAGGTTCCCCATTCCCATTCTACATACTTATCTGGGAGTAAGTCTCAGTGAACTCAGTGGAACTGACATCCGGGCAGAAATGCATAGGATTGCATTCTAAGGCTATTTTGACAGGGACAAAATGCGAGTTTTTAGCAGCACTCATCGCTTGCTAATAGCAATGTGAAGTGCTTCACAATGTCCAAAGTGCTTAATAAATATTTATCACTGTGGTCGTTAGGGTTTGCCCAGTTGGCCAGCTTCACTCTGGACTCGGTTGTAACTGTGTGGTTCTAATGACAAGCTTTCCCACACTTCTGTTGTGTTGAGTGGACTTAAAAGTAACTGTTACTGTAAGGCAGCTACTACTGTCTTGGTTTTAATTGTCAGGAGACAGCCTTGGGATGGACAGATGGTGCAGACTGTCTGTATCTTGTTCTTTTGGCAGTCAGCCAAACTTGACAGACTTAAAAATACAGGCTAAATTCCAAATCTGAAAAAATATCTCACAGCTGCAAGCTCTGGGCAGTTGTTTTGGTCGATGAGTATTTACAGTGCTTCAGAGACTCTTGTGTGCATAAATGTATTCAGAGAATAGGCAAAACTCTGCACAGACCTTTTAAACATGGACATATCATCTCTCAGAAGACCATATTTAGCTTTCCATCCATTCTTTCTCCACCATGCAGCTCCTGTTGTGTAACATCTTTGTGTGCGTATGCATGAGTGCATGTATTGTTGGTAAAAAAATACTCATGTTGGCAAGTGTTTTAATGTGGCTCAGCGCTGTTGAAAAACGTCTTGCATCTTGTGCTGTTCTCTCTGCCTGCAGAGAGTTTGGTAAGCACAAACTCCCCCTTGCCTGGCAGCAGTTTGCAGTTCAGAGGGTAGCTCTGCTGTAAAGGAGGAGGCTGAATGTCTGAGCTGAGCTGCACACAGGTTAGGACTCCGAGCGAATGCAGCGATCTGAGTACTTGCCTTGCATGGATAAACACTTTTCCTGCAATCCTGCTTCTATTATTAATATTATTATACAAATGCATACAGCACATACCATATTTAAAAATCTCTAAGTGATTTATAAGAAGATTTAAATATATCAAAATACATAGGGATATATATATGTTAAAATACAATTAACTCATAGTAAAGACAAGGAAGGGAAGACATGATAGAGGTGTTTAAAATAATGTATGGTGTAAAGAAAGTGGAGAGGGAGGCATTTTTCTCCCTGTCCCATAACACTTGAACCCGGGGCCATCCCATGAAGCTGATTGGTGGGAGGTTTAGGACAGATAAAAGGAAGTACTTCTTTACACAGAGTATAGTTAATTCTGTGGCATTCACTGCCATGGGAAGTGGTGATGGCCGCCAAACTGGACGGCTTTAAAAAGAGACTGGACAGATTCACGGGGAAGAGCGCTGCCAGTGGCTGCTCACAATTTTAGCAGTGTGCTACCTTCCTTACCAAAGGTGGCATGGCTGCTTGTACCAGTTACAGAGGGGCTTGGGCAGGAGGAGGTCTTGCACCCATCCCGTGCTGGGTGCAAGACCCAGAATGCTGGACTAAATGGACCTTTGGTCTGATCCCAGCATGGCTTTTCTTATGTTCTTAATTGCTGAAACATTAACATAAAATATTGATGAAAACATTTAAATCAGTGCAATGCCATAATTAACAAACAGGGCAGTACACATTTTCAGGAAAGAGCTGGACAAAATGATGGTGCTCCAATTAGCACCTAAAGCACTTCCCAAATAAGTGAAAGACCGAAAATCGGGGGCATTGAACCTTAGCCTGGGGGCCAGACCTGTGGCCTCCTCCTTCCCTCAGAGTCTCAGGTGGCTACTCACACTCACGCTGACCCTTGTTTGTTTGGTGATTTTATATCTTGAGCTAAATTGTGCTGGTCTTTTGACCTCTCCCACTTCTAACTTTCACCTTTGGCTAAACATGCTTTGTTTTGACCCACCCCACTTCTTCTTCTATTCTGTGAGCCTGTGGGGATGCTTGAACTTGCGGTCCTGCACTGAGCAGGCAGTTGGACCTGATGGCCTGATTGGCTCCATCCAGCTCCTAAAGGATCTGGGTGTGTGGTGGCCGCCTACATATTTTAGCATTTACACTTAACCGAACATTCAGGGCTGCTTTCTTTTGCCATCTAAGATGCAGTGGGAGGTAATGGCTCCAGTGCTGTGGTGAGAGACCCCAGCAAGCTCCTTTGGGCGGGTCTTTCTCAGTGCTAGAGAGCCACAGCCCATTCATTCATTCATTCATTCATTCATTCATTCATTCATTCATTCATATTATTCATTCTAGGATATATATGGTTCGTCTCTGGGTGGCTTACAATATATAAAGCATTGGGGTGGCGGGGAAGACCCTTCATAAGGATGTTTTGGAGTACATCATTTGCTGTGCATCATTTGCTGTCGTGAGCGGAGCCGGCTAGAGCCAGGGGTCAGACTAGATGGCCCGGGAGACCCCTTCTGACTCGCTCTGTTTCTATATTTTTATAAAGCTCCATTGATGGTCATCAAGGTATCTTTTAATTTGTTGTATTTAGATATCTGTAGCTGCTTACCAAAAACAAAAAGGCAAAATATAAACCGGTCTGCATTTTTAATCTGCGTGGTGCTGTTTGCATTTATTGTTTTGCTTTCTCCCATCCTCATTAGGCTCCCTGGGGGAAAGCCTCTGCTTAGTGTGATTTCTCACACAACCAGTTATTTATAAAATACACAGATGGAAGACGCAGGTGCAAATGAGAGCCTCTTGGTTTATCCTGCTTATGAGAGAGGTAGGCAGCTTGTTGGCCCACCTGGCTTTTGGGCCCAGAACACCAGCCCTTCCCAGCATAGCCACTGGCGAGGCATGGAGTTTTAGGACAAAACATCTGGAGTGCCACAAGTTGCCTGCCCTCTGGCTTATGGGAATATACAGCTGGAGGTAGCGACCCACGGTTCTGCTCACCTCTTCTTGCTGAACATGTTGTGTCCACGACATCACTGGTATCTTCCAGGATTTTGGTTTTAAAGAGAAACGCTGTCTACATGAGTTATCGGGGCGACAGGACTTGACAGCCATGTCTGACCTTGCACCCTGGGTTTTAACAGACATGCTGAGAAGGTTTAGGATTCACAGAAAAGCTGTCTGCTAAACAAGCACTGACAACCTCTGGAAAGGAGGTCACGGAGATGTGAGTTAAGAAACACTGTGCAGGGAAAAGGCAACTCTATGAGGCCTATGAGCCTTTTGTAACCTTGTTTCCTTCTTCCATGCAGAGACAGAATCCTGTTAGATAAGGTTAGGATTATTTCTGCTTTATTCTAATATTTTCTGCACTGCTTTTGACTCTAGCTGGAGCCCGGAAACCGGGTTATTGAAATGTAAGCATGTTTTCTGATCACGACATGCATTCACTAACAAATACCTTCATGTGCAGGACACCAGTTTGTAGAGAGTACTGGCCTAGATGGACCAGTAATTTGATCTGGGAGCTACCCTATGCTCCTTCCTATGATAGCATTGAAATAAAATGAATTTCAAGATGTTTCTGGTGCTAGTGCCTGCCTTTCTTACAAGTCTGAAATAATGATAACTTTAAAAAAGAAAGGGGTGAGTATTATTAAATATCTAAGCAGCTATCTTGTTTTTGTTTTTATTTTTTTAATTAAAGAAAATATAAGTAATCCATGCTTGAAAATGCAGGTGGTTGGTCAGAGATGCAACTTGACAGCAGAAATGTCCAAATTCCATGCGTGTTTGGCATGGAGGCTTGAGACTGAAAGAAAATTATACCCTCTTCCATATTTAGAATTCTGAAAATGCCTGTTCTGCACCTGCTGACTGGTGTCTTTGTATAATAAGCATCTTAAATCACAGCTTACGGCTAGTAGTCAAAATGCAGTGGGCTGTGTTGTTGAAGTCAATGTAGATATGAAATGGAGGTGATCAAATCTCAGAAAATTATGCATCTGACTTAAACTGTAATTGAGTTTTCTTTTAGTTCTTTAAGCCAAAGCAAAATTTGCATATGTAGAGTTTCTGATTGCTAAGCATGAGTATTGTGTTTACATGGGGCTTGCTTTGAATACTTTTCTGCCAAAATGGTTGGCTTTGTTTGCCTTACTGGAAAGTGCCTTCCTTTTTGTATGTGTCTGTTGTAGCATTTGAGAATGTAGCTATATTAAGAAACCATTGTGTTGGTTTATATAATATTACTCTAGAGAGACGGGGGGAGATAACTTCAATTGAGGTCAGAAGGAAGAGGCTGGTGAGGTTGGAATAAAACTCCTATATTGCATGCATGGTCTTTAAAAAAAAATACTGTTGTCTATAGGGCGTCAGTTTGTCTTCTCGCAAGATCAGTGGACTTCTTGTGTTTGGATTTGTGTGAATGCATACTTCCACCTTTCCCAAACTAGGGCCTTCCAGATCTGTTGAACTACAATTCCAACATTCCTCTGCCAACATGGATTTGGGGAGTTACAGTCCAACACAACCAGAAGTCCCCAGTTGTGGAGTGCTGGAACATTGCAAAGCAAGGTGACTCTTTTTAATGAGACCATGTTCAGTCTAACAGGACGGACCTTTATTTGACCATACTTGAGTGTCTTGTTCCTAAGCACATTTTTAGCACTTGCCTGTAGTTGTAATCCTGCTTAGAAAGCAATCAAACCAGAATGGCTTTCAGTACTGAGATCTTGGAGGCCATGTCAACACCACTGTTTTTGTCTATTGAAACTCTATTCTTTTCAATGGCAGGCTAAAACCTTTTTATTTTCCCAATATTTTAAGGTTTGATTGTCATTTTAATATGGGTTTTATTGCTAGAAATTAATTAGGATGCTGTGTTTTATTTTGCTCTATTCTGTCTACTGTCAAACCATCCCAAGACTTTGGTAATGGACAAAAGTCTTAAATAAATAGAATGAATAAATATTGTTACAAAACTGTAAATATGTTTCTGTGGTAGTCCTTTTGCTCTGCAGGGCAGGGTTCTGCTTTTGAATGTTTAACATATTCTGCTACCTCCAGCTATTTATCTGTCTATTGGCACAGCAGATCATAATAATAAAGTTTAAAACTTGAAATGTAGGAAGAGAAAGCTAAAGCTGCTCGCTGGGTAGTCTGGCTTTAGGCAATTAAGCTGAGTTTTCAGCGGAATTTTTCCTATTACCGAAGCCCAGTGGAAGTGCCTTTTGAAGATTCCAAGGGGAAGGGAAAGCTGTGGCAGTGTTCAGTGTGACAAATACAAGTATGTTGTCCTAGCTTAGCAATTTTCAGTGCAGCAGCAATGGCATTTCCAGCATGGCAGATATGCTGGGGAAACGCATCAGACCAGCAAGTGCTGTTGCCATTTCACTAAAGCTCATATATGCTAGCGCAGCATAATTTACATTAGTGTCACACTGATACCTCCCTTTGTTTAAACTGTGGGAGAATTATGATTCAGCAAAGCATAGCTTTGCACAGCAAACCCTGATGTTACTGCAGCCAAGGGCATATGGGCAGCATGCACACATCTTTAACATTCATGTGCATGTGTCTGAGAGTCCAGAATGTCTGTGTGCATAAATGCAGGTACTAAACCACAAGTGTGCAACCCATTCCACTCCAAGATTTTTGGACTACAAGTTCTCTAGTCCCTAACCTTTGGTTGTGCTGGCGTGAGTTTACGGGTGTTACAATCCAATACATCTGCAGAGCACCAGGTTGCCTCCTCCAGCTTTAGATACAAGTATTTTGTTGGCATTTCTCATGCTGTATAAGGATTGGAGCAATCATAATCTCAACTGTTTGTTGGGAAGAGAGCTTGTTTTTTCATGCCATGTAAACCTAAAATGGACAGCCATCTGAGTGGGATAGTGTGCATTGGTGTCCTGCAACAGCAGGGGGTTGGACCTGATGGCCTACGTGGCCCCTTCCAACTCTCCTATTCTATGATTCTATGAAAATGCATTCCTAGCCAATTGTGCCTTCTTGATAACTTGTATAAAGAAATGGTAAGCATCTTCTCCAGTATGGGGATGAGACAATGAAGAATTGGGTATGATCATGTTGGTGTGAGGTAGCAAGGAATCGTGGTGAAGGTGCCTTCTCTAATTTGGGTGTTGGGCACCAACAGTTTGGGAGGCAGAAATGCCTTCTGCTGTATCAGTGTCAGTCAACAGCCATTTAGGGGGTGGCTGTACAAACAACAGCTGTCTTTGGAGGGACCATGCTTAATAAAGTTTAAAAGTATGGCTGGCCAGCCAGTTTGGAGGTTGGAGTCAGTTCTGGGGTAAATAACACTTCTCTTACATGTAATATTTTTAGTTCTATTAATGACAATTGCAATTAAACTGGGAATTAGAATGTTTGCGTTCTTATGTGTGTATTATCTTAAGCTTATATGATATTGGTAGGTGATATCCGTGCTAGAATAAAAAAGAGAACTGGTCAGTAAATAAATGCTGCAGGCATGTAGGTTGACCTAACAGCCTCTGAGCATTGACTTCCTTTGTGGTTTCTGTTCTCTACCTCTTAACCCACATGCAGTAAAGCTCAGCTTATGTGCATGATGTTAGCTGATCTCCGGCTTCTCTGGAACAGGAACACTAGGAAAGTTTCCACTCGTAAGCAATTGAGTGCAGTCCCTAGCTCAAGAAACCAGGGCAAGGATAGAGGAGTTAGAGGAATGTGTTTCTTGCAATGTCTTCTTGCATGCTTCTGTTTTATCATTTGTAAAAACTTTAGTGTGAATTTGTAAATCACTGTCTTGGCAGAAGGGAGGCCTAGGAATGCTTTTGTCTGCGATTTTTGGCTCTTTATTTTTGCTGTCTTTCTGATTTTTGTTGCAGAGATCCTTAAAAGTTTAGAATATATTTTAAGAGGACTTTTATCTTGCATTACATTATCATTTCTATAGCACCTTCTCAGTGTGCAAAGTTCTTTTGCAATTAGTATCTTTCTCCACACAGTTCACCTTTTTGCAATGGTGTGCAGATTTCCTGGGTTGCCTAAAGCCGTTCTTACAGTTTGGCACCGTGCTAATCCAAAATCGATGCTAAAGAAAGCTAGGATCCACACTGTGTCAAAACTATGCTTATTTGTAGTTGCTTATCTTTAGTGAGGATAAGATTTCTGCATTTGCCCCTTGTAGGAGGACGCAAAATGTTCAACAGTGCGCTGCATAATGCTGTGAAAGCAGTGGAAGTTTCAGTTGCTGGGTGCTCTGGGCAGCACTTCTCCATCGCTCTCCCTGAAGACCTGCTAGCATTAAAAATGTCTTCTTTGCCTAGTCACCACCTGCTTCTCTGCTGCGGCCTGATGCTGCTGCTCTACTGGAAGACATACATGGGCATTCCCAATTTATACTGAATTTAAATGTATACTAGCAGTTCAGACTGAAAGGGAATGCAGAAAGGGTCACTGCTGCTTTAAATTATTCCTTGGGTGTCCCAAACCCAACAGTTTGTCCATTATGTGCCACTGATGTGCTTTGCTGCTCATATGCTAAATATAACTAGTATTCTTGGTTCTTGTTTATCAGCAGCTTTCATTAGTGCAAGTAACTGGAGACTATTGGGGTGATAGCTGTTCATATTGCAAATGTAGCATTTTAAGAGAAAATGGTAAATTTTTGAAAATTAGCTAGTTGGACACAAATTAGTCTAAAATATTTTTTGCCTTGGCATTGGGGTTTTGGTTTTAAAACGTTAATAGTCTTTTTTATGGAAAGTTTTATGTAAATTGTGTGTGTGTTTTAAAGGTGGAAAGGCATCGGTTTTATTATGATTCTACCATCTCACCTCGTTCTGTTTGCAACTACTCCAGTTCAGGCATTGGCACTACCAAAAAGCACCAGTTCTTTGCTGGAACTCCACACATAGAAGCAATGCCATTCCATGCTTTTTATTCCCAATCTTCACCTAGACATGTGGAATCTATGCACATTAGCACTGTGTGGCTACCAAGGGATATTTTGGCTGAGGTCTGCATAGGATCCGCCTCCTTTCTCCAGTCAGGGCACAGTTCTTTCCAAGCAATAGTAATACATCCAGGATTTTCCCTGTACTTGTTGGGCCCTAATGGGTGAACCTACCATTTCCTTCTGCCCACTCTGTAAATCAGCCTTGGGGAACACCCAGCCTGTGGGCCTAATCTGTGCTGTGAGGCTATTCCTTTAAGGACCGCCCGCTTTCTCAAACCATGTCCTCTCATCTTTTGCTCTGATATTTTCCTGTCTCCTCCTGGATATTGTAAGGCAGGGGTGAGAGAAGGTTGATCTCCAGATACTTTGGACTCTGTCTCCTGCAACCCCTTTCCAGTGTGGCCAATAGTCAGGACCACTGTGAATTGAACTCCAAAACATCTGGAGCGCTCTGTCTGCTCACCTCTGATGCATGGTTGCTCCCTGTACTTTCTCAACACTGGCTTGTGACTCTGGGACCTTTGAAACACTTGTTTAAACATTAACACTTCTTTGTGGAGCCACACTTTTACAGAAGGCTTGAGCAATGCTGCGGCGGAAGCATGACATCTGAACTGACCTTTGGCATGTTCCACTCTTGTCTAACGTAAACAACGCACCATCCGTTTGGAATATCACTCTAACTGTTTCTGAAGTGAGTGGGAGGGAAGGATCCAAGGATGTCCATGTTTATTGTGTTTATTTATGTTTATTATTGTTTGTGTTTATTTATGTTTATTATTTACCAGCAGAAAGCTGCTGGTAAATTACAATTGTGCAATGCCAATAGCTGCCACTATTTATGTTGCTCAAGCAGTCGCTTCTGCTAGCAGAAGCTCACTGACACCAGTGTATGGCTACCACTGGATTGCCCCCAAGTCTGTATAAGAGCATTGAAGGATTCACTTCATTTGCACTTTCACGGAGAAATTTTCTGGTAGACTGAACTTGGTGTGAACATGTGCTGTCTCTAACATTCATTGCCCCTTCCTTTGTCTTCTGTTGGCAGTGGTGGAAGGAAATTCTTACACAATTCATGGTGCCTCTCTCTCTCTCGCGCGCGCACTCTCTCTCTCGTTCTCTCTCTTTCTCCCTCTCACTCTCCCACCATGTTTTTGCATTTTTGTGTCTGCATTTTAACCATGTTTTGCATTGCACATGTCTGCATTTTCTGTTCATTTTGTTCACAAATGCTTTTTGTTTCTGTTATGTTATGTAGTCTTATACCAGTGGCTAGAAGCCGATCGTCATGGCAAGAGCTCAGATACTGCAAACAGAACATCAGGTAAAAAGGGGGGTTATTAATTTAAACTTTAGGCTTTCTATACCCACTTCCATCTTCTAGCTCTGCCTAAATTCAGTGAAACACTTCCCTTTGATTGGTATCTTAAATTTTAATCAGCACCCAATAATTATACTTCTTTCCCCTTACCCTGTAGTTTTTGTATGACAGATGTGATTATTTGTCAGATAAGGACTAGATTTTTCTTCAGTCTTGAAATAGGTGCTGCTTGCCTTACAATCCCTTTACCATGCCAAATGCATTCAAGAACCCATTACAATGTTTATTTTAATAAGTATTAAACATGCCGCTGCTCAACACAAGAGTAGCTTCTGATTCAAAAAAAGTGTTAAAAATAACAGCAAGCATAGCAAAACCATAGAATTCTGATTAACAACAAATTAAAAAGGGAAATCTAGAAAACCTAAGCTAAACTCAATTGACTGTGAAAGGGAAGAACTGAGGACTGAAACCAAAGACATTGTTAGGGAAGGATGCCAAAAAACAATTCCTGTAGCAAAAAGAAAGGTCTAGATGGATGACATAAGAAGCACTCAAAGTTGCTAAGGATAGGCAAGAAGCAAAGGGGCACAGAAATAGCATCAGAATCCTGAATAGAAAATTTTAGTGACTATCATGTAGAGACAGAAAGAATTACTACAAATGACCCATGCAATAAAATAGAAGAGAACAACAGAAGAAGTAAAACAGGAAACCTCTTCCAGAAGGTCCAAGAAATCAAAGGGAAATTCAAATTAAATTAGGAATGCTGAAAGACCAATAGGGGCACATACCATCTGACTAGGAGGAAATAAAGAGAAAGCGAAAATAATATGTCTACAAACTATACAGGAGAAACAAAGAAACCCTCTTTTAAAGAGGAATTCAGTGAGGAAGAACTTGAAATACTAGAAAGCAAAGTGAAAGCTGCTCTGAAAACACTTGGAAGGAGAGAAAAACACCCAGAGTAGATCAGGCACTGATAAAGCTTCAAAGCTACAGTAACTGAAGCAGTCCAAATCCTAAGAAAAATATGCCAACAAATATGGAAAACAAAGCAATGGCCCACACTCTGAAAACACCCAAGATACTTTCCATTTCCCAAAAAAGGAGTTGCTAAGGAGTGCAGCAGCAAAGTGATTCTGAAAGAGTTGCAACCAAGATGTGCAACTCTGTGTGGTGGTATAAATACTTGATGTTCAAGCTGGATTTGAAAAGGAAGAGGCACTCAAGATCGTACCACAAATCTGCATTGCCTATTGGAGCACACCAAAGTATTTTGGAAGAGCAGTCTGTGCTTTATAAACCTCAGCTCTTTGACTGTGTGGATCGTGAGAAGCTATGGATGGTCCTGAAAGAAATGGGTGTGCCTCAGCACTTGATTGCCCTAATGTGTAATCTCTATTCTGGACAAGAAGCTTCTGTTAGGACAGAATATGGAGAAACAGAATGGTTTCCTATTGACAAAGGTGTCTTTCATTTGTTTGTTTATTAAATTTATATGCCGCAAAATAGTCCAGCATATCTCCCAATTTGTTTACAGAACATATAAGGAAAGCTGAGTTAGGATCAGAAGAAAAAAGAGTGAAAATTGGCGGAAGACACAGTAATTGAAGATACACAGATGATTCCATGTTACTGGCGGAAAGCAGCAACAAATTGAAATGACGCCTAATAAAAGTGAAAGAAGAAAGTGCAAAAGCAGGACTGCACCTGAATATTAATTTTAAAAATCATGACTACAGTAGAATTACAGGATTTTATTTATTTATTTATTTATTTTTACTGACAGCAATGAAAAATTGAGGTTGTGAAAGATTTTGTATACCTTGGCTCAGCCATCAATTGAAATGGAGACGGTAGCCAAGAAATGCAAAGGAGAATGAGACTTGGAAGAGCAGCATTGAGGGAACTATAGAAGATAATCAAGTGTAAGGATGTTTCACTGAAAATGAAGGCCAAAACCATCCACACTCTTGTATTTCCCTTCACTATGTATGGTGTGAAATCTGGACAGTGAAGAAAGCTGACAGGAAAAAGATTGATGTGTTTGAAACCTGTGCTGGCGGGGCAGGGGGCAGGGTGGCTTTGTGAATACCCTGGACTGGAAGAGGCAAACAAATGGGCCTTAGATCAGATCAATCCAGATCTTGGCCTGAAATCAAAAATACGAAACTGGAGCCTTCAAGCTTCAGGCACATCCTGAGGAGGCAAGTCTTGTTGAAGAAAACAATAAAATGCTAGGAAAATTGAATACAGAAGAAAGGAGGACCAACTGTGAGATGGATTGACTCCATAAAGGAAGCCACAGCTTTGAAATTACAAGAGCTGAACTGTGCTGACAAGGACAGGACCTTTTGGAAGATGTTCATAAGTTAGAGATGACTTGACAACATGTAACAACAACAAAAGGCCTAATGCGGGAGGGAAGGTTTTTATTCATTATTGATTGTACGATTGATTGTACCTTTCTCTGGGGAGAAAATATCAAAATTGTGGTGCCACCACAGGTAATGGCCTTGTTTCCTATTAGCATCCCTTTGAATATTTTCTGGGAAGTAATAGAGAGAGTTATTGTCTCCATGCCCTGCTTGTGAGCTGGTTACAGGATGATGAGCCTTTCGTTCTGTCCACCCGCAACCTAAACATAGGATCAGATCCTGGACTGAGAACAAAAATTTTCCATGATCTGGGATCCCAGGCTCTCATCCTTAGAAGAAGAGGCTCTGGAGTGATCTTACAGAAATGGCAAGGACCAAGGGAGGTAACAAGAACACTCCGTTTCTGAGGATACCAGCCCTGAAGACATCAGTACACCATAGCCACCCTGTGCTGTTGTAACACAAGGCTGCCAAAAACCCTTTGAGAGATAAGGCCTTCAGTGTGGACTCTGAGCAGATCAACCTAAAGGGAGTCAACCCCCTACTTGAAACCATTCACAATCTGGTGCTTGTTAAAGTGACAGGGAAGCTAGCCTCTTTTCCAACCTCACTCAGAGCTCTTCATGGTGGTGTTCCTACTACCCTGGGAAATGTGTTCTGGCCAAGATTTTGGTGCAGGCCAAAACTATAGTAAAGGTAAAGGTTTCCCCTTGACATTAAAGTCCAGTCATGCCTGACTCTAGGGGGCAGTGCTCATCTCCGTTTCCTAGCCGAGGGAGCCAGCGTTTGTCTGCAGACAGTCTCCGTGGTCATGTGGCCGGCATGACTAAACACCGAAGTGCACGGAACGCTGTTACCTGCCCACCGAATGGTACCTTTTTATCTACTTGCATTTGCATGCTTTCAGACTGCAAGGTTGGCAGGAGCTGAGATGGAGCAACGGGAATTCACCCCGTTGTGCAGATTCAAACCGGCAACCTTTCGAACAACCAGCCCAGCAGCACAGCGGTTTAAACCTTTAATCCAAGCCTCACAATGCCCTTGCTGGGCCACAGAGGCAAACTAGGACAGTTTTTTGTCTCTGAATGGGTGTGAAGAAGGAGCGGAGGGAGTACATGAGCCAAGGACGGACTGGCTTATTCTCATAACCACAAACAAAGGCTTGTTCTGTCTAAACTAGGCCTAATATTCTTTTCTGTCTTTTCCCGTTGCTCCCAAATAGAGGGGATGAAAGGGGAAATCTTTTAAGAAGAAGGTTCACTAAGTAATGCTGTACCAGTTTAATTAGAATGGACAGTCGACAAAGATGGCTGCTGGGACATGCAAGAGCTGTAGATTCTCCCTAAGGCGGTCAGAGATATTTTTATGTCTGGTACGTGGCAGACAGCACTTCAGCAGAATCTGTAACTAACTTATAGTTTATAGTTAGTTGGCGACTGGAGGTAAGTGTGAAGTGTGCTTTTTAAAATTAGCATCCTAGTTGTGTAGTTATGGCACATTTAAAATAGTGTGATCCTCCAGCTTTTCAGAACTAATTTTTAAAGCTCATTTTTACAAACATAATAAGAGCCACATTGGATTCGTCTAAAGATCAGTCTAGTCCAGGGTTTTGGGTGGCCAAGCAGATGCTGATCGAGAGTGTAAACCACACCCAGGTTTTGCAGCAACTAGTACATGAGACACACTGCCTCGTACACTGCTAATATCCAGCTTAATATGACTACAAGCTCTTCATAGTCCTCCCTTCCCTGAAGCTTAAGGGAAGCAGCAATGTATTTTTATGGTTATTTTACCATAAAAATATATATTGTACCTGCTGTGAAACAACATTTTTATTAAGCTGTGTTTAACAGTTTAATGCAGGCCACATAGAGTCCCAGATAAGGGGGAGATGTGTCAGTGTAATAGCAATGCCCATCACTTTGCATATGTGCAAATTATACTGCACTTTTCAGGCAAACTATAGACGGGAGCTAATGGATTTTCAGTGTAAGCTTCTCTGCATTGTTCCTGTAGCACTGCATGCTTCCTGGAATCAGGAACAGCCATACATTTTTCTTCAGCCTATTCTAGTTCATATCCATCTTGTGTGATTAATACCGTTCTCCTCTTAATTTTTCATGCTGCTGTGCTTGCATTGCAATCCTTTGCATATTTATTCAGAACTACAGTGGTACCTCGGCTCATGAGCGCCTCAGTTCACGACCCAATCAGGTCGCAAACAAATACTTCATAAAAATTTTGACTCAGGTTGCAAACTCCGCATTGGGTGGCAACCGCGATTGCGGCCTTCTCCTCCCCCCCCCCCGAATGGAGAGATGGGCGCGATTGTGCTGGGGGCGGGGAGGGGAGATGGTCAGATCACGCCCGTCTTTCCTGCAGGAACGCAACTGCAATCTCGGCCATCTCTTGCCCCCCCAGCACGATCGCGCCCATCTCCCCCCCCCGGCACACCAGGATGACGGGCGCAATCGTGGTCATGCTGTGGGAGGTGGGGAGATTGCTGCGCTTGTGCTCGGGGTGAAGGGGGGAGATGGCCACGGTCTTTGTTGTTCTTTGTGTCACTTTGCTTCGCATTTTTCTGATTAAAAAAAAAATAGTTACAGAACGGATTAACTTTATTTACATTGAACCTTATGGGGAAATTTAACTTGGCTCATTACCAATTTGGGTCATGACCAGACTCCTGGAATGGATTAAGTTCATGAGCCAAGGTATCACTGTACTTGTTTCATGGCCTTTCTCCCTTGTAAAGGTGTTTGAGAATGAAGCCTAAACTATTTTAAATTCTTCGGTCTGCTTTACTTTAAGAACGCAAAGTTCAACTGTGACCAAAGTGATTGCACATATCTTAGGTGCATGTTTGCCAGGAGGAGGATATCTGTGCAGTGGCAAACCTGGATTTGCTGCAACAAAATGTGTGATGGGAATTTTCCTATGGGCATGTGGAACATCACTTTCCTTGTAGGGCAGGACATATCCCTGCATGTTTTGAAATCCATGTGGGCATGAAAGCCACTGAATTGTGATGAGGTTGGTCTTTCGTTGTAATGCTTCGAAAAGGAATTGAGTGCAGAAACTTGCTCCATGCCAAACTCTGTCCCCACTGGTTCCATGCAAGACTTCAAGGTGTTCAGTAGAAGGTGTGATTTATTGTTGTTCAGTCACAAAGTCATGCCCGACTCTTCATGACCCCATGGACAACATGCCTCCAGGTTCTCTTGTCCTCCATTATCCCCTGGAGTATGCCCAAGCCCACACCCATCTCTCCAGTGACCCCATCCAGCCACCTCAATCTCTGCCGTCCCCTTCTCCTTTTGCCTTCAGTCATTCCTAGCATCAGACTCTTTTCCAATGAGTCCTTCCTTCTCAAGAAGTTGTGATTGGAGAACCTATATATGTATTATTGTTATTTATTTTATTATGTAGGAACCTGCATGGGATCAGAAGCCCTGGGAGTAGAAATTCAGAATCTTTTGCTCCTTCTGTTTCTTTAACCATGGATTGTGTGTCATCTGGAGTGGCAAACTTTTACTATAGTTTACTATACCTTAAAACAAGCCAGCGTTCAGCTGTGGTTTCTAAAGCCAGCTTGTTTAAACTTACCATAATTAAGATTAGCTAATATTCCTGGTTCAGATAATAAGGCAAATTCCCAGCTTTCAGGAAGAAGGGAAGAATCAGAGCACAAGCCCACTGTGGTTTGTCCCTGCTATGACCATCACACTAAACCATGATGATGGTTGTCTTTCTGAATATTTTCTGTGACTGGTATAAGGGTCAGATTAGCTTTTTTGAAAGAGATTTTTTTACTGAGTGTGATTCAGCTGGGGGTATATTGCAGTGAAAGAATTCACAACACTGAGAGCTCATAAAGAGGCACATTGTTTTCTATATCTTGTCAGGGCAGTTTTAGCAAACTAAATGTTTTCTCCTTTCCTCTTTCTTCTCCCCTTGCATGACTATCAGCTTGAAAATTAAAATTATATATATCTCCAATAATTTTTTGGGAAAAGTATCATGCTGGCTATGTCCTTAGAGTTGTAGGCTTACCCATAGAGTTGTGCTTCATCTGAAATACCTTTGTCACTATCAGTGTTGATCAGGGATGGGTAGGTGGAGGAGTGAAACCTTGCATTAGATTTTCTGGAATGGAATTGTTCCAATTTTTGTTAGAGGAAGTCTCCTGCTTTTTAATATTTCGCTGCTGAACTTTATCTAATAAACCTGGATATTGCAGGCTTTATGGAATGCAAGTAATGGATAAGTTCACTATTTTATTTTTCTAAGGCTCTTTAATTGTAATTTTGTCTCACCTTTATTTTTGTATAATCAAAATAACACAACATTCATAAAGCAAACTTATGGCATTACACCCATTAGTATTTCTCTTGCGATAAGATGGCAATGCCTGCGCTTAGCAAACAGTTGAGCTCTTGCCATCCAACATTCATCAGGCTCAGGATTGGGTGACTGGTGGTCCACCAGATGTTTTGGCCTACAACTTCCAGCAACCCTTACCATTGATTATGCTGGCTAGGGCTGATAGAAGTTCTATAACAACATCTGAAGGGCCACAAGGTGCCCTGCCCCCTATCTAGAAACTTATTTTCCAGTACTTTCTAGGCCTGTTACTTGCATCACAACATATGGATGAAATTCTCTTTTTGGTTATTACATGGAATGGGTTTAAGAGAAACACTGCAGTAGTTCCCAGATGCTGTTAAAGTAAAAGAAGTCACAGTCTGGCTCCTCACAACCCAAGTGATGTAAAGTCAAGGCTGCAATATCATTCAACTTTTTAACTGTTGCAACATGGAGGTAATTTGGAGCATGGTCATCACAGCTTTGGTTTACCAAACACTCTTCCAGTCATGTGCCAACTTTGACATGATGACCCTGACTTAGATTAATCCAAAGTTCCCCTAATGTCAGGTAGTAGAACAGGAAAATAAGCCCAAATACGGTTGACATTTGGGCAGAGCAGGGGTGGTGGGCAGAGTGTTCTCAGCTTCCTATATTGTAATTTATGACTTCTGGAATTAACATCCAAATTGGGCTATTCACGAATGTGCTAAAAGGCCTGAAAATAAATAGATCTTTGCCTCTCCTTGAAAAGCTATCAACATAGGCAGCAGCAAAGTTTCCCAAAAAGAGTGTTCACAAGTGAAAACGACCCTCTCTTAAGCCACCAAGCATCTCATGTTGAAAGGCAGGCTCACCTGCAGAAGGACTTCCATCAAAGGCTGCAGTGTCCCAGGAGGCACCAAGCCAGTGTGGCGTAAGGGTTAGGACAGCCTTCCCCAACCTTGTGCTTTCCAGACATGTCTGGACTGCAACACCCAGAATTCCTAGTCAATGGCCTTGCTGGATGGGAATTCTAGGAACTGTAGTCCAAAAGCCTCTGAATGCCACCATGTTGGAGAAAGCTGGGTTAAAATTGGTCTGGTACTTGGGAGATCTGGGTTCTGATCTTCATTCAGCTATGAAGTTCAGTTGGCTTTACACCAGTCACTGACTTGCAGCCTCCTCTACTTCACTGGGCAGTGATTGTCAGGATAAAATGGAGAGAAGAAGAACCTTGTAAGCCGCCATAAACAAAAGGAAGAACAGTGAGGTAAACGGGGCTGGAGCTGGTATTCGTACTTGTGGTGCTGAACTGAGTGATTCTGAATGGATGGAAGTTTCCTTGACTTAGTTCAGCTTTCCAAACCACTGCCCCATCCTGAGGTTTATCTCCCATCACCATTCAGGGCTGGCTGAAGGATATTTTGGTGCCTGTGGCAGAATATATGAAACCTTCCAGCTGATAAATATTGGATACATTCTCCTATACAAGTTCTATGGAAATAACTTGTGGTCATTTTATGCAATTCTTGTTCATTTCATTGAGGCACAAGCAGGACAGTTCTGAAATGGTGCGCATTATTCAAAACGATCCTTATTAAAGGAACCCGAACACGGTTGTCCAATGCACTTGTCCAATCACTTTGTTGCGTACAACTGCATAACAGAACTCATTTGAGCACAAAACCCCATTTATTGATGTCAATTCAGGGTCAAACTAGACAGAAGACACATGACATAATAATATTTAATACAGGATGATTATAGTATTGGCGGGGGGGGCGCGCGGTGGTATGACATTTATTGGCATCCCAGCAGGCAGGAGTTCAACTCTTTCTTTGCCCATTTCATGAAGGTGCCATTTGCACTCCCTGTTAGCATCATGGGAGTCAGTCTCTCCATTTGCAGCAATCCCAGTTGTTACCCAGCCTTTCACATAACGGTATTAGCATTTTTATTAAAAGCCCCTAATTTCAGGCAATATTAAGTGCAAGGTACATTTAACTTTGCATCTGATTTGGGCTTACAGAGGCTCAAGCAAACTTCTAGGGAAAGTACAAACACGCCGTTGATCATAGTCTAAGCTTTTA
Organism: Varanus komodoensis; assembly: GCF_004798865.1. Lineage (NCBI taxonomy): Eukaryota > Metazoa > Chordata > Lepidosauria > Squamata > Varanidae > Varanus > Varanus komodoensis. The sequence continues at coordinate 13,015,899 of NW_025335701.1, read as the reverse complement.
GGAATGCCACGATGAGTCAGGAGGTGGACTTTCCCGCCAGCTGTTTCTCAAGCAGACAAATATGAGTCCTGCTTCTTGATCATGGGCAATTGCACAGAAATTTTTCAGGTTTTGTTTGGGTGAGGCACTGGAATTTCATGGGAACCTTCATGGCACCATTTCCCCTTTGATCTTTGTGATATTAGACTGCCGTTTGTCATGCCTCTAACTGACCTTAGCTATAGGTCCTGGTATACCAACTTCAAACTTGAGCCATGGTATAACTTGCCAGCCGGAATTATTGTTGGCTTTGTGGAGGTTCCCATGTTGATGATGCAGGTTTTTTAAATGGTGAGTCCTTTTACTACTGTTTTTAGTAGCTTAAAAATTCATCAAAATGCTTTCAAATTAAGAGGTTGCATTCAATGAATGAATGAAGGCAGGTGACTGAATATTATGTAGCTCAGTTAGATGGTTAGTCCTTCTCTATTTTTCTGAAAAGAGAAGCTGGCCAAGTGAAAATGGCTGTGTCCTCTCCCTTCACATTTATTTATTTATTAATTAAAACATTTTTATGCCGCCCCATTCACCGAAGCCTCGGGGCGGCTTACAACAATAAATAAAACCAATAAGTTAAAATATACATATAAAATAATCATAATAATTTAAAACACACATTATAAAATAAGCCGCCCTGGCCAGATAAAATTCAGTGGTATTAACATTTAAAATGTTGCTTAAATAAAAAGGTCTTTGCCTGGCGCCAAAAAACAAATAACGACGGCGCCACCGCTGAGAAAGCCCTCCTCCGAGTAGCCACCCTCCTAATTTCTCTCACGGAGGGCTCCCGGAGAAGGGCCTCTCCTGCCGATCTCAGGGGGCGACTGGGCATATATGGATGCAAGCGCTCCTTCAGGTAACCAGGACCCAAGCCCTAAACGGCTTGGG